>NC_091782.1:3333333-3636363 GCF_029378745.1 Bos indicus | reverse complement strand
TTAGTCTTCAACAGTATGTGAACTGGGAACTTCCAGATGTTGAAGCTGGATTTAGAAAGGCAGAGAAACCATAGATCAAATTTCCAATATCCACTGGATCATAGATAAGGCAAGAGAGCTCCAGAAAAACACCTACTTCTGCTTCATTGACTATGCTAAAGCCTTTGACTGTGTGGATCACAACAAACTGAAAAATTCTTACAGAGATGGGAATACCAGACCACCTTACCTGCATCCTGTTAAGCTTGTATGCAGGTCAAGAAACAACAGTTAGAACGGAACATGGGACAACGGACTGGTTCAAAATTGGGAAAGGAGTATGTCAAGGTTGTATATTGTCACCCTGATTATTTAACTTATATATAGAGTACATCATAAAAAATGCTGGGCTGCAATAATCACAAGCAGGAACCATGATTGCAGGAAGAAATATCAATAACCTCAGATATGCAGAAGACACCACCCCTATGGCAGAAACTGAAGAGGAACTAAATAGCGTCTTGATAAAGGTGAAAGAAGAGAGTGAAAAAGCTGGCTTAAAGCTCAACCCTCAAAAATGAAGATCATGGTATCTGGTTCCATCACCTCATGGCAAATAGACAGGGAAACAATGGAAACAGTGACAGAATTTATTTTCTTGGGCTCCAGATGGTGACTGCAGCCATGAAATTAAGAGACACTTGCTCCTTGGAAAAAATATATGAAAAAACCTAGACAGCATATTAAAAAGCAGACACGTTACTTTGCCTACAAAAGTCAAAACTATGGTTTTTCCAGTAGTCATGTACAGATGTGAGCACTGGACAATAAAAAAAAGGCTGAGCACTGAAGAATTGATGCTTTTGAACTGTGGTGTTGGAGGAGACTCTTGAGAATCCCTTTGACAACCAGGAGATGCAACCAGTCAATCCTCAAGGGAATCAACCCTGAATATACTTTGGAAGGACTGATTCTGTAGCTGAACCTCCAATAATTTGCCCACCTGATGCGAAGAGCTGACTCATTGGAAAAGACGCTGATGCTGGGAAAGATTGAAGTCAGGAAGAATAGGGGATGATAGTGAATGAGATGGTTCAATGGCATCACTGACTCAAATGACATGAGTTTGAGCAAATTCCAGGAGACGGTGAAGGACAGGGAAGCCTGGCATGCTGCAGTCCATGGCTTCACAAAGAGTCAAATACACTGAATGACGGAACAAAAAGAACACAAACTACTCAGATTCCACAACACAGAGATTTCCATGAAAACCAGCACATAAGAAATAAATACTATGCAAGTTCTGATTATTTTTATAATACCATTGTCAGTAAATATTGAGTAATATTAGTGCAAGTGATTAAGTATTAATACTATATATGAATAGTTTTGGAGAAGGCAATGGCAACCCACTCCAGTACCCTTGCCTGGGGAATCCCGTGGATGGAGGAGCCTGGTAGGCTACAGTCCATGGGGTTGTGAAGAGTCAGACATGACTGAGCAACTTCACTTTCACTTTTCACTTTGATGCACTGGAGAAGGAAATGGCAACCCACTCCAGTATTCTTGCCTGGAGAATCCCGGTGGTGGGCGCTGTCTATGGGGTCGCACAGAGTCAGACACGACTTAGTGATGTGACTTAGCAGCAGCATGAATAGATTTAGCCAGTAAATATTTTTTCTCTTAAAATTTAGCAGAGAGATTGAAATTATATGGTACCTTAAATTAAAATGAAAACTTTAGGAAGAATATTTAAATCATAATATATAGTCGAGAAAATCAATATATGCCACTGAAAGTAAGCATTTATTAACAATTTGTCCTTATTTACCCTATCGTTTTCCCCTTTCCCTTCTCATTTTCTCTTCATCATTAATAAAAATTTGCAACCATAACTGAAGCTTCATCCTTTCTCTCCTGATCCTTTTTCCCTCCTCGGGGTCACCATACTTCTGAAGTTCATGTGTTTTATTCCCATGCATATTTTCTACTCTATGTAGAAAGTAAGTAAACAAGAATGAAATAGACAGTTTTGAATATTTAAGTTGCACAGGCATAAATTTGTTTGCTTTACTCTTAGCATTGGTTTTTGAAATTTTTTGTGATATATAGAGTGCTGATTATTTGTTTGAATGGCTGTGTGATATTCCATCCTCTTGAATAATTTGCAATGTATTTTGTTCATTCTCTGATGGAGGGGTTTCCTAGGATCAGAAATAGACATGGAAAGGTTACCTGGAGGTAATAATTGTATTAAATCCTGTTTGGTTCCACACAAAGTTTAGAATTGCAGTTCCATGAAAAAGCCACTGGTATTTTGATAGGGATTGCACTGAAATCTATAGATTGAGTGCCATCCCTATCAAAAATATTAGTTCTTCCAGTCCATGAACATTGTATGGCTTTCCATTTCTTTCTTCTTCATTTTTTTTCATCAGTGTCTTATAATTTTCAGAGTACAGGTGTTTCACTTCCTTAAATTATTCCTAGGTATTTTACTCTTTTTGCGGCAATAGTAAATGGATGTGTTTCTTAATTTCTCTCTCTTTTTTAATTCATTTTTAATCAGAGGATAATTGCTTTACATTATTCTGTTATAACTTATATGCAGAGTACATCATGAGAAACGCTGGACTGGAAGAACAAGCTGGAATCAAGATTGCTGGGAGAAATATCAATAACCTCAGATATGCAGATGACACCACACTTATGGCAGAAAGTGAAGAGGAAGTCAAAAGCCTCTTGATGAAAGTGAAAGTGGAGAGTGAAAAAGTTGGCTTAAAGCTCAACATTCAGAAAATGAAGATGATGGCATCTGGTCCCATCACTTCATGGGAAATAGATGGGGAAACAGTGGAAACAGTGTCAGACTTTATTTTTCTGGGCTCCAAAATCACTACAGATGGTGACTGCAGCCATGAAATTAAAAGATGCTTACTCCTTGAAAGGAAAGTTATGACCAACTTAGATAGCATATTCAAAAGCAGAGACATTACTTGGCCAACAAAGGTTCGTCTAGTCAAGGCTATGGTTTTTCCTGTGGTCACGTATGGATGTGAGAGTTGGACTGTGAAGAAGGCTGAGCGCCGAAGAATTGATGCTTTTGAACTGTGGTGTTGGAGAAGACTCTTGAGAGTCCCTTGGACTGCAAGGAGATCCAAGCAGTCCATTCTGAAGGAGATCAGCCCTGGGATTTCTTTGGAAGGAATGATGCTAAAGCTGAAACTCCAGTACTTTGGCCACCTCATGTGAAGAGTTGACTCATTGGAAAAGACTCTGATGCTGGGAGGGATTGGGGGCAGGAGGAGAAGGGGATGACAGAGGATGAGATGGCTTGATGGCATCACTGACTTGATGGACGTGAGTCTGAGTGAACTCCAGGAGTTGGTGATGGACAGGGAGGCCTGGCGTGCTGCGATTCATGGGGTCGCAAAGAGTCGAACACGACTGAGCGACTGATCTGATCTGATCTGATCTGATTCTGTTGTCTTCTGCCATAGACAACATGAATCAAGCAAAGTATACACATGGCCCCTCCCACTTGAAGATCCTCCCCACTGCTCACCCTATCCCACCCCTCTAGGTTGCCACAGAATACCATCTTGAGCTCTCTGTGTTATATGGCAACTTCCCATTAACTATTTATTTTGCATACAGTATGGTATATGTTTCAGTGCTACTGTTTCAATTAATCCCACCCTCTCCTTCGCTTGAACTGCAAGGAGACCAAATCAGTCAATCCTAAAGGAAATCAGTCCTGAATATTCATTGGAAGGACTGATGCTGAAGCTGAAACACCAAAACTTTGGCCACCTAATGCGAAGAACTGACTCCTTAGGAAAGACCCTGATGCTGGGAAAGATTAAAGGCAGGAGAAGTGTATGACAGGGGATGAGATGGTTGGATGGCATCACTGACTCTTGATGGACATGAGTTTGAGCAAGCCCCAGGAGTTGGTGATGGACAGGGAGGCCTGGCATGTGGCAGTTGATGGGGTCATAGAGAGTCGGACATGACTGAGTGACTGAACTGAACACCTTCCCCTGGTGTATCCAAAGTCTGTTCTCCATGAATTTCTATTCCTGCTCTGCAAATAGGTTAATCAGTACCATTTTTCTAGATTCTATATATATGCATTAATTTATGATATTTACTTTTCTCTTCCTGACTTTCTCCACTATATCTGACATTATATATGTATATACATATATACATATATATATATACACACCATAGCTTCTTAATCCATTCATCTGTTGATGGATGCTTTAATGTCCTAGGGTGCATTTATTTTTCAATAATTGTTTTCTCAGGGTTTATGCCAAGTAGTGGGATTGCTGGGTCATATGATAAGTTTATTTCTAGCTTTTTAAGGAATCTCCATACTGTTTTCCATAGTGGCTGTATCAATTTACATTCCCACCAACAGTGCAAGAGGCTTCCCTTTTCTCCACCCTCCTCCAG
Source organism: Bos indicus (assembly GCF_029378745.1). Classification (NCBI taxonomy): domain Eukaryota; kingdom Metazoa; phylum Chordata; class Mammalia; order Artiodactyla; family Bovidae; genus Bos; species Bos indicus. The sequence continues at coordinate 3,631,920 of NC_091782.1, read as the reverse complement.
CATTTATTGTTTGTAGATTTTTTGATAACAGTTCAATCCAGTGTGGACTGATACTTCATTGTTTTCATTTGTGTTTCTCTAATAATGAGTGACATTGAGAATTTCTTCATGTGTTTGTTGGCATCTGTATGTGTTCTTCAGAGAAATGTCTGTTTAGGTATTCTGCCAACTTTTTGATTGGGTTGTCTGGTTTTCTCGTATTGGGGTGTTTGTGTATTTTTGAGATTAATTCTTTTCAGTTGTTTCATTTGCAATTGTATTATCCATCCTGAAGGTTGTCTTTTTACCTTGTTTATACTGTCCTTTGCTGTGCAAAAGATTTTTAGGTTTAATTAGGTCCCACTTACTTATTTTTGTTTTTATTTTCATTACTCTAGGAGGTAATGAGGTCAAAGAGGATCTTGCTGTGATTTCTGTCAAAGAGTGTTCTGCCTATATTTTCTTCCAATAGTTTTGTAGCTTTTGGTCTTACATTTAGGTCTTTAATCCATTTTGAATTTATTTTCTGTATGGTGCTAAGAAGTGTTCTAATTTCATTGTCTTACACTTAGCTGCCCAGTTTTCCCAGCACCACTACTGAAGAGTATGTCTTTTCTCCACTGTATAGTCTTGTCTTCTTTTTCAAAGATAAGTTGCCCATGGGTGGTGGGTTTATTTCTGGACTTTCTATCTTGTTTCACTCTTTTATATTTCTGTTTTTGTGCCAGTACCATACTATCTTGATGGCTGTAGCTCTGTAGTATAGTCTGAGTCAGGAAGGTTGATTCTTCCAGCTTCATTTTTCTTCCTAAAGATAGCTTTTGCTATTTGGGGTCTTTTTTTGCTTCCATACCAATTGTGAAAAATTTTTTCTAGTTCTTCGAAAAATGCCATTGGTAATTTGATAGGGATTGCATTGAAACTATAGATTGCTTCAGGCAGTATAGTCATTTTCAAAATATTAATTCTTCCAATCCAAAAACATGATATATCTCTCCATATGTTTATATCATCTTTAATTTCCTATATCAGAGTCTTATAGTTCTCTGTAGACAGGTCTTTTTCTCCTCAGGTAGGTTTATTCCTAGGTATTTTATTCTTTTTGCTGCAATGGTGAATGGGATTGAGTCCTTAATTTCTCTTTTTTATACTATATTGTTGTTGCATAGGAATTCAAGATATTTCTGAGTCTTAATTTTGTATTCTGCAACTTTACTAAATTCATTGATTAAGTCTAGTAATTTTCTGGTGGCATCTTTAGAGTTTTGTATGTAGAGTTTCATGTCATCTGCAAACAGTGAGTTTTACTTCTTTTCCAATCTGTATTCCTTTAATTTATTTTTCTTTTCTGACTGCAGTGGTTAGGACTTCTGAAACTACATTGAATAATAGTAGCATGAATGGGCACCTTTCTCTTCTTATTCATCTTAAAGGGAATGCTTTCAGTTTTTCATGATTGAGAATAATCTTTGCTGTGGATTTTTCATATTTGACCTTTGCTATGTTAAGGTAGACCCCTTTTGGGATTCCTTGGTAGCTCAGATAGTAAAGAAGCTGCCCACAATGTGGGAGATCCCTTCTAAACCCATTATCTGGAGAGTTTTTTTTTTTTTTAAATCATAAATGGGTATTCAATATTGTTAAATCTTTCCCTGCATCTATTGAGATTATCATATGTTTTTTATCTTTCAATTTGTTTATGTGATGTATCACATTGATTGATTTGTATCTATTGAAGAATACTTGCATCCCTCTTGATCATGGTGTGTGATCAAGGATGGTGTGTGATCCTCTTACTGTGTTGTTGCACTCTGTTTCCTAGAATTTTGTGGAGGATTTTTGCATCTATGTTCCTTAGTAATATTGGCTTATAATTTTCCTTTTGTGTGTGTGGCATCTTTGTCTGGTTTTGGTAGCAGGGTGGTGGTGGCCTCTTAGGATGAGTTTGGGTGTTCCTCCCTCTGCAATATTTTGGAAGAGTTTAAGGATAGGTGTTAATTCTTCTGCAAATGTTTGATAGAATTCACTTATGAGGTCACCTGGCCTTGGGCTTTTATTTGTTGGAGGATTTTTGATCAGTTATGATTTCAGTGCTTGTGATAGGAAGGTTTATATTTTCTATTTCTTCCTGGTTCAGTTTTGTACTTTTATAAGAGCTTGTCCATTTCTTCCAGGTTGTTTGTTTTATTGCCGTATAGTTACTCATAATCAGATCAGATCAGTCGCTCAGTCGTGTCCGACTCTTTGCGACCCCATGAATCGCAGCACGCCAGGCCTCCCTGTCCATCACCAACTCCCGGAGTTCACTCACGTCCATCGAGTCAGTGATGCCATCCAGCCATCTCATCCTCTGTCATCCCCTTCTCCTCCTGCCCCCAATCCCTCCCAGCATCAGAGTCTTTTCCAATGAGTCAACTCTTAGCATGAGGTGGCCAAAGTACTGGAGTTTCAGCTTTAGCATCATTCCTTCCAAAGAAATCTCAGGGCTGATCTCCTTCAGAATGGACTGCTTGGATCTCCTTGCAGTCCAAGGGACTCTCAAGAGTCTTCTCCAACACCACGGTTCAAAAGCATCAATTCTTCGGCACTCAGCCTTCTTCACAGTCCAACTCTCACATCCATACATGACCACAGGAAAAACCATAGCCTTGACTAGATGAACCTTTGTTGGCAAAGTAATGTCTCTGCTTTTGAATATGTTATCTAGATTGGTCATAACTTTCCTTTCAAGGAGTAAGCGTCTTTTAATTTCATGGCTGCAGTCACCATCTGTAGTGATTTTGGAGCCCAGAAAAATAAAGTCTGACACTGTTTCCACTGTTTCCCCATCTATTTCCCATGAAGTGGTGGGACCGGATGCCATGATCTTTGTTTTTTGAATGCTGAGCTTTAAGCCAACTTTTTCACTCTCCACTTATAATAGTCTTTTATTAACTTTGTATTCTTCTGTTTTAACTTCTCCTTTTTCATTTCTAATTTTATTGTTTAGAGTCTTTTTTTCTTGTTGAACCTGGCTAATGGTTTGCCAATTTTGTTTATCTTCTCAAAAAACTAGCTTTTAGTTTTATTGACTTTTGCTATTGTTTCCTTCATGTCTTTTTTCATTTATTTCTGCTCCGATCGCTATCATTTCTTTCCTTCTACTATCTTTGGTTTTTTTTTTTTTTTTTTTTAATCTTCTTTTTCTAGTTGCTCTAGCTGTAAGGTTAAGTTGTTTATTTACCATTTTGTTGTTTCTTGAGGTAGGCTTTTATTGCTATCTCTTTTTGCTACATTCCATAAATTTTGGGTTGTTGTGATTTCATTGTCATTTTTTTTTCTAGATATTCTTAAACTTCCCTTTTGATTTCTTCAGTGACTTTTGGTTATTTCAGAGTGTGTTGTTTAGCCTCAATGTGTTTGTATTTTTTACATTTTTTTCTTTGAAATTGATAGTATTGTGGTCAGGAAAGATGTTTGATGTGATTTCAATTTTCTTAAATTTATCAAGGCTTGATTTATGACCCAAGATGTGATCTATCCTGGAGAATGTTCAAGTGTACACTTGAAAAAGAAGTGTACTCTGCTTTTTGGGGATGGAATGTCCTGAAAATATCAATTAGGTTTATCTGGTCTAATGTGTGACTTACGGCCTGTGTTTCCTCATTGATTTTCTGTATGGGTGATCTGGCTTTGACATATGTTGGGTGTTAAAATCTCTTACTATTAATGTGTTATTGTTGGTTTCCCCTTTTATGGTTGTTAGCATTTACCTTATGTATTGAGGTGCCCCTATGTTGGGTGCATATATGTTTATAATTGTTATATCTTCTTGGATTGATCCCTTGATCATTATGTAGTGTCCTTCCTTATCTCCTGTAACTGTTTTTATTTTAAAGCCTATTTAGTCTGATATGAGTGTTACTCCCACTTTCTTTTGATTCCCATTTGCATGGAATATCTTTTTTTATCCCCTGACTTTGCATCCACATGTGTCCTTAGGCTTGAAGTGGGTCTCTTATAGGTAGCCTATGCACAGGCCTTATTTCTGTCCATTCACCCAGTCTGTGTTTTACAGTTGGGTAATTTAATCCATTTATATTTAAGATATTTATCAATATGCATGTTCCTATTGCCATTTTCTTAATTGTTTTGGGTTTGTTTTTGTGGGTTTTTTTTTTTTTTTCCCCTTGTGTTTCCTGCCTAGAGAAGTTCCTTTAGCATTTGTTGTAAGGCTGGTTTGGTGCTGCTGAATTCTCTTAGCTTTTGTTTGTCTATAAAGCTTTTTATTTCACTGTCAAATCTGAATGAGATCCTTGCTGGGTAGAGTAATAATGTTAGTTGTAAGTTTTCCTTTTTCTTCACTTTGAATATAATCTTCCACTCATTTCTGGCCTGCAGAGTTTCTACTGAAAAACCAGCTGTTAGCCCTATGGGATTCCTTTGTATGTTATTTTTTTACTTTTCGTTTGCTGCTTTTAATATTTTTTCTTTGTGTTTGATTTTTGTCAGTTTTATGAATATGTATCTTGGCTTATTTCTCTTTGAGTTTATCATGGACTGCCAGGATTTTGGTGGATATTTTCTGTCCCATGTTAGGGAAGTTTTTGACTACTAATATAATCTCCTCAAATATTTTCATATACCCTTTCTTTTTCTGGTACCCTTATAATTCAAATGTTGTGTTTAACATTGTACCAGAGGTCTCTGAGAAAGTCCTCAATTCTTTTCTTTTTTTTTTGTTTTACTCGGCAGTTACTTCTATTATTCTATCTTCCAGCTCACTTATCTGTTCTTCTGCTTCAGTTATTCTACTATTGATTCCTTCTAGACTATTTTAATTTCAGTAATTATGTTGTTCATCAGTTTTTGTTCATCCTTTATTTTTACTGTCTTTGTTAAATGTGTTAAACTTTTTTTTTTTTTTTTCATTTTCTCCATTCTGTTTTTTGTATTTTGATACTTCTTTACTATCATTACTCTAAATTTGTTTTCATATAGTTTGCCTGTTTCCTCTTCATTTGCTTGGTCTTGTAACTTTTTACCTTGTTTGTCTTCTGTAATATATTTTGTTGCTTCTTTTTTTATTTTTTTCTGATGGTTGGAACTGTATTCCTCCCTTACTAGTTGTGTGGCCTGAAGTTTTCCAGCAATAGAATTTGCAAGTTGGGTAGCTCTGGGTCTTGGTGTTGAAATGTGAACCTCTGGGATATCTAACTCCAATAAGGATGCTGTGGGGCCTGATATGGGCTTCTCAAGTGGCTCTAGCAGTAAAGAAACCTTCCTGCCAATGCAGGAGACATAAGATATGTGGCTTCAACCACTGGGTTGTGAAGATCCCCTGGAGGCAGGCATGGCAACCCACTCCAGTATACTTGTCTAGAGAATTCCTTGGACAGAGGATCCTGGAGGACTACAGTCCATATGGTCACAAAGAGTCAGATACAACTGAAGTGACTTAACACACACATACAGGGCTTGATATTCTCTGTTACTCCAGTGGTTCAGGCTCAGTGCTCCCACCACAAGGACTCAGGCCTGATCTCTGGCCCATGATCCAGGGTCCCACAAGCTGTGGGGTATGGAAAAAAAATAAAGAAAGAAAGAAAAAAAAAAAGAACAATAACAAAAAATAAAGATATAATAACTTTAGGAAAATAACAAATATATTAGAAAAAATAAGAGTATATTTGAGATATCCCCTGAAGGATAAAACCAGACCCCAAGAACAAAGAGAGAGAAGTTTAAAAAAAAAAGGAAAAATATTAAAGAGTAAAAAATATTTTATTGATTTTACCATACATCAATATGAATCTGCCATGGGTGTACATGTGCTCCCCATCCTGAACCCCTCTCCCACCTCACTCCCTGCACCATCCCTCTGGGTCCTCCCAGTGCACCAGCCCCAAGCATCCTGTATCATGCAAAACCAATACAATATTGTAAAGTAATAAGCCTACAATTAAAACAAATAAATTTATATTAAAAAAAGAGTAAAAAATAAAACAAGTTTAGAAAACTAACAGAAAAAAAAAAAAGAATATGTATGAAACAACTACTGGAAGGTAAAATTGAACTCCACTGGCAAATAGTGAAAAAGCAACACAACACAAAACAAACAGACAAAAATAAAAAACAACAACAAAAAGAAGAGAGAAATCTTGGCTGTGAGATGTAGGGCTTAGAGAAGGACTTGGGTGTTAGAGGTGTTTAGGGGCAAGTGAGATTTAGGCAAGGGAGAGTCATGATTCAGGACCCATGCTTCCAAGAAAGGCCCTGGGTGGGGGTGGGTGGCTTCCTGGGCTCCACTCAGCCAAGGGGACCTCTGACTTCCATGTGCAGAGAATCTGGCCTAGGTTCCCAGAAGGCTCCCTGAGGCTGAGTGGGTGGGGGAAATACTAGGTAAGTTTCCCACTCCTCCACATCCCAATGGACCCTCCCTGGCCTGCCTGCTTCTTCTCCAATCCCTCCTGAACCCACAGGAACTACACGGGCAGAGGGTGCCCTCAGAGGGAAATTTGGAAGACTGAAGAGGCCCTGGAGGGTTGAGATGGGTCTGTGGAGGGCAGAGGGTTCAGTCTAAAAGGCCAAGGAGGGCTTGGAAGGAAGAAGGGGCCCTTGAGGATGGAGGGGGCCCCAGAAGGAGGAGGGAACTGGAGGATAGAGGGGTGTCCTGGAGTGTGGAGGCCCTTGCCCAGAGAGCAGATGGGTCCCTGAGGGATGAGGGGGTCTGCAGAGGATGGGGGCTCTGGAGAGGGGAGGAAACTGGAGAGCAGAGGGGATCCCAAGGATTGGAAGTGGGGCCACCAAATGACAGAGCACTCATCCTGGAGGGAAGAGGGTCCCTGGAAGCAAGCTCCAGAGGGTGTTCTGGAGTGGGGAGGGGGCCCTAGGGGGCGAAGAAGGCACGGCAGGGCAGAGGAGGGCCTTGGTGGGCAGAAGACCTGGTCCAGAGGGTGGATAGGAGTCTGCAGAGGGATGAAGAGGCCCCAGAGGATGGAGCCTCTAAGGGAGAAAGAAACTAGAGAGCAGAGGGTGGCCTGGGAGGGAGGAAGGGGCCCTGGAAAGGTCCCCTGGAGGCTAGAAGGGACCCTAACCCATAGGAGCCTCCTCCAGTTGTCCATCTTATTCTCCTTCCCCTCTGTCTCATATCCATAGACCCCACCCCAGTGGAGTAAGCCCCAAAGAACAGAGAGACCCCCAAGGACCAAGGGGGTGCAAAATGCTGAGGGGTGTCCCAAACTGTGGAGGTGGTCCCAGAAGGTGGAGTGCTCAGCTAGCAGCCTCAGGGACTCCTTGGTGGAGAGTGAATACCATGTGGTTGCCCACCCATCAAACCCTGAAGGAGCCTCCCCTACTATCCTGGCCTTTTCTCCTCCTCCACCTAGGTGGAGGCGACCTGAAGGGCAGAGGGTGCCAACTGAGGGCAGAGGGCTCAGCCAAGAGGGTGGAGATGACCCCAGAGGGCAGAAGGGGCCTCCAAGAACAGAGGACCAGGCCCAGGGCATCAGGAGACTTCCCCAGGCCAAGTGTAAGGGGAACCTCAGGGGCTTCCCCTAATGCATACTCCAAACTGTGAGTTTCCCTGCCCACCTCCACTGAGCAAGCACACTGCTCCTGGCACACAAACTGCTCCCCTTCTCCCAGCAGTCCTTCAGTCATGACCATCCCCCAGACTCGACCTTCCCCCACTCCCCCTTCCCCCACTCCCCCTGGCCAGTGCTGGTCACCACCAGGGCTCCTTCAGTAGGCAGGTGTGCCCCAGGTCCCTCACCAGGGCCTGGTGAGTATCACAGGCACGGGGAGACACAGACTCTGTGTCTTCCCTTGCTGCCATCTTGGCTCTGCCCCTTATTTTCTCTTTTTGATAAAGATTTGAAACATATTGCCATACATTGATCATGTATTCTACAAGTTTGCTAAATTAAGTATTCTAATAGTCACCTCTTTAGTGTTTTCAATATATTATATCTCTAATTCAGATTACTCTTATCTCTAATTGTAGTCTGATTGCTGAGGCTAGGACTTCCAGTACTATGTTGAATAAAAGTGGTAATAGTGGGTATCCTTGCATTCTACCTGGTCTTAGAGGAAAGTTTTCAGCTTTTCATCACTGAACATGATATTAGATGTGAACTTCTCAGTTCATGTCTGACTCTTTGTGATCTCGTGGGCTGTGCCATGCCAGGCTTTCCTGTCCTTCACCATCTCCTGGAGCTTACTCAAACTTGTATCTATTGAATCAGTGATGCCATCCAACCATCTCATCCTCTGTTGTCCCCTTTTCCTCCTGCCTTCAATCTTTCCCAGCATCAGGGTCTTTCCAATGAGTTGGCTCTTCACATCAGGTGGCCAAAGTATCGGAGCTTCAGCTACAGCATCAATCCTTCCAATGAATATTCAGGGCTGCCTCCCTTAGGATTGACTGTTTCAATATCCTTGCAGTCTAATGGATTTTTGGAAGTTTTCTCCAACACCACATTTCAAAAGCATCAATTCTCCAGGAACCAGCCTTCTTTATGGTCCAGTTCTTACATCCATACTGTAAAAACCATAGCTTTGGCAATATAGAACTTTGTAGCAAAATAATGTCTCTACTTCTTAATACATTCTCTAGGTTTGTCATAACTCTTCTTCCAAAGAGCTAATGTCTTTAATTTCATGGCTACAGTCACCATCTGCAGTGATTTTGGAGACCAAGAAAATAAAGTCTGTCACTGTTTCCATCGTTTCCTCATCTATTTGCAATGAAGTGATGGGTGCCATGATCTTACTTTTTTGAATGTTGAGTTTTAAGCCAGGTTTTTCCCACTCTCATCTTTTACCTTCATCAAGTTCCTCTTCTCTTTCTGCCAGTAGGATGGTATTATCTTCATATCTGAGGTTATTAATATTTCTCCCTGCAATCTTGATTCCAGCTTGACATTCATCCAACCCGACATTTTGCATGATGCACTCTGCATGGAAGTTAAATTAGCAGGATGAAACATAGAGTCTTGATGTACTCCTTCCCCAATTTTTCATGAATCTGTTGTTCCATGTCTGGTTCTAACTGTTGCTTCTTGACCTGAATACAGGTTTCTCAGGAGGCAGACAAGGTGGTCTGGTATTCCTACCACTTTAAAAAATTTTCACGGTCTATTGTGATCCACACAACCAAAGGCTTTGGCATAGTCAATGAAGCAGAAATAGATTTTTGGGGGGAACTCCCTTGCTTTCTCTATGATCCAACAGATGTTGGCAATTTGATCTCTGTTTCCTCTGCCTTTTCTAAATCCAGTTTGTACATTTGGAAGTTCTCAGTACACACACTGTTGAAGCTTAGCTTGAAGAATTTTGAGCACTACCTTGGTATCATGTGAAATGAGTGCAATTGTGTGGTAGTTAGCAAATTCTTTGTTATTGCTCTTCCTTGGGATTGGAATGAAAACTGACATTTTACAATCTTGTGGCCACTACTGAATTTTCCAAATTTGCTGACATAATGACTGTAGCATTTACACAGCATCATCTTTTAGGATTTGAACTAGCTCAGCCAGAATTCCATCCCTCCACTAGCTTTGTTCCTAGTAATGCTTCCTAAGGCCCATTTGACTTCACAGTCCGAGAGATGTCTGGTTCTAGGTAAGTGATCACACAATCATGGTTATCTGTGTTATTAAGACCATTTTTGTATAGTTCTTTTGTGTATTCTTGCCACCTCTTCTTAATATCTTCAGCTTCTGTTAGGTCCATACTATTTCTGGCCTTTATTGTGCTCATCTTTGCATGAAATTTTCCCTTGGTATCTCTAAATTTCTTGAAGTCTTTCCCATTCTCTTGTCTTCCTCTACTTTTTGCATTGTTCACTTAGGAAAATTTCTTATTTCTCCTTACTGTTCTTGAAACTTTGCATTCAGATGGATATATCTTTCATTTTTTTCCTTTGCCTTGCACTTCTTCTCTTTACTCAGCTATTTGTAAAGCCTCCTCAGACAACCATTTTTCCTTCTTGCATTTCTTTTCATTGGGGATGGTCTTGATCACTGCCTCCTGTACAATGTTATAAATCTCTGTCAATAGTTCTTCAGGCACTCTGTCTATCAGATCTAATCCCTTAAATCTATTTGTAACTTCCACTGTATAAGCATAAGGGATTCATGTAGGTCATACCTAATTGGCCTAGTGGTTTTCCTTATTTTCTTCAACTTAAGTCTGAATTTTGCAATAAGGAATTCAATGTCTGAGCCACAACAGCTCCCAGTTTTGTTTTTGCTGACTGTATAGAACTTCTTCATCTTTGAAAGCAAAGAATGTAATCAATCTGATTTCATTATTGACCATCTGGTGATGTCCGCGTGTAGAGTTGTCTCTTGTATTGTTGGAAAATGGCGTTTGCTATGACCAGTGCATTTTCTGGCAAAACTGTTAGCCTTTGCCCTGCTTCATTCTGTACTCCAAGGCCAAACTTGCCTGTTACTCCAGGTATCTCTTGACTTCCTCCTTTTGCATTCCAATCCCCTGTGATGAAAAGAACACTTTTTTTTGGTGTTAGCTGTAGAAGGTCTTATAGGTCATCATAGAACCATTCAACTTCAGCTTCTTTGGCATTAGTGGTTGGGGCATAGACTTGGATTATTATGATATTTAATGGTTTGCCTTGGAAAGGAACAGAGATAATTCTGTTGTTTTTGAGATGGTACCCAAGTACTGCATTTCAGACTTTTGTTAACTATGAGGGTTACTCCACTTCTTCTAAGGATTCTAGCCCACAGTAGTGGATATAATGGTCATCTAAATTAAATTTGCCCATTCCCATTTAGTTCACTGATTCTTAAGTTGTTGATGTTCATCTTGAAATCTTCTTTTTGACCATTTCCAATTTACCTTGATTCATGGACCTAACATTCTAGGTTCCTACGCAAAATTGTTCTTTACAGCATCAGACTTTACTTTCACCATCAGACACATCCAAAACTGGGTGGTGCTTCTGCTTTGGCTCAGCCTCTTCATTCTTTCTGGAGGTATTTCTCTGTTCTTCTCCAGTAGCATATTGGTCACCTCATTCTCCCATGATGGTGAAGTAGAAGGACATGAGCTCATCTTCTCCTGCATGAACACCAAAATTGCAAGCTGCTGAACAACCATTGACTGTAAAATGTTGGATCCAACCAAAAAAGATACCCATTTCCAAGGGCAAAGGAGAAGCCACAAGACAGTAAGGGGGCAGGGGAGCATTTAAAATCAAAACTCATACCTGCCAGAGATGCTCGGAGGGCACAAACAAAACCTTGTGCACACCAGGATTCAGGAGAAAGAAGTAGTGACCCCACAACAGACTGAGCTGGACTTGCCTGTGACTGTTTAGGAGTCGCCAGTGGAGGTGTGGGTCAATAGTGGCCTGCCAGTGGAGTCAGGGACTCTGATTACCCCAGTCCTGGGAGTCACACCATGCTGGCACAAGTCCTTTTGGAGAAGGTCACCATTACCCCTACCATAGTTTGACCTCAGGCCAAACTGCAGGGCAGAAACACAGCCTCATCCATTAGCAGAACACTGGATTAAAGATTTACTGAGCAAGACCCAGTTTTCCCCACCACCAGTCCCTTCCATTAGGAAGCTTCCACAAACCTTTTATCCTCATCCATCAGAGGGCAGACTGGATGAAAACCACCATTGCAGCAAACTAACCAATCTGATCACATGGATCACAGCCTTGTCTTACTCAATGAAACTATAAGTCAAGCCACATAGGGCCACCCAAGATGGATGGGTCGTGGTAGAGAGTTCTGACAAAATGTGGTCCACTGGAAAAGGGAATGGCAAACCACTTCAGCATTCTTGTGTTGAGAACACCATGAACATTATGGACTTAATTATTGAGACATGTTGTCTGTATATCCAGATTCCTTAGAGATTTTATCATGAATGTATGATGTTGTGTCTAATGCTTCTTCTCCATCTATTGAGATGATCACATAATTTTTACCCTTAGTTTTCTTGATGTGGTGTATAAAATCAATTGACTCATTGCAGATACTGAACCATTTTTTCATCCCTGGAATAAATTTCACTTCATGTTGTATAATCCTTTCAATGCTTTATTGAATTCCATCTACTACTATTTTTTCTGAGAATTTTTGCGTCTATATTCATCGGAAATATTGGCCTATAATTTTCTTTTTTGCAGTGTCTTTGGTTTTGGTATCAGGTTATGATAACCTTGCAGAATGAATTTGGAAGTGTTCCTGCCTCTTTAAAATTTTTTTGAAGTAGTTTGAGAATAGATATTCACTCTTCTTCAGTGTTTTATAGAATTCACCTGTGAAACTATCTGGGCATGGACTTTTGTTAACCAAAGTTTTTTGGTTACTGATTCAATTTCATGACTATTGATCAGTCTGTTCATATTTTTTATTTCTTCCTGATCCAGTCTTGGGAGATTGAACATTTCTAAGAATTATCCATTTTTTGGTTGCTTATTTTATTGGCATATAATTGTTCATTGTTAGCTCTCATGATCCTTTGTATTTCTGTGGTATCAGTTATAACTTCTCTTTTATTTCAGAATTTATTTATTGGTCATTTCTCTTTTTATGGATGATATGGCTATAAAGTTCATCAATTTTGCAAACCTTTTTGAAGAACAAGCTCTGAGATTCATTGATCTTTTCTGTTGTATTTTTAGTCTCTATTTTATTTATTTCTGCTCTGATATTTATTATTCCTTTCCTTCTACTAAATATGGGCTTTGTTTCTTTTTATTTCTAGTCCCTTTAGGAGTAAGTATAGGGTTTTTATTTAAGATTTTTCTTATTTCTGAGGTAGGCTTGTGTTATGGAGAAGGCAATGGCACCCCACTCAAGTACTCTTGCCTGGAAAATCCCATGGATGGAGGAGCCTGGTAGGCTGCAGTCCATGGGGTCAGTAAGAGTCGGACATGACTGAGCAACTTCACTTTCACTTTTCACTTTCATGCATTGGAGAAGGAAATGGCAACCCACTCCAGTATTCTTGCCTGGAGAATCCCAGGGATGGGGGAGCCTGGTGGGCTGCCGTCTGTGGGGTCGCACAGAGTCGTACACGACTGAAGTGACTTAGCAGCAGCAGCAGCAGGCTTGTGTTAAGCTTTCCTTTTAGAAGAGCTTTTCTTGCATCCTGTAGATTTTGGAACATTGTGTTTACGTTTTCATTTGTCTCAAGGTACTTTTTAATTTTTTTCTTTGATTTCTTTGTTGACTCATTGGTAGTGGTATGTTTTTTAGCCTCCATGTTCTTGCATTTTTACCAGTTTTATTCTTATAAAAGATTTCTAGTTTCATACCATTGTGGTCAGAAAGTTGTTTGATACAGTTTCAATATTCTTAAATTTATTGAGGCATGTTTTATGGTCTACTGTATGATCTATCCTGGAGAATATTGCATGCTGCTGTTTGGGAATGGAACAATCTGCACTTATATATTTAACCTAATGTGTTATTTAAAGCCAAAATTTCATTATTGATTTTCTATCTGAATGACCTGTTCATTGATATGTGAGGTGTAGAACTTGTCTCCTACTATTATTTTACTAGTGTCTGTATCTCCTTTTCTCTCTGTTAATGTTTACTTCGTGTATTAAGTAAACTCAACATGTATCCCATGTTGAGTGCATAGATACTTACAAGTATTATATTCTCTAGTTGATTTTCCCCCTTTATCATTATATAATATTTTTCTTGGTCTCTTCTTCCAGTCTTTATTTTAAAGTCTGTTTTGTCTTTTATAAGTATTGTTACACATGCTTTCTTTACCTCTGTTATCATGGAATATCTTTTTCCATGCCCTCACTTTCAGTCTGCATGTGTCTCTAGATCTGAAGTGCCTATTATAGTCAGCAAATATATGGACATATGGTTTTGTTTTTTAATCTATTCAACTAACATGTGCTTTTGATTGGAGCATTAACCCATTTACATTCAAAGCAATTATTGATAGACATGTACTTATTACTATTTTGTTAATTGGTTTTTCGTTATAATTTTGTTCTCTTCTTCCCTTGCTCTCTTTCCTGGTGATTTGATATCTAGCTTCACTACCATCTTTGGATTCCTTTCTCTCTTTTTGGGTAACTAGTAAAAGTTTTTGGTTTATTGTTGTTATATGTATATATAATCTTTTAAGCTGAAAGATTTTAAAACCATATATTTTTATTGATTTCCCCGTGTTTCAGATTCATATTTTGCATATTTTTATATTTTGTGTTCCTTATTGTCTTTAACCTTCCTACTCACTATATAAGTGGTTAATCCATTACCTTTGCTATATGTTTGCCTTTCCCAGGGACATTTTTCCTTTCTTCACTTTCTTGTATCTAGTTGTGGCCTTTTCTGCTTAGAGATGTTCTTTGAACATTTCTTGTAAGACTGGCTTAGTGGTGATGCATTCTTTTAGCATTTGCTTGTCTGTTAAATTCATTATCTTTCCTTCAGTTCTGAATAATATCCTTGTTGGGTAGAGTATCTTTGGTTGTAGGTTTTTTCCTTTTATCACTTTGAATAAACTGTGCACCTTGCTTCTGGCCCACAGTCTCTGCTGAAAAGTCAATTGAGACTCTAGGGTGTTTCCTGATACATAACTAATTGCTTTTCTCTTACTGCTTTTAATGTTCTTTTTTTTTTTTTTTTTACCATTTTAATTATACTATCTTGGATTTGGACCTTTTTGGGTTCATCTTGTTTGAGACTTTGTGCTTCCTGAATGTGTATATCTGTTTCCTTTTCAAGATGATGTAAGTTTCACTATACATCTTCAATATGTTCTCTGTCCCTTTCTCTCTCTCTCTTCCCCTTCTGGGATCCCTACAGTGAGAATATTAGTAGAAATAATCTTGTTCCAGAGTTCTTTAAACTATCCTTATTTAAAAAAAATTTTTTTTCTTTTGATATTTTGATTGTTGTTCTGTTTTCCTTATCATTGCTCCATTTCTCTGGTATTTTGTAACCTGATATTGATTTCCTCTAATGTATTTTTTATTTCAATTATTGTATTCTTTTGTTCTAGTGAGTTCTTTTCTATATATTTTCTATCTCTTTGTTGAAGAGATAGAAACTCAGAGACTTCTCATGGAGTCTATCTATTCTTTCCTGATTTTGGTGAGCATTTATGTGGCTATATTTTAAGACTTTTATGTGGTAAATTGCTTAATTTTGTTTAGTTCTTTTTCTGAGATTTTTGTCTTGTTCTTTCATTTGGAAAGTAAGACTATGTACCTTCATTTTGCTTTTCTCTGTGTTTGTTCTTAATGTGTTAGGTATATGATGTACATGTCCTGGTTTTGGAAGAGTGGCCTATGTTCCAGAATCCTATGGGGCCTAAGGGTGTAGTCCCCTCTGGGTATGGAGCCAGGTGCTCCTGAGGCATCCTCAGTATGGGCTGTGTGTGCCCTCTTTGTGGTTGAGCCGTAATAGCTGCTGGCACCTCGTGTGTGAGGCTGGATGGGACATTCCAGGATGGGAATCACATTGGAGTGGTGTTGATGGGACCCAGCCATTGTAAGATGGGGCAGAAACCAAATTTAGAGGGGCTGAAGAGATGGGGAAGAAGCTAAATTTGGAAGGAAAGCATATTGACTGGGGCTGGTCCTTAGGAAAATGACAGGGGCCCATAGTGACAGCTACATTGATGGAGAGTGGCAGAAATGCACCCACCAGCTAGGTGGAAGGAGAGTTAAAAAGATGATGCTCATTTTTTCCTTCCCTGGAGTAAGTCCCACCAGATCCCTGCCACTCCAGCACAAGCCCTAAATTGAACAAAGTATTTCCTTTTTCTATGACTCAGGTGCTTTTCAAGCTGCTACCGCTGAGCTGGGACTTGAAGTGAGGAAATCTGTGTATGAGCACTTTGAAAGTGGAGTCTTGGTTTCCCACAGCCCCCCAGCTCTCCTGGTTGTAAGGCTGATTGGTTTTCAAAACCAGAGTTTATGGGGCTCATTTACCTGGTGCAGTTCCCCAGGCTGGGGATTCCGACGTAGGTCTCATGCACCTCTCCTCGTGAGAGGCCTCCACGTTGTAGTACCCCTCCTACTGTGGGTTCTGACCAAATCACATCTCTGCCCCTCCTACCAACATGATGTGTGGTCTTTTCTTTTTGTCCTTTGTTGTAGAAAGTCTGCCCTGCTAGTCTTCAGGTTGTTCTCAGAGACATGTTCTCTATGCAATTGTGGTTTTGATGTGTCCATGAGAAGATGTTAGCTTAGGATCTTTCTACTCTACCATCTTGATCTGGATTCCTAAACTAATGGTCAGTTTTGTTATTTGTCAATTGTGTATAGAGTTTTTTTATTGATTTTTTAAAAATCATATACATATGTAACAGAGATTTGAATTTGTTATAGTTGTAGCAAAATTTTAATTAATATATTCTGCAAAACTAAACCATTTAGGATTTGGCATTTTCAGTCTTATTCATGACTCGGTATACAGAAACATTAAACTTGCTGTGTTTAGGTCTCTTAAATCTTAGAATATGACAATATTTATATGTTGTTTCATATATTACCATTTAAAGTAAAAATTCAACTCTTTTAAAAACAATTTATACAGATGCACATTTTGGGGGAAAAATTAGCTTGATTTTTCTTAAACATATTGATCACTTTCTTGTAGAAAACACAGGACCAAGTGTGTGTTTTATAGCAGAATGCCTGTGGAGTGAGAAATCAAGAAATGCAACTGACTTCATAAAGTATTAATATGCTATATGCCATTTTGTCTTTATTTTTGTATTGTAATGAGTTTTAATTTTATGAATTAATTTTCTGTAAAATTGAAATGTGCCATTTAAAAAATTTTATTGAAGATATTAAAGTTTTTTTCCCTGCCATTTAATAGGTAAGAGAACAAACCTGAGCTGATAGATAATATTTGAATTCTGTATTTGTACATATTATGAGCATACGTAATTACACATTTTAAAAAGCCATTGAGCTTATAATGGACAGTCCAAAATCTTGAAAGTTTAGTTCAAGTAATATAAAGAAATGAACTCCATTTATTGAAATGTTATAACAAGGGTTAATGATGCTCATGTTTTATACACTACTAAAAAGAAATTTTATGGCTCAGTTTGTTGTAATAGTCATTTCCTATTTCCAAAATTTATTCCTTTGAAAAAATGATTTCTGAAGTCTTCCACACAGGTAATTATCCCTTGCTTCATCTCGTTATGGGGTGGAATAAAATAAGTCATAGACTTGAGTTCCAAAGGAAAAGTTTGACTAACCTTCTTCAAGGAAGGTTATGTGTTTAGAAATATATATATATTTTCTCACTAGGGAATTCAAGATTTAATAAGGGTATAACACATACTTAATACATTATTAGAAATTTATAAGAGCATATAGGACAGGCATACATTACACAAAGACTAATTGCTGAATTTTTATTCTATTATACTTAATTTAGGAATTTACATATTTCAAAATAGTGTTTTAAATATTAACTTTTCAGGACTGAGCATTGGAAATGGATTCAAATAGATTGTCTTATTCAGATATCCAATGTTTCCAGCTAGACTTTTATCCTGCTTTAACTTTTAAGATATTGTTTTCAATTTTCCTATATTATGACACTGTTATGAACTCCTCTTTGGTTTGCTAAGACATAGCTGCAAATGTCTTCATTCTCTAGAAGTGATGTAACAAAATACCACAAACTGGGTAACTTAGAACAACAGACATTTTGTTGACTTAATTCTGGAGGCTGCTGCTGCTAAGTCGCTTCAGTCGTGTCCGACTCTGTGCGACCCCATATAAGGCAGCCCATCAGGCTCCACCGTCCTGGGATTCTCCAGGCAAGAACAATGGAGCGGGTTGCCATTTCCTTCTCCAATGCATGAAAGTGAAAAGTCAAAGTGAAGTCGCTTAGTCGTTTCTGACTCTTAGCAACCCCATGGACTGGAGCCTACGAGGCTCCTCCGTCCATGGGATTTTCCAGGCAAGAGTACTGGAGTGGGGTGCCATTGAATTCTGGAGGCTAGAAGACCTAAATCAAGGTGCTGGCAAGGTCACGCTGCCTTTGAAATCTGCAGGGAAGTCTTTCCTTTCCTCTTCCTGGCTTCTGGTGGTTTGCTGGCCATCTTTGGCATTCTTTGTCTTGTGGACACATCATTCCAAATTTTCCTATTCACATGGCATTCTTCCTGTGTCTCTGTTAGGGTGAGGTCATATTGGAATAGGGTGGGCCATTAATCCAACATGACTGGGGCCCTTAAAAAGGAGCCTATATGAAGAGACAGAGACACAGGAAGGAAATAAGGTCATATTCTGAGGTACTAAGGGTTAGGATTTCAGCATATGAATTTTGAGGAGACACAATTTGACCTATAACAATCTCCTACTCAGATAAAAACCTGAATGCCTTATTTATGCAACTGTGTACAAGCCCCTGTGTCCTTGTCTTTTGAAGTAAAAGGCTGACTCAAGAATTAACTTTTGGGAAATGTGATGATGTAGAAACATGAATAGCTGTTGGGTTGGGGAACTGGTAACAATTTAGACTATAGACTGTAACTCTATCACATGGCAGAATCACTGAACTCCTTGCTCCCTGAAAGATATAAAGGCCTGACACCCATTCCTAAGTTGTTTTTATAGGAAGCAGATCCCCACCAAATGAAAACTTCTAACCAAAAGAACAGAGACCTTAGCCTGGTTGAAACCAGAAGATTGAGGATGCTTTAAATTTCACCTTGATGCCAACCAATGCAAGAATCATGCCCGACCTGATCATGTACCCTGCAGCCCTTCCCTCGCACTGCCTTTAAAACCTCTTCCCTGAAGGCTGTCCAGGAGTTTGGGTCTCTTGAGCACAAGCTGTGTGTTCTTGTTTTCTGCTCTTGTTTTTCTTCGCTGCAACCTGGTGTCAGTAGATTGACTTTACTGCGTGCTGGTGAATGGGCACAAGTTTGGTTCAGTCACATTTCCAAATGAACTTTTTTAGTGCGAGATGATGCTGTCAGCTGCAATTATCAGTGCAGAGATCCTGCTTCTTGGGGAGAGATAGCAGTCACCGCAAATGTATCAGAACTTGACTGACAGGAAGCAGACTTCATCTGTTACCTAATACTGTTTTGTATATGTGGACAGTCATCATTTAATTGTCCATCTATGAAGGTCTGGACCGACTGACAGGACATTTGGTTCTCACTAAGTGTAACTTGAAATTATTTAAAAACTTCTGCTTTTCTCAGATACAAAATATTATCATCTATCAAAATGCATAACACACAGCATTTATATTTTTAGAATCCAATCTAACTGTATTGCAGGAGAAGATTTTAGTTACTGGGAACATCTATCAGACTTAGAATATCATAAGCATTTGTCCTTGTATGCAGCCTACAATCACCAGAATAGGCTCACTCTGTGTCTGGAAACCAAGTTTGTCTGGACTGTGGTCTAACTTTCCTATTTATTATTAGTGGTGTGGGATTTGGCAATTTTTCTGCTTTATATATCTCTTGACTGGATGTAGGTCAATAATATTGATCTAAGATACATCACAAAAATCACATACACAAGTAAAACATACTCTTTTAAAAAGTACATTGAGCACATATTGATTCACAAGTGGTGTCAGCAAATATCACAAAATAGACATCATGTGGAGCACTTTTCCTTATCTTAGAATAATCTGATTAGAAATTAACAATAAAAGATGTGCCTGAAAACCAAAAAACAAATTTCCAAACTCCGAAGTTGCAAACTTTTTAGAATGGAACAGTAATAAAGTACATATCAAAACCTCTGGAATGCAGATTAAAAAGGTGTTTTGAAAAATATCACATTTATGATCTTAAATAAGTTTATCAAGAAATAACATTTTATAGGTTTTCTGTTTTCTACTTTCTCATGTTTGGAAAAATACTCTATGTATCCAGGCTATATTTTTCAACAGGCAAGGTGTTAGATGATCTTTTTCTGTCTCTTTATTCATTGAGTCTAGACTGAGTTCACTTCTCATATTTATTTGGATGACAGTTTGAGAAAACATATACTCAGTCTTCCTTTTCAGTGCAAACTGAATTAATCTCTCCTATGCTTTGTGGAGATCATTTCTAGACGTTTGCTTTAAGTTGTTGTCAATCTTAATTTTGAGTGGTGATGTGTTTTCATCTTTTCATATACCTTGATAAGTACTTTGGTGAAAAGGTAGGAGAGGGAGTATCAAAGGGTGTTAACAAATGCCATTAAAAAAATTATGGTATTTGATCCTTTGCTTCTGAAGCAATGAAGTTTTGAGCAAGTAAAATTAAGAGCTTACCTAGGCCATACTTTAATCAAATTCAGGCAGAGTCAGTTTACTTAAGGTCTATAATCAATTGCCTCTGTGCTGGTCATGTGATTTGCTTACAGAAGAAACCTCCTTATTCTTTGTGTGCCTGAGTGACATACACACCAATGATATAATTTCCTTCTCCATTTTACCTTAAACAAATACCCCTTATCTGCTTTCATTCTGAGGTTTGCAGATTTCTTAACAGTTTTATTCACTAAAAGCCCCAGTAGACTCTCAGGCAGTTGCAAATAATGC
Organism: Bos indicus; assembly: GCF_029378745.1. Lineage (NCBI taxonomy): Eukaryota > Metazoa > Chordata > Mammalia > Artiodactyla > Bovidae > Bos > Bos indicus. Next base: position 3,611,410 of record NC_091782.1, on the reverse strand, counting down.
ACTAAATAAAAGCTGAAATTTAGCCCAGGATAAAAATAGATACAGATGTACAAATCCTGTCTCAGACTTTTGAATCAGATTTTGGGTTGGGATTACAGTCAGGATTGGGATTTTGTAATTATAGTTTTAAAAAGTGGTTTTAACTCATGCCCCTGGTGGCAAAACAGTCGAATGAACAAACAAAACCCAAAAACTTCCACTACTTTAATTTGTTGTATGCAAATTGACTAATTATTTAATTAATATGGTGGGCAGGTTCTAAGTTATATTCCATCTGGCTTCATTTCTTAAGCATGAATGACTGTAGTGCAATTGTAAAAGCTTGGTGGTTCAACTGGACTTGGACCAAATCCCACCCTGCCTCTTGTGAGCAGGTCTCATCCTGTTACTCTGTGCCTTGGCCAAGTCACTCTTTGAACCCATTTTCTTATTTCACAAATGGGGATAATATCACCTATTAATATAACAAAGGATTCATTTAATGGGTAAGATCTTGTTTTCCAGATGTTTGAGTGGAAACCCAAATGCTGAAAATAGTAGGTGACAAAATCCTGAACATTCTAAATGGAATGATTTGCTGAAAAGTGACCAAAGCTGTCTTGAGACAGAAAGGCCACATATAAGAGAAGAGATGCAGGGTAGACTGATCAGAAAGAGGGTGTGTTTGAAGAATTTATTAGCCTGGAAGGCATAACCCAGATCCCCATACAGATGGTACAAAGAAAATATTGTGCTTTATTTCACAAGCTTCATTATTTACATATATTTAACCCACATGACTCCCTGTATCAGCTCTGGGTACCTTTATGATAATATCTCATTTGGGTACCATTTTGTTTGGTTAACTAAAACCTAGCATCTTCTACTTGAGGCTCCCCCACCATAGAACTGCCCAAAACTCTGGAATTTGCTTGGCCCAGGGTAGGAAATTGGGGATTCAGTCTTCTGTAAGCTGTAGATTTGGAGTTGGGTACCCTAGTTGGAAGTTCTCTGGGACTAGTTAGGTATAGCTGGTTGTTTGTCCACAGACTTTTAGTGTTGAGGTCACAGGTTCTCCATCTCAGCCTTCTTGTTTTCTTGGTAATCCTTCATAATCTCAAGCATTCCCATTCAGGACCACTGTTATGCAAGCAACTCGATTTCCTATCCACAGTTACACCCTCCTGAAAGTGAAACTGTTAGTCTTTCGGTCTTGTCTGACTCTTTGTAACCCCATGGACTGTAGCCCACCAGGCTCCTCTGTCCATGGAATTCTCCAGGCAAGAACACTGGTTGTTGTTGTTTCTGATGTTGTTCAGTCGCTTAGTTTTGCCAATTCTTTGTGACCCCATGGACTCCAGCATGCCAGGCTTCCCTGTCCTTCACTGTCTCCCATAGTTTGCTCAAACTCATGTCCATTGTGTTGATAATACCATCCTAGAAAACTGGAGTGGGTAGCCATTCCCTTCTTCCTGGATGGAATTCTCCCCACCCAGGGATCCAACCTGAGTCTCTTGTGTCTCCTAAACTGCAGGCAGATTCTTTACCATCTGAGCAACCAGGGAAGCCCTCCACTCTTCTAAAGCTTATAAAAATGCCAACGTCTCTTGCTTGGAACATTCGTCTCATTTCCTGCCGTGACCTCCATCCATCTTCCACACAGTAAGTAACTGGAGTGATCACTGTTTTCTCTGCTTCTTTTAATCTTTCAGCTAAGCTTTAAAATCATTTTGTTAAGTTTTCAGTTAACATGTTAATATAGAGAGATTTGAAATCTTTGCAATGTTCACTTTTTCATTGAAAACATGATTCAGTTCAGTTCAGTTGCTCAGTCGTGTCCGACTCTTTGTGACCCCATGAATCGCAGCACGCCAGGCCTCCCTATCACCATCTCCCAGAGTTCACTCAAACTCACGTCCATCAAGTAGATGATGCCATCCAGCCATCTCATCCTGTGTCATCCCCTTTTCCTCCTGCCTCCAATCCCTCCCATCATCAGAGTCTTTTCCAATGAGTCAACTCTCCGCATGAGGTAGCCAAAGTACTGGAATTTCAGCTTTAGCATCATTCCTTCCAAAGAACACCCATGATTCTATGTGTCCATTTGTCCAAGTTCAACTAAGTTTTATAGTTTCTTTATATAGGTCCTAGAGATTTCCTGTTGGTTTTGCATTTCATCCTGTGAGTAGAAATTATTTCTGTCTTCTTTTCTAATTAGTTATGGCAAGAATATGTGTATGCTATTGAATTTTGTGTATTTATATAAAATAATTTACTTTATGAGTTAATCTGTCAGATAATTCACATGTAATTTACAGGTGGGACACCAAAATATTAAAAAATACTGTTCATTTTATTAAATCTTCAAATATGCTTTTGTCTTGGTGTTCTTATTTTTATTTCTCAGAATCTAACTACATGTATGTTAGATCTTTTACATGTAGTACAACTCTTTACATTTATTTTTTCTATTAAAAATGTTAAAAATAGTGATGATTTGGTCTTTTTTAAAAGTAAAGAATTTCCTGTTATATTGCATTAACTGGAATTTCTGAAATTAAAAAAAAATTATGGTTCCAATAATTATACCACTCATTTCTATTTCCTACATTGTGTACTGGTTAAAATAATCTCAGACTGCACTGAATCAACATTTATCTTTCTTTTTCTGAAGTAGATGTATTTGGGGACAGTTCTCTCCTGTGCTAGCGGGGTCTCTATCTGTTTATATCCTTTTAAGTTGTTCAAAATCACTCAAATCATTATTACTACCATTGCTATTATTACTCACATTGCTATTTTTTTTAATTAATTTTATTTTATTTTTAAACTTTACATAATTGTATTAGTCTTGCCAAATATCAAAATGAATCCACCACAGGTATACATGTGTTCCCCATCCTGAACCCTCCTCCCTTCTCCCTCCCCATACCATCCCTCTGGGTCGTCCCAGTGCACCAGCCCCAAGCATCACATTGCTATTATTACTCACAAAACGGTAAGATGACAGCAAACGATATTTGCAAAAAGAGAACTATAATTCCATTACTCTTATTATTAACAATTAGAATTGGAGGGATACTTTTTCTATTTGTAATTGAAAAGTGAAAGTGTTAGTCCCTTAGTCATGACTGACTAGCCTACCAGTCTCCTCTGTCCATGGAATTCTCCAGGCAAGAATACTAGAATGGGTTTTTGTTCTCTCCTCTTGCGATCTTCCCCACCCAGGGATTGAATCGGCATACTTATTTTATTTTTATCTATATCACAGTTGAAATTCAAATGTTAATTTTTGTAATTACAAAAAAATGTCTTACAAATACCAAACTTCTTGTGTTTAACAAGGGTGTCTAATTGGGAAAACTTAACCTCATTTGTGTATGCGTGCTTAGTCTTGTCTGATGCTTTGCAATCCAATGGACTGTAGCCTGTGAGGCTCCTCTGTCCTTGGGATTTTCCAGGCAAGGATACCAGAGTTGGTTGCCATTTTCTACTCTAGAGGATCTTCCTGACCTTGGAATTGAAAGTACAACTCTTGCATCTCCTGGTTTGGCAGGCGGATTTTCTACCACTACACCGCCTGGGAAGCCTTATTTAAGGCACACAAAAAAGGGATAATTACAATGATATTAAATTTTTCTCTAAAATTAAGTGATATATAATTATGATAGAAACACCTATGTTATACTTAATAAAATCACATTTCTTAGGGTAAATAAAAATACTTTAAAGTATCTTGGTTTATTTTAAAATATGCTATTACTAAAGATTATATTTCTAAGAGAAGCACAATTCACAAGTTACAGTAGAGAACTGAATGTAAATGTTCTTGATTTTTATATATGCCTAGACAGACTGACATTTTGATTGTTACTTTAGAAATTTTGTGTTGTATTCAGTGGCTCAGGTTAGAGGTTGAATGCTGGTCTAAGTTTTTATCTACTGTTGTTCAGTCATCCAGTTTGACTCTTTGTGACTCCATGGACTGCAGCATGCCAGGGCTCCCTGCCCCTCACCATCTCCCCAAGTTTGCCCAAGGTTCATGTCCATTGCATTGGTGATGGCATCCAGCCATTTTATCCTCTGACCCCCTCTCCTCCTTCTGCCCTCAATCTTTTCCAGCATCAGGGGCTTTTCCAGTGAGTCAGCTATTCTCATCAGATGACCAAAATACTGGAGATTCAGCTTCAGCAACAGTCCTTTCAACCAGTATTCAGGGTTGATATCCCTAAAGATTGACTGGTTTGATCTCCTTGCTGTCCAAGGGGCTCTCAGGAGTCTTCTCTAGTACCACATTTTGAAGGCATAAGTTCTTTGGCATTCTGCCTTCTTTACAGTCCAGCTCTCACAACTGTACATGACCACTTGTACATAGCCTTGACTATGTGGACCTTTGTTGGCAGTGTAATGTCTCTGCTTTTCAACACACTCTCTAGGTTTGTCATATCTTTCTTATCAAGAAGCAAATATTTTCTGATTTCATGGCTGCAGCCACCATCCGCAGTGATTTTAGAGCCCAAGAAGAGGAAATCTGACACTACTCCCACATTTTCCCCTTCTATTTACCATGAAGTAATGGTGTCAGATGCCATGATCTTGGTTTTTTTAATATTTAGTTTTAAGCTAACTCTTTTACTATCTTCTTTTTACTACCTCTTGACTACTTCATCAAGAGACTTTAGTTTCTCTTCACTTTCTGGCTTTAAGTGGTATCATCCACATATCTGAGGTTGTTGATGTTTCTCCCTCCTACCTTGATTCCATTTTGTAACTCATTCAGCCCAGCATTTTTCTTCCAGAGTATAGGTTAAACAAACAAAGTGACAGCAGACAGCCCTGTCATACCTCTTTCTTTTATCTATAACCATACATGTTATAGGATAATGCCATACATGCAATAATGATGTCTCAAGAACATATGAATGAAGAAATTCACTTACCTTAAAGCTCAAGAAATGTGGAGAGACTGGGATTTCCCCCTTTCTTTCTTGACAGATACATTCATCTTATCTGGCAATTCCCATTTCCTGCAGCATCTCCAGGCTAACAGTGCAGGATGCACAGAATTCAACCTTGGATGGCTGAACAAAATCTTCATTTTTCTTTTGATGTAATGGCATGAGCTCCCATATAAAAATGTGGCAGAATGTAACTATCAGTTACAGAATGTGATAGATATAACTATCAATTTTGATGTAATGGTATGAGCTCCCATAGAAGGAAGATAAGGGATCTTTTTGTGGTACTAAAAGATGATTATCTACTTATTTTAACCACATGTACCTATTTCTAGATAATCTTGTTTGATGGATATTCAGTTTTCCCTTAATAACTTTTTTTTCTGACGCTTCCTTTTCATTAGTCTTGTCTGAGAAGTTTAGATAAATCTGTCAAGATACAGGCTGATTTTATGTTGTACACTGTGTCTGATATATGGTTGCTTTTGTGATCACTCTGATTACTATTATTGCCACTATATTATTTTAATGCTAGATCTTCCTTGCTCTGTAAAACTAATTATCTTTATACCAGTTCTGTCTAGGAAGTTGAATTATAGTCCACAGAACCCACAATAATAATAGAACTGCAGGCTTACTTAGAAACTTAGAAAATAGTTTCAGTATAGGGAAGAAATGGTCACAGTGCATACAGAACGTGAGTCTTAAGGGTGTTGAGTGTTCATGGAAAGCAAGGAAGACCTCCTCACTCTATTTGCTTTAATCTTTGGTTGATTGCTTCAAGAAATTTTTAAAACTTCATCTGTTTGTTTTAAGGTGATAATTTATACAAAAATCAATTCCTCTGCCATCATATGGCTGGGATAAATTTAGTTCAACAGATCAGTTCTGTTAAAACAATATTTATTGATCAACCCTATGTCTTATGAGCCAGAGGTAATATCCATGCCCTGGAAGTATTCTAGTAAATACACTGATATCCAAGTGCTTGAGAGAATCTGGTGGTATCAAATACTGCATACCAATAATTTTCATATATAATGTAATAATTTACAAGGGGAAATGATGCTAAATACTGTAAGGTTTACTACAAAAAAGAAGTTCTCTATAAATATTAATTGTAATATTAGCTATCTTTGTATTTTGATAAGATAAGCTGGTTTTCATTAAATAGATAAATGACTATCCCATTTTAATATTACATTATAGTTTAAAATAGCAAAAAAATATTGATTTGTTACTATGTGCCCAGTATTTTACATAAAATCTTTGCTCTTGTTTTTCCTATTACATCAGTTAATGATGACTTTTGATAATAATTCTGGATACTTAATGAAAGTATAATGAAGAGCATAAAATCAATAACTCCATCACTCAAAGAGAGTCATGATAAAATTTTGGCATAGATCTTTCAAGTGATTTTTTCATGTCTAGTCTCCACATGTATTGGCAATTTAAATGAAATTAGTAACATGAAGGTCTATATTTTTTTCATTGAATAAACATCATTTTTTCATTAATTTACTAAGTATTTATTGAAAATATTCATGGGTTTAAAAATTCTGTCACATTTTTAGCAGCAGCACGGTATACCATTTCTCAGAGGCATGGTGATTTGTTCAAACAGTCAGGTACTGTTGGTCTTCTACAGGGATCAAACTTTGGTTCACCGTGAACAATCTGGATGATTTTCTGAAATAGGAATTGTTACTTTAAAGTGTATACATATTTTTAAAGTAATAGTATGTGTTGTCAAAAAGCTTTACAAGAAAGTTGTGTCAAGTTAAATTGAATGAAATAGTTATGAAAGTATCTATTTCCCAGTACTTTAGTAAATACTGTCAATAAAAAATATTTTCATTAGTCTTAATTTACATTTTTTACTTAAAAGCAGAGTTGATTATTTTTTCATGTTTAGTGCACTTAAAATTTTATGTTAGTGACTTAGTTGATAAGTCAGTTTTAATTGAATTTTTCTTTTTCACTCCACTGTGAGAAATCTCGTGATATATTAAGTACCATTTTGTCACCCTGTTTATTTAACTTATATGCAGAGTACATCATGAGAAACGCTGGACTGGAAGAAACACAAGCTGGAATCAAGATTGCTGGGAGAAATATCAATAACCTCAGATATGCAGATGACACCACCCTTATGGCAGAAAGTGAACAGGAACTAAAAAGCTTCTTGATGAAAGTGAAAGTGGAGAGTGAAAAAGTTGGCCTAAAGCTCAACATTCAGAAAAGGAAGATCATGGCATCTGGTCCCATCACTTCATGGGAAATAGATGGGGAAACAGTGGAAACAGTGTCAGACCTTATTTTTCTGGGCTCCAAAATCACTGCAGATGGTGACTGCAGCCATGAAATTAAAAGACACTTACTCCTTGGAAGGAAAGTTATGACCAACCTAGATAGCATATTCAAAAGCAGAGACATTACTTTGCCAACAAAGGTTCGTCTAGTCAAGGCTATGGTTTTTCCTGTGGTCATGTATGGATGTGAGAGTTGGACTGTGAAGAAGGCTGAGCGCTGAAGAATTGATACTTTTGAACTGTGGTGTTGGAGAAGACTCTTGAGAGTCCCTTGGACTGCAAGGAGATCCAACCAGTCCATTCTGAAGGAGATCAGCCCTGGGATTTCTTTGGAAAGAATGATGCTAAAGCTGAAACTCCAGTACTTTGGCCACCTCATGTGAAGAGTTGACTCATTGGGAAAGACTCTGATGCTGGGAGGGATTGGGGGCAAGAGGAGAAGGGGACGACAGAGGATGAGATGGATGGATGGCATCACTGACTCGATGGATGTGAGTCTGAGTGAACTCTGGGAGTTGGTGATGGACAGGGAGGCCTGGCGTGCTGCAATTCATGGGATCGCAAAGAGTCGGACACAACTGAGCGACTGATCTGATATGATCTGATATTAAGCCTTCGACTTGTTTTTTTCATTGCTTAAGTTATTCTGCTTATTTGCTTCTGACTCGATTTTTAAATGTTAAAGTTAGTTTTTACAAGGAAAGTCCATCAGTCTCTTATGTCATGCTTTCTACATCTGTTTATACTTAAAAAGTCTTCCTTGCCAGGAGATCGGAATAAGAGAAACTAACGTTTTCTTTCAATACATTTTGTATTTAGTGTAGGTGGTAGAATATTTTCTGAGTTCACAGTATGCCCAAAGGATACATTTCTGTTGACTTTATATGTGAATGTCAGCAGGACTAAGTACAGACTGCCTGGGATCAATTTTTTTCACTCAGAAATTTATCATTTTGTAGATACTGTTCCATTATGTCTTACTCTTTAATGAAGACAGCTTTCCTTTCCTTTTTTTTTTTTTTTTTTTTACAACAGATTTATTCTTTTTCCTCATTGAGTATTTATGAATCATTATTTATTTTTTAAATTGAAAGTTTTACCAAGATATGTCCAGATGGTAGCCTATTTTCATTATTTTTGCTTTAATGATGATAAGTTCTTTTTAATACATCAGTTCAGTTCAGTTTAGTTCAGTCGCTCAGTCATGTCCGACTCTTTGTGACCCCATGAATTGCAGCAGGCCAGGCCTCCCTGTCCATCACCAACTCCCGGAGTTCACTCAGACTCACGTCCATCGAGTCAGTGATGCCATCCAACCATCTCATCCTCTGTCGTCCCCTTCTCCTCCTGCCCCCAATCCCTCCCAGCATCAGAGTCTTTTCCAATGAGTCAACTCTTAGCATGAGGTGGCCAAAGTACTGGAGTTTCAGCTTTAGCATCATTCCTTCCAAAGAAATCCCAGGGCTGATCTCCCTCAGAATGGACTGGTTGGATCTCCTTGCAGTCCAAGGGACTCTCAAGAGTCTTCTCCAACACCACAGTTCAAAAGCATCAATTCTTTGGTGTTCAGCTTTCTTCATAATCTACATCCATACATGACCACAGGAAAAACCATAGCCTTGACTAGACGGACCTTTGTTGGCAAAGTAATGTCTCTGCTTTTGAATATGCTATCTAGGTTGGTCATAACTTTCCTTCCAAGGAGTAAGCTTCTTTTAATTTCATGGCTGCAGTCACCATCTGTAGTGATATTGGAGCCCAAAAAAGTACATAGGGTACATAGGGTCATATATATTTTCCAGGTTCAGGAAAGTTTTCTTGTATTATAATTTCTTGTACTATTTTGGCTCCGTTTGTTCTTTTTCCCTTTTTAGTAGCTCCAATTATATGTAATGGTAAATCAATTTCCTACATATCTACTATCCTCTCTTATGATTTTATCACTTAATTATTCTTACTGCATTGTAAGGAAAATTCTAAAGCTTTTTTCCAATTAGATTTTCTGCTCTGTTGATTCTGATCTTCAGTACTTCTAAGACCTTCAATTTAAATTCAATGACTATGGTTTTATGTCTTTATAATCTTTATCTCATCCAGCTCCTTATCTTTCAGTAAGATAGCAGTTTAGAGTGTTTTCTTACCAGTTTAGCTTTGGTCTCCTCTCTTTTTGCAGTCAGTTACATTAAAAAAATTGAGGACATAAAGACTACATATACCTCTGTTTCTGGTGACATGATTACCTTTTTATTTTGTTCCCCAATATTTTTATTTGTCCCCCTTTTTTTCCTTGCCTTTAAGAAGGAGCAATATATCTAGGGTCAACACATACTCCAAATGGTCAGTAATAACCCAGTGTGTATACCAGAGAGAGCTCCAAGTTCAAACCATGGAAGATAGCATCAGATTGATGTATGTCTCAGAGATCATAGAGAAGCTGAGGCGTAGCTCTTTCATTGACCATTCATCTTCGCATATTCTGGAATGAAATGAATACCCTCAGAGTCTTCAGAGGCCAATGGTTCAGAGTATACAAACCCAAGGCTGCATGATGGATTGATTAGATTACATCTGTATTGTCATAAATCCATGAATCTGGTATAAATGCAAAACCATCATGTCACAAGTTTCAGAAAGGGATATACAATTGACCTATGAACAACATGAATTTGAACTGCATGGGTTCACTCATATGTGCATCTTTTCAATAAATACATACCGTGATACTACAGATCTAGGATGCAGACTTACGGTTATAGTGAGCCAATTGTAAAGTCATACTCAGATTTTGGAGGCTGTGTGTGTGCGTGGTGGGGGATGAGTGGCCTTAATGCCCATATGGTTCAAAGGTCAACTGTATTTGTAGATTTGAGACCTAACTTTTAAGTTTTAACAAGATTACTTAGCACTTTCAGTGACTTACTGTTGTCTTTCAATGTAGTTTTTATGTTATACACTGGTATTATATAACATATAATATTTTCTATAAATTGTATATTTTTGTTATATTGCTATATAATAAATCATTATATAATATTTCATTGTTATAGTATATTATATATTATCATATTTCCTCCTTTTTAGTGTTTCTGCTGCTCCTCTTCCTTCTGTCTTGAAGTACTATTCTGATTTGTGTTTGGTTTACCTTGTATTATAAGGTATCATGTACTCTTTACCTAGGAGATCGTAAGATTTTTTCCTTTATTTTTGAAAATCAGTAATTTTATCAGGATGTTCTTAAGCATGTGTCTGGAATTTATTGAGCCTTTTTATTAGGGGACTCAAGTTTGTCTTTAGCTTAGAGAAATTTTGCCTATCATCTATGTCATTATCACATTTCATGCTCCCCCTCTGAACCATTTATTTTTTTAGGACCTGCACTTGAAGTCCCTTATCTTTTCCCTGAAGATATTTAGACATTTATCCCTTTGGGACCTGCATTAGAGGCCTAAGAGATTAAAATAAACATCTTTTCTTAAGATCATTTCTTGAGTTTTAATTTGAAAATCATGTTGTTTATTGTTGTCACATTGAATTTTAATCTTCTAGGTCTGCTTACTGTTTCTGGTTTGATAGTGTCTCTTCCTCTGGGGTTCTGTTTGGTCTCTCTGGCTGCTGGCAGTGGGTGGGATGGGGAGACAAGAAGGCAGAGCTGCTTTATTGGGGGTGAAACCAGTTGCCGCATTGGCCTCAGAGGGGAGGGATACAGGGACTCCCACCTTCTGAGAATTCCACATAGGCCTAGAACTGGGCATCTCTTCCATAACTGGTAACACAAGTCTTAGATTTTATGTTAGGAATCATGGACAATTTCTTAATCAGAAAAATTCCATATTATTTTCAAAACAACAACAAAGTAGATCAGTTTAACCCCTTGACATTTTTCTTCTCTTCACTAGAGCTATTTTGTAGGCTTTTGTCACCCAAAATTTATTTGGAGTAATGTTTGAATCTAATAACATTATAAACTCTGACAGGTTTGCCAGGAAGGTTTATAGTGTAATTCCAAATAACTGGATGTTGTTAAAATACTAATTTATAAAAAACTAATAGGGCATGAAGAAAATTGCTTATTTTATTTAAAAATTACTTTTCACTGTTTTACATTTTATTTTGTTCTCCCTGTCCCACGGGTGAGTGTCAGAGCAGTAACTATTCTCTGGAAAAAATGCTTCCACAGGCATTTCTATAGTATCTCCATAAATCAGCTGGGAAAGACTCCTGAGAAAGCAGTAACTCAGCACCTTGGGCTCTGTCCTCCTCTTACCACATCTTTCTTCCTGGGTGTGAGGAGGCTGTATTTTTTCCTCAAAACAGGCCTTTCATGGGAATGTTTGATAAAGCATATTTTGGAACCATTTCAGAAACTTTGGGACCATGTTTCACTTCTTGTACATAAAAGTATACGTCTATGTGAGCATTTTGACTACTTGGTGCACAATTACATATAATCTTTCAGTACAGGTCCTTTTTCTCTTCTCATCCTTCCTTTCCTGCTGCTTCCTGATATGTATTTGATGTTGATTCAGTGTGTATTCACTGAGTACCCTGATATAGAGAAAATTAACATTGTAGGTGTTAGGGTACAGAAATAAATATAACATGATCCTTGGGTACACATATAATTTGTAAATGTACAACATGCAATTCCTGTAATATTAAAATATTTAGTATGTTCCTCACACCACAGTATTTTTTTAGTAGCTAAATAAAACTCTAACTTTTATAAATTCTTCAGAGAGATAGCATGGTTTGACAACTGGGCCTCCTGTAGGTACATTATAGAGAACTCTGGACAAGTGAGGAAATGGGAATTATTCTCTTTTATTTTTAATCCTTTAATCCCAACCCAGCCACAAAACACTCTGGAAAATTCTTAAAGAGATGGGAACACCAGACCACCTGACCTGCCTCTTGAGAAATCTGTATGCAGGTCAGGAAGCAATAGTTAGAACTGGACATGGGACAACAAATTGGTTCCAAATAGGGAAAGGAGTACGTCAAGGCTGTATATTGCCACCCTGTTTACTTAACTTATATGCAAAGTACATCATAAGAATTTCTGGGTTGGATGAAGCACAAGCTGGAATCAAAATTTCCAGGAGCAACATCAATAACCTCAGATATGCAGATGACACCACCCTTATGGCAAAAAACAAAGAACAAAAGAGCCTCTTGATAAAAGTGAAAGAGGAGAGTGAAAAGGTTGGCTTAAAACTCAACATTCAGAAAACTAAGACCATGGCATCTGGTTCCATCACTTCATGGCAAATAGATGGGGGAAAAGTGACAGACTTTATTTTGGGGGGCTCCAAAATTACTGCAGATGGTGAGTGCAGCCGTGAAATTAAAAGACGCTTGCTCCTTGGAAGAAAAGTTATGATCAACCTAGACAGCATTTTAAAAATCAGAGACATTACTTTGCCAACAAAGGTCCGTCTAGTCAAGGCTATGGTTTTTCCAGTAGTCATGTATGGATGTGAGAGTTGGACTGTGAAGAAAGCTGAGCGCCAAAGAACTGATGGTTCTGAACTTCCAGACTCTTGAGAGTCCCTTGGACTGCAATGAGATCCAATCAGTCCATCCTAAAGGAAATCAGTCCTGAATATTCACTGGAAGGACTGATGTTGAAGCTGAAGCTCCAGTACTTTGGCCACCTGATGCGAAGAACTGACTCACTGGAAAAGACCCTGATGCTGGGAAAGATTGAAAGCAGGAGGAGAAGGGGACAACAGAGGATGAAGTGGTTGGATGGCATCACTGATATCCATCATATCAATGGACATGAGTGTGAGTAAGCTCCGGGAGTTGGTGATGGACAGGGAAGCCTGGTGTGCTGCAGTCCATGGGGTCGCAAAGAGTTGGACACTACTGAGCGACTGAACTGAGACACAAAAATCAGCTGTTTATTTCCTGGGCAAGTTAAAAACTATTCTAAGCCATAAAAATAGTCATCAGCTTTGTTACATAAAATTATATCTGACTTATAAAGGTTGTAGTCTAATGGAAGGCATATTATGGTGGGAAAGAAATATAATTAAGATCTTGGTCTATTGAACCCAGTGACAGCTCAAAATTTATTTCAATTATTTGGTATAAAATATATCTCAAAACAATGGAATGGAAAATCTGTTTTTATAAATTATTTTAATCATACGAAAACTTTCTAGAAAGGTAACATCTTTCATAGAATCAGTGCATAAACTGTAATCCAGTTGTATCTAAAAAAAATGCAAAGGGATGGTATTTGAGCTTAGCATATATGTTCATATGTTTGTAGGAAAAGCTAAGCTTTGGAATTACTAACATGTATGATAGATGTTTCTATATATAAACTGATTTGAAGGGTTCATCTGTAATCTGAAATAACTTGTAACTGAAGGAGTTTATTAACCTTCAATTAAAACCTAGATGTCCATCAGCAGATGAATGGATAAGAAAGCTGTGGTACATATACACAATGGAGTATTACTCAGCCATTAAAAAGAATACATTTGAATCAGTTCTAATGAGGTGGATGAAACTGGAGCCTATTATACAGAGTGAAGTAAGCCAGAAGCAAAAACACCAATACAGTATACTAACGCATATATATGGAATTTAGAAAGATGATAACAATAACCCTGTGTACGAGATAGCAAAAGTGACGCTGATGTATGGAACAGTCTTATGGACTCTGTGGGAGAGGGAGAGGGTGGGAAGATTTGGGAGAATGGCATTGAAACATGTAAAATATCATGTATGAAACGAGATGCCAGTCCAGGTTCAATGCACAATACTGGATGCTTGGGGCTAGTGCACTGGGACGACCCAGAGGGATGGTATGGGGAGGGAGGAGGGAGGAGGGTTCAGGATGGGGAGCACATGTATACCTGTGATGGATTCATTTTGATATTTGGCAAAACTAATACAATTATGTAAAGTTTAAAAATAAAATAAAATTTAAAAAAAAAAAAGAAAAAATAAATAAATAAATAAATTTATGTTAAAAAAAGATTAAAAAAAAGAAACAATAATTTGAGTAATTTTTGTTGAAAGTAATATTATTCAACCTTGGTTCAAAGTATAACCATATTTGGAGGTAAAATATTTTTCCGGGAAATCATTTATAAGTGAAGGTAAATATTTTTGAACGGCTTCCCTGGTGGCTCAGTAGTAAAGAATCTGTCTGCCAATGCAGGAGACATGAGTTTGATCCTTGGATCAGGAAGATCCCCTGGAGAAGGGAACGGCAACTCACTCCAGTTATTCCTGCATGGAAAATCCAATGGACAGAGGGGCCTAGTGGGCTATATAGTCCATGGGGTTGCAAAAGAGTCAGATATCACTCTGCAACTAAACAGCAACAACAACAAATATATTCGAAGATTCTTATATTGGCAAAGTGACAAGAGCTGAAGCTCTTACACGAGACAATGGCATGTCCCAGGGCCTGACTATGTGTGAGCATTTGGTTAGAGGCACACGTGTCGGGGCTGATTCTGAGGACTTCTGTGCTGACGTGCAGTAGAGGTGGGACCAGACCCTCAGGGAGACCCTGGCCTCGGCACTGATATCTAACTACCATCAGATCAGATCAGTCGCTCAGTCGTGTCCGACTCTTTGCGACCCCATGAATCGCAGCACACCAGGCCTCCCTGTCCATCACCAACTCCAGGAGTTCACTGAGACTCACATCCATCGAGTCAGTGGTGTCATCCAGGCATCTCATCCTCTGTCGTCCCCTTCTCCTGCCCCCAATCCCTCCCAGCATCAGAGTCTTTTCCAATGAGTCAACTCTTCACATGAGGTGGCCAAAGTACTGGAGTTTCAGCTTTAGCATCATTCCTTCCAAAGAAATCCCAGGCTGATCTCCTTCAGAATGGACTGGTTGGATCTCCTTGTAGTTCAAGGGACTCTCAAGAGTCTTCTCCAACACCACAGTTCAAAAGCATCAATTCTTCGGCACTCAGCCTTCTTCACAGTCCAACTCTCACATCTATACATGACCACAGGAAAAACCATAGCCTTGACTAGATGAACTACCATAACCAATCATAAAACCCGATTTCTCCATTTTGAGAGAAAAGCTCATTGCTGGATAGGCAGGAAATGTACTTGAGCCTTTTATAGGGATAGAACTGCATGAACCTCTGGGTGTTTGTCTGTCTGCATGTGTGTGCCAGTGTGTGTGTAGGAGGCTGTCTCAGGTTGATAGTGGTGACAACATCAACACGAGGCCCCCGTTGTGGCATGTCTGGTGTGTGACTGTGGCTCAGGGGACAGAGGTGGCAGGTCATGCCCAGGGCTCTCAGGCAGCGATCAGCCCAGAGGCTGAAAGAGCTCAGAGCAAAGGGAGCCCTGACTCCCCAGGGAGGTAAGTAGTTTCTACTTGTGGTCAAGGCCAAAGATGTCACAGGTTGCTTAGGTCAGTCCATTTGAATTAAAGACAACTGATTGGACTGGAAATGAAGAGTTGGTCATTTGCAAAGCATTTTACTTTTAGCATTTATCTTAGAAATTTATCTTAAATTTAATCAATATGATTTTTCCAAGCTTATATATATAATGGCATAATCACAGCCAGAATTGCTTCAGATTTGTGAAAAGAATTTCAATCTAGTTAAATAGTTAAAGAATATGTGATAATATATTAATATATTGTTAGAGTTCTTTAAGAGAAAGCTCTGAAACTATTCATAATAAAATATTTTCTAGAATTTGGGCCTTAAGCTGTTCATCTGAAATCTTCCTTCCTGAATTATGTTTTGGCTTAAAGAATGAGATGATTTATCTCACTTTGGGCACTGTGCTAAGTCGCTTCAGTCGTGTCTGACTCTTTGCGACTCTATGGACCATAGCCTGCCAGGTGCCTCTGTCCAGGTGATTTTCCAGGCAAGAATACTGGAGCAGGTTGCCATTTCCTCCTCTGGGGGATCTTCCTGATCCGGGGATTGAATCCCAGTCTCCTGCACTGCAGGCAGATTTTTTACCATCCGAGCAACCAGGGAATGGCAAATAACTAGGTTAAATTTGACTCAAACCAACTATATGTTGTTCTTCCCACTCCAGTACTCTTGCCTGGAAAATCCCATGGATGGAGGAGCCTGGTAGGCTGCAGTCCATGGGGTCGCTAAAAGTCGGACACGACTGAGCGACTTCACTTCCACTTTTCACTTTTCACAATGGCAACCCACTCCAGTGTTCTTGCCTGGAGAATCCTGGGGACGAGGGAGCCTGGTGGGCTTCCGTCTATGGGGTTGCACAGAGTCGGATAGGACTGAAGCGACTTAGCAGCAGCAGCAGCATGCTGTTCTTATTACCTAGGAATCCAGAATGATTAAAATATTTGAATCAGAAAACTGTAGTGTTTTACCTGTTAATTTGGTGAATGGAAGCCAAGTACTCATCTCTTTGCCTTTTTTTTTTTTTTTTCCTTCTTTTTTCCCCCTTCCTTGGTTCTTTGTTAATGGACCAAATCATGCCTTCTTCTTAGATCCAGAGAAATGCTTGTCTTTGAACAAGAACATATGGAAAAGACATCAGGCATTTCTTTTCTCAAGTTTTATAATACAGAGTCCCAATATTTTCAGAGTGAATTTTAAGATTTATGGCTCTGAAAATTGCAAGTTAAAAAACACATTAGCCATTATTTCAGAAATGCACCAGAAATTATGGACCAGTTTAAAACAGATTGTTAATGTTCTAATGTCACTGTAGATGCAGCAGAACTCTTTTGTAAAGGAGATTTTTGTTTCTGACTATATCCTTCCCCAATGTCCCTTTCTGCAATACCATTACTTTTTCCTTTTTAAGAACTTATTAAAAATAATTCCCAAGAACAAATGTGATCTGCTACTTAGAATCCATTGACAGAAAGGGAAAATTTTCTTTTCTGTTTGAGTTTTAACTATAGCAATTTAGTAGCAAGTTCAGTATCTGGGTCTCCATATTACAAAAAAAGTAGACATTTAATTACTATTTATTCTCAGAGGTATTTAATTATCAGTAGGGAAGATCTGATGTATATAGCGATCTTCAGATCAAAGCAATGTGAACATTGCTTTGTTAAGCAATGTTAAACATCGTTTTAACATATGAATATCAATGCTAAGAAATTACCTTTAGTGTGAGGTGAGTCTTTGAAATCTTTTCTGACTTTGCTCAGAAACATGGGTAGTATGATGCAGAGACACATCCGTGGAAGGAAGGGGAACTTAATTCTGCCTTTTGTTTTGTGTTCTGCATAAAAGGAATTGCAGATACTTTGTCAATGAAAGGTTTTCATCATCCAAGATTCCTCTGAACTGATACTGTTTATTGGCCAGAGTTGTTTACAGTGTTGTGTATGAGGAAAAGAAGATAGTCACACTGTAAATGGAAAGTATCACTGTCGTTAGCACTTAGACAGTAAGAGGGAGAAGATAATGTGCTTGCTTTGAATGAACAGCTATCACTGGCATTCTTGAGTATTTCAGTATGTGTGGTGATAGGCCTTTGGTTTGTTATCACATCTGTGTGTTCTCTTATTTGAGTCTTCACACAAACAAAAGACTTCTGAGTAAATGAATAAGTGTCTTTTAAAAGAGAATTTATGTTGGAACTAATGAAAATACAGGTATTGTAATAATACTTTTTCCTTTATTTATTTATTTATTTATTTTGATCTCCCACTTGCTTTTATATTTTAGCCTTTTTAGATCAAACACTCCTGTAATTACTTCTACTTCCTGGAGTCTCCTGTCATTCAGCTCTATCTTCTTCTGTTAGTGGTTATATCACCTCAACAGTATTTAACCAGCTTTCACAGTCAATTATTAACAAATGTTTCATTTATCTGTAGTATGAGTTTGCCCACAAACTGCTGTGAAGTTAATTACCTGGCAGTTTTTTTAAGGATAAAATTGAAAGTAATGGCTTTTTCAGTTAAATTGTCATGCAGACCCACTTTTGTCATTACAGAATAACAACAGATCCCTTTGATAACTAAGCCAAGCAGGTCATCTGATCCCTATTATTCAAATGATTGATTAAATATTCACAAAACTGAAATCTGGCAGGGTCTGGAATCTAGGGCTTTGCAATTTGGACAGCGTTTGATTCTGTCCTTTGTAGATTGCTTGTGTTCTTTGAAGCTGGTTGAAAAGAAATGTTTATATTATGACTTGCTAAAAGAGAATAAGTGACTTCTACAAATCAGGGCACCTGGGCAGCAGAGGGTTCCTGGCAAACAGTGGCTGAAAGACCTGGGCCACAGGTGCAGCACAGGCTTCACTGTTGTGGTGGCTGAGTGATGATGAATGATATTTGGGTAGTTTGCCATGCTTACAGACTAAGGACTCCTCTCTGTCTTGACTCATTTAAAAATTCTCCTCCATGAGAATACTGAGGCAATATTTTTAAGATATTTAATTAGGAGCTTTCTGTGGGCTGTTGGAGAGAGTACTCCACCATCTCCATAACATGGTGGCCAGGATTAGTGGCTAGAAATACATGATATTCAGTTAAATGTGAATTTCAGAACCCAAGTATGTGCTGTGTGATTTGTATTTTATCTGGAAATCCTACATTTAGATTCTCTCTTTTTTCAAAATCTCACTTAAACGTTACATTTATTTCCTATCACAATAAGGAGAAAATTCATGAACATTGCACAAACGAAAGTGAAACTGATATCATTATGTTATTTTGCAAACTTTCTGTTACCCAGGCTGTTCCAGTCCCAGAATCACACCCCTGCCCCTCCCTCAAATGAAAATCTTTAACTCGTATCTACATTTCAAGAGGAAGCTGCAAAGAGCAAAGCAAGAAGTAGTTAGAATCAGTGAGGCCCAAGATGGTAGAAGAGTTGCCTTCCAGTAGACCTTGGGCCTCATTACATGCTCATTGTAATAGCTAGCTGACATATCTACTAGCACCAGACATTTGACAGTTGCCGTAAAATTGACCGGAAAAACCCAGACAAGGACTGAAAAGGAGAATTTCATCTGTTCTGGGTCCAAACCACAATGCTGTTCTTGAATAAGTCATGAAAATCCCTCCCAACTTTTCTAAACCCCTCCCTTTTACTCTGACTCTCCTACATGTGGGGTGTCTTATCTGAATCTAGTTGATTTGTGAACTAGGTTCCCACTTCTCCATTCTTTGGCCACTGAATGAAGCTTGAGCTGTTTCAGTCTCAGCATGGGTTTCCTTATTGGCTGCATGAACATGAGCAGAGAAGTTTCCTCGGCTGAGACAAAGGGTCTCAGCCTGGGCTAAGAACCCAGCATAGGTCCAGACACCCAGTTTTGTAACATTTCCATTGAAATTAATCTGGGGAAGTTTTGAGAGTTTTTCTAAGTATTTCAAACCTAACCTGAGTATCTATTTGATTCTTATCTGGAAAACTAATAAAACTCACTGAGGTGTGATCAAGATAACCTTTACATTTCCCTTCAGCCTGACTACACTTCAGACAGGCTTCTTTGTGTCTATAAATCTCAGATCCTCCCTTTCTTAGAGAATTTATGTTTGAAAACTTGTAGTTGTAGTTTTTTTCTCTACTCCTTTGAGATGTAAAAGTTCTCTCATCCTGTTGCCAGTGTCATAACCATCAGGTCTTCTCAGCTGAAGGAGCTTGTGCCCCTCCCTCCCAGTCTCTGTGAGGGGAGGGCATCCACCTTCAGCAGCAGGCAATTCACACACACAGGTGCTCCAGCCTCACTGATCAATTGCCTCCTTCGCATACTGCAAGGCTTTTCCACCAGCTCATCTTAGTGTTTTAAAACCCTCCCACCACAGCCATAAATCTTGAAATCTATTTAAAGTACAATTTGTAGTGCTCTGAGAAACACAAGCTGGAATCAAGATTGCCGGGAGAAATATCAATAACCTCAGATATGCAGATGACACCACCCTTATGGCAAAAAGTGAAGAGGAACTCAAAAGCCTCTTGATGAAAGTGAAAGAGGAGAGTGAAAAAGTTGGCTTAAAGCTCAACATTCAGAAAATGAAGATCATGGCATCTGGTCCTATCACTTCATGGGAAATAGATGGGGAAACAGTGGAAACAGTGTCAGACTTTATTTTTTGGGGCTCCAAAATCACTGCAGATGGTGACTGCAGCCATGAAATTAAAAGACGCTTACTCCTTGGAAGGAAAGTTATGACCAACCTAGATAGCATATTGAAAAGCAGAGACATTACTTTGCCAACAAAGGTCTGTCTTGTCAAGGCTATGGTTTTTCCAGTGGTCATGTATGGATGTGAGAGTTGGACTGTGAAGAAGGCTGAGTGCCGAAGAATTGATGCCTTTGAACTGTGGTGTTGGAGAAGACTCTTGAGAGTCCCTGCACTGCAAGGAGATCCAACCAGTCCATTCTGAAGGAGATCAGCGATTTCTTTGGAAGGAATGATGCTGAAGCTGAAACTCCAGTACTTTGGCCACCTCATGCAAAGGGTTGGCTCATTGGAAAAGACTCTGATGCTGGGAGGGATTGGGGACAGGAGGAGAAGGGGACGACAGAGGATGAGAGGGCTGGATGGCATCACTGACTCGATGGATGTGAGTCTGAGTGAACTCCAGGAGTTGGTGATGGACAGGGTGGCCTGGCGTGCTGCGATTCATGGGGTCACAAAGAGTCGGACACGACTGAGCAACTGAACTGAACTGAACTGAGAAATATCATTCCCTTCCTCCAATAACATCTTTTTATTTACTTATTTTTCAATTTATTTTTATTCATTTGGTTTTTTGGCCATGCTCTGAGGCATGGGGAACCATTTTAGTTCCGTGACCAGGGATCAAACCTGTGACCCTGTAATAGAAGCATGGACTCTTAACCACTGGACCACCAGGGAAGGTCTTTTTAAATGCAAAAAGAAGAACAAAAAACAAAAAGCATATTAGTCATTGCTTACTTTGTTCTTTACTCCAGCTTGATCTAATAACAATTCTCAGCCTTTTGACCAACCCCAAGGCAATGGCACCCCACTCCAGTACTTTTGCCTGGAAAATCCCATGGACGGAGGGGCCTGGAAGGCTGCAGTCCATGGTGTTGATAAGAGTCGGACACGACTGAGCGACTTCATTTTCACTTTTCACTTTCATGCACTGGAGAAGGAAATGGCAACCCACTCCAGTGTTCTTGCCTGGAGAATCCCAGGGATGGGGGAGCCTGGTGGGCTGCCATCTATGGTGTCGCACAGAGTCAGACACGACTGAAGTGACTTAGCAGCAGCAGACCTGGTTCCTGAGGATTGTGGCCTGTGTCTCTCAGTGAGTGGCCTGGTGTGGCAGTCACTCTAGTGAGGCAGAATTAGGGTGGGCAAGAGGAGAGTGTGGAGAGTGTTAAAGCCCTGTAGTGGTCCTGCTTCCTCCGGCCCTCTCCTTCACAGAGCAAAATCTGCTCTCTTCATTCTTGGGTGGTCTCATGGTTTGCCTGTGTGGGTGGTTCAGCAAGGAGATAACATCCTGCTCATTTTTCTTGTTTCCTCAGCCTGGAAATAAAGACAATATTCTTTTCTTTTTCTAGCCTTTTACAGGATTTTTCCCACCTTCTCAGTGTACATCCTAACCGATTCTTCTTTTATGCTTGTCAAGATATAAAATTAATTTAATTTCTCATGTGAAATTTTTATGCAGATTTCATTTATTGATGGGGCAAAGAGAGTATTCCAAATTTAAATGGGAAAGAAGATAGTGACTTTGTCTTTTCTTTTTCTAGTGAAAGAATCGCCAATTTCAAATGACTTAATGCATCTAAAAATAGCATTCTTCAAGTCTAATTATTTCCAGTCAATGAAACAAACTCAGAATACTTCAACTGCCCCAGGTCATATAGCCAAGTGGTACTAAAGTTAGGAAACATAGCTTGCCTCCTGATCCTTCAGTCCTAACTTATAGGCTCATCAAACTGCTGTTTAGAGCCTGCTATGTGCTGTGTATCACACTAGGAACTGGGATACAAAAGCAAACACTCGTTTCATATATGATATTATACATGTTTCAATGCCATTCTCCCAAATCATCCCAGCCTCTCCCTCTTGGAGGAAGGAAGAGGGTTCAGGATGGGGAACATGTGTATACCTGTGGCAGATTCATGTTGATATATGGCAAAACCAATACAATATTGTAAAGTTAAAAAATAAAAGAAAAAAGAAAAAAACAGAAAAAATGGTACAAAGAATAAACCAAAATATTAATAAAAGCAGTTGCCTCAAAAAAAAAAAAAAAAGCAAACACTATGAGGTCCCTATACTTAGTAGTTTGAATAGGGAAGCATTAGAAAACAAGTAAATGCAATAGTATTTGATAAATACTTTGACAAGATAAAAGCCAATATATCTTTCTATGCCACTTCTAATGTTGCTGCTGCTGCTAAGTCGCTTCAGTCGTGTCTGACTCTGTGCAACCCCATAGATGGCAGCCCACCAGGTTCCACCGTCCCTGGGATTCTCCAGGCAAGAACATTGGAGTGGGTTGCCATTTCCTTCTCCAATGCATGAAAGTGAAAAATGAAAGTGAAGTCGCTCAGTCGTATCTGACTCTTAATGACCCCATGGACTATAGCCCACTAGTCTCCTCCATCCATGGGATTCTCCAGGCAAGAGTACTGGAGTGGGGTGCCATTGTCTTCTCCACCACTTCTAATGACTGTTCTTTTCAGAGACTTCATATTAATATTTTTCTTTTAAAAAGCAAATGTTAATATTCATAATTGTCAAATTGGAAGCAATCTAGTTGTGATGTCCTTCAGCATGTGAATGGATATATAAAATGTGGTGTATCCCCAAAATGGAATGGTGTTCAGTGATCAAAAGAAATAAACTACCAAGTCATGGAAAGACAAGGAGGAAACTTAAGTGTATATTACCAAGTAGAAGAAGACAATCTGGAAAGGCTACACATTATAGAATTATGACTATATGACATTGTAGAAAAAGCAGGACTATGGAGACAGTAAAAAGATTCGTGTTTCTAGGAATAGGATGACAAGGGATGAAGAATGTGGAGCCCCAAGATTTTTAGGGCAGTGAAAATATTCTGTCTGATACTATAATGGTGTAGAAATGTCATTAAATTTTGTTTAAACCCGTAGAATGTACAATACCAACAGTGAACCCTACCATAAACTATGGGCTCTGGGTGATGATGAAGCATCAATGTAGGTTCATCAATTGTAACAAATGTACATTGAGTGATGCTGACAAAGGGGGGTAGTATTCACTTGTGGGGACAGGAGTATATGGGAAATTTCTGTACCTTCCTCTCAACTTTGTTGTGAACTCAAATTTGCTCTAAAAATCAGTCTATTAAGAAGAACAAATCTTAATCAAGACTTTTACTTTTGTTTAACTTTATTTTCAAAGAGCTTCGTTGTTCTAGAATATGAGCTTCTGGCAAGTTGTGTCTGGCCTCTTGGCAGCTCTGCTTTCTGCTGATGTTCTTTGCACAGATCCACCTGGTCTGCTGCAGGTGGCCTGAAGTTTGAAAACCAGCAGTGTCCCTTGGTATGGTAGTGTGGGGACCATAACAGTGGTCGGGTTAACTGAATTAGTACAAAGCAGCCATGTTAGATTCTGTACTGCTGCTACTGCTACTGCTGCTAACTCTCTTCAGTCGTGTCTGACTCTGTGCGACCCCAGAGATGGCAGCCCACTAGGCTTCCCCTTCCCTGGGATTCTCCAGGCAAGAACACTGGAGTGGGTTGCCATTTCCTTCTCCAATGCATGAAAGTGAAAGGGAAATTGCTCAGTCGTGTCCGACTCCTAGTGACCCCATGGACTGCAGCCTACCAGGCTCCTCCATCCATGGGATTTTCCAGGCAAGAGTACTGGAGTGGGGTGCCATTGCCTTCTCCAAGATTCTGTATTATAACATTCTAAATGAAGACTATTGGATAGATTTGGAGTAAGATAGGAACATGGGTAGAGAAAAGGGAAAGAAGATTCACAAGTTATTTGACACTCATTGTGCTAGAGGAGGATTTCTCAAAATCCATACTGACATTTTGGGTGGATAATTCTTGTGGGAGCTGTCCTGTGAATGCACAGCATTCCTAGCATTTACCCAATACTCATGAGGATTCTTAAATTTGAGGAAAAAATGTCCTCTGCTGAGGTGGAATCACCCCATATGGACAACCATTGTGCTAGAAGAAATATTTTGATAGGCCTTACAGAGCTGAAATCCTAGGTCTTATTGTTATCATTCAGTTGCTAAGTTGTGTCCAACTCTGCAACCCCCATGGACTGTAGCCCACCAGGCTCCTTTGTTCATGGGATTTCCCAGGCAAGAATACTGGAGTGGGTTGTCATTTCCTTCTCCAAGGAGTCATTCTGACTCAGGGATCAAACCCATGTCTACTGCCTTGGCAGGCAGATTCTTTACTACTGAGCTGCCAAGGAAGTCTTAGGTCTTATTAGAATATTCTACATGTTAAGGGCTATACTTTTTGCATGAGTAGCAAATAGTTGAGCTTTTCATACAAGAAAAGAAAAAGCAAGTGTATTGATAATTTTAAAGAATACCCTTTGCTCATTGAACAATTCAAAAGGGTATATATGTATTTACCTAGCCACCAGGAAATTTACAAATAGATCATGCAACAATAATTTGTCTCGCAACCCAAATTTATCATTTCACCTTTATCTCAGTTTATATATCACCTTCCATCCTGTCTCCAAGTCTCAGGTTTCTAGAGATTAAGACTTGATTTAAAAGAATGCATGTGGAGAGGGTGGTCTCAAGATGGCAGAGGAATAGTATGAGAGACCACTATCCCCCCCACAAATTCATCAAAAGATCATTTGAATGTGGAGCAACTTCCACAGAACAACTTCTGAACACTGGCAGAGGACAACAGACACCCTGAAAGGCAGTCCAATTTCTTCAAAATGAGGTAGGACAAAATATAAAAGAAGAAAACAGAGACAAAGGATTTAGGGATGGAGACCCATCCTGGGGAGGGAGTCATGAAGGAGGAGAAGTTTCCACACAATAGGAAACCCTCTCACAGTCAGGTCAATGGAGAGTTTTGGAATCTCAGCAAGAAACATAACTGGAAAAAACAAGCAAACAAACAAAACCCCCACAGAACATGCCTAACTGCAATTACCCGTGGGGAAATGGCTCAGAGGCTCCTGTCCACCAGCAGCAAGTGGGGGCTGGGCAGGGAGATGAGGGCTGCATCGTTGGTCCTTAGGTTAAGGACTGGGCTTGGATGCCCTGAGGACAATCTGAGGGGACTAATGTGACATAACAACCCAAACCATGGGATGGTCAGAGAGATCAAAGGAAAAAGGACCTTTCCCACAAGAAGGCTCGAATGCCACATGGTGGCCTCTGGAGCCCTAGCAAATACCAAAAGAGAGCAACCTGGCTGCCATTTAGGGCTCTCCCTCCTGGGAAGCAGAGAGACATGTGTGTGACAGCCATAGGCAGAAGGCAAGGGGCTGATGCAATTTTGGCTCCAGAGATAACAACTTTAGCCAGACTGTGAGCAGGCTGCCAGTTGCTAACCGTGTCTTCCTGGGATCCTGGATGGTTCACATCAGCCAGGTATGTAACAGCCTGAAATCAGCTCCCCAGCAGAGACACATGGCACACCTGGGACTGTGCTCTCATGGCGCACCTGGGAAACTGAGTGGCCAGGACGGGAGACATGCATAAGATGCACAGTGCACTCACCAAGCACCCAGTCACCTGAGTGGCTTGGACCTTGGAAAGGCACAAAATGCAGGACCCGCTTGGAACAGTGCCCTTGCAGAGAACCCTGGAGCCTGAGCAGTGTGGACCTGGGAAGTACACACCACCTTGGGCTGTGCAAACCCAGTGTGTCCCATCCAGGGTGAGTACTCCCCACACATGCCAGTGCTATTTGTTTGTAGTGTCCCTCCTCCACAGCACCACTGAACAGGTGAGCCTGAATAAGTGGCCACCTTTGCCTCCTTGTGTCGGGGTGGGAATTAGACACTGAAGAGAGTTGCAAAAGGAGGAAGCCAAATAAGCAAAGAAGTGGGAACTGCCCCAGAAGTGACAAGTGCAATAGAATAAGATCCTGCAGTTAATGCAGAGACTGTGCATGTGAGGGGGAGCTATAGATTTTGCCTGGAAAATCCCATGGATGGAGGAGCCTGGTAGGCTGTAGTCCATGGCGTCGCTGAGTCAGACACGACTGAGCAACTTCACTTTCACTTTTTACTTTCATGTATTGGAGAAAGCAATGGCAACCCACTCCAGTGTTCTTGCTTGGAGAATCCCAGGGATGGGGCTGCCGTCTATGGGGTCGCACAGAGTCCGACATGACTGAAGCGACTTAGCTTAGCTTAGCTTAGCTTAGCTTATAGGTTTTGAGGATAATTACAAGCCAGAAAAAGGGACTATCTGACACTGAACTAACCCCACACTACCCAAAACAGATCCAGAGAAATTCCTAGATATATTTTTACTATTATCACTTTTTAATTTTCTAAAATTTTAGTTCTTTATGGTTTAACTTTTCATTTTTATAGCCTACTATTACCTTTCTTAAAAAATCTTATTTTTTAAAAAACAAATTCCATATATAAGTATTTTTAATTTTTGTGATTGATTTTGTTTTGTACTTTTTATATTGTAATTTTGAGAGTCTAACCTCTATTCTAGGTTTTTCATCTTTGCTTTTTAATATTTTTAAAATCAGTTTTGTACCTTTAAGAATCTAATCAGTATCCATTTTCACTTATGGATTTGATTGCTGACTTGATTGCTATCCCTTTTTGACTCTCCCTAGTCACCTCTACCTCCCTTCTCCCTCTTCTCATCTCTGTATAACTCTGTGAATCTCTCTGGGTGTTCCTGGCTGTGGAGAATCATTTCACCATGAGCCTAAGTGTTTTATCTTCTGTGCTATGTAGATAGAAAAGTATTGAGGCTACTGTAAGAGGACGACCAAAACCCAGGGCAGGAGGCTCATCTCCAGAACCTTAGAACATCAGAGAACTCTTGACCCCAGGGAACATTAATAGACAAGAGCCCACCTAAAAGTCTCCATGCCTACACTGAAACCAAACTCCATGCAAGAGCCAACAGTTTCTAGTGCAAGACACATCACACTATTTCTTAAGCAAAACAGGAACGCAACCCTGAGCATTAAGATGGGCTGCCCAAACCCATACCAAACCCATGCTGCTGCTGCTGCTGTTGCTAAGTCGCTTAAGTCGTGTCCGACTCTGTGCAACCCCATAGATGGCAGCCCACCAGGCTCCCCCGTCCCTAAGATTCTCCAGGCAAGAAAACTGGAGTGGGTTGCCATTTCCTTCTCCAGGGGATCTTCCCAACACAGGGATCGAACCCTGATCTCCCACACTGCAGGCAGACTCTTTAACAGATGATCCAAAATCTTGAAAACAGAATGGAGTTACAGATAAATAGACATGGATTGAGAAGATGCAAGAAATGTTTAACAAGGACCTAGAAGAAATAAAGGAGAGTCAATCAATAATGAACAATGCAATAAATGAGGTTAAAAACACTGGAGGGAACCAACAGTAGGATAACTGAGGCAGAAGTAAGGATACGTAAGGTGGAAGATAGAATGGTGGAAAGAAATGAAGCAGAGTAGAAAAAAGAATAAAAAATAAAAAATGACAACCTCAGAGACCTTGGGACAATGTTGAATGTCACAACATTCAAGTCATAAATGTCCCAGAAGAAGACGACAAAAAGAAAGGGCATGAGAAAATATTTGAGGAAATAATAGTCAAAAATTTCCATATAATGAGGAAGGAAATAGCCATGTGCATCCATGAAACCCAGGGAGTCCCAAACAGGATAAACCAAAGGTGGAACACATATTAATCAAACTTACAAAAATTAAACACAAAGAGCAAATATTAAAAGCACCTAGGCAAAAGCAACAAATAACATACAAGGAGATGCCCATAAGGATGACAGCTGATCTTTCAATAGAAGCCCTTCAGGCCAGAAGGGAATGGCAGAACATATTTAAAGTGAAGAAATAGAAAAACCTACAACCACAATTACTCTACCCAGCAAAGATCTCATTGAGATATAAAAGAGAAATCAAAAGTTTTACAGACAAGCAAAAGCTGGGAGAATTTAGCACCACCAAATCACCTCTTCAACAAATGCTAAAGGATCTTCTCTAGACAGGAAACAGAAAAGGTTTATAAAAATGAACCCAAAACAACTAAGTAAATAATAATAGGATCATACTTAACAATAATTACCTTAAATATAAATGGGCTAAATGTTCCAACAAAAAGATGAAGACTGTCTGAATGGTTACAAGAACAAAACCCCTATATAGACTGTCTACATCAGATGGACCTCAAACCTAGAGACACATACAGACTGAAAGTGAGGGGCTGTGAAAACATATTTCATGCAAATGGAGATCAAAAGAAAGTGTGAGTAGCAATACTTATATCACATAGAATAGACTTTGAAATAAAGACCATGATCAGAGACAGAGAAGAACACTACATAATGATCAAGGGATCAGTCCAAGAAGAAGATACTACAATTATAAATATATATGCACCCAACATAGGAGCACCTCAATATATAATGCAAATGCTAATAAGTATGAAAGGGGAAATTAACAGTAAAACAATAATAGTGGGGGACTTTAATACCCCACTTACACCTATGGATAGATCAACCAAACAGAAAATGAACAGGGAAACACAAGCTTTAAATGATGCAATGGACCAGTTAGACCTAATTGATATCTACAGGACATTTCACCCCAAAACAATGGAGCTTACCTTTTTCTCAAGTGCACACGGAACATTCTCCAGGATAGACCACATCCTGGGCCACAAATCTAACCTTGATAAATTTTTAAAAAATTGAAATCATTTCAAGCATCTTTTCTGATAACAATGCTGTAAGATTAGATATGAACACTTACTCCTTGGAAGGAAAGTTATGACCAACCTAGATAGCATATTAAAAAGCAGAGCTATTACTTTGCCAACAAATGTCTGTCTAGTCAAGGCTATGGTTTTTCTAGTGGTCATGTATGGATGTGAGAGTTGGACTGTGAAGAAAGCTGAGCACCGAAGAATTGATGCTTTTGAACTGTTGTGTTGGAGAAGACTCTTGAGAGTCCCTTGGACTGCAAGGAGATCCAACCAGTCCATCCTAAAGGAGATCAGTCCTGGGTGTTCATTAGAAGGACTGATGCTGAGGCTGAAACTCCAATACTGTGGCTACCTCATGTGAAGAGTTGACTCATTGGAAAAGACCCTGATGCTGGGAGGGATTGGGGGCAGGAGAAGAAGGGGATGACAGAGGATGAGATCGCTGGATGGCATGACCGACTTGATGGACATGAGTTTGGGTGAACTCTGGGAGTTGGTGATGGACAAGGAGGCCTGGCGTGCTGCAATTCATGGGGTCGCAAAGAGTTGGACATGACTGAGAGACTGAACTGAACTGACAGGAAAAAAAAAAAAAAATATAAAAAACACAAACATATGGAGGCTAAACAACATGCTTCTGAATAACCAACAGATCATGGAAGAAATCAAAAATGATATCAAAATATGTATAGAAAAAATGATAATGAAAACATGACAACCAAAAACCTATGGGATTCAGTAAAAGCAGTGATAAGAGGAAGGTTCATAGTAATACAAGCCTACGTCAAGAAACAAGAGAAACATCAAATAAACAACCTAACTTTACACCTAAAGCAACTAGAAAAAGAAGAACAAAAATCCCCAAAGTTAGTAGAAGAAACGAAATTATAAAAATTAGAGAAGAAATAAATGAAAAAGAAACAAAGGAGACTACAGCAAAGATAAACAAAATAGACAAACAACTAGCCAGACTCATCAAGAAAACAGGGAGAATAATCAAATCAATAAACTTAGAAATGAAATTGGAAAAATCACAACAAACACCACAGAAATACAAAAGCTCCAAGAGACTACTGTGCGCAAGTATATGCCATTAAAATGGACAGTTTGGAAGAAATGGAGAAATTCTTATAAAAGGATAATCTTCCAAAACTGAACCAGGAAGAAATAGAAAAACTGATCAGACCAAACTGCCATATGAGCTAGCAATCCCACTATTGGGCTTACACACCAAGGAAACCAAGGTACATGTGAAAGAGACACATGTACCTCAATATTCATTGCAGCACTGTTTACAGTAGCTAGGAAATGGAAGCAACCTAGTTGTCTATTGGCAGATGAGTGGATAAGGAAGTTGTGGTACATATACACAAAGGGATATTAATCAGCTATTAAAAGGAATGCATTTGAGTCAGTTCTAACGAGGTGGATGAAACTGGAGTCTATTATACGGAATGAAGTAAGTCAGAAAAAGAAACACAAATACCATATATTAATATGTATATATGGAATTTAGAAAGACAATAACAACAATCCTATATCCAAGGCAGCAAAGGAGACACAGGCTTTGTGTGAGAAAGCGAGGGTGGGATGATTTGCCAGACTTTGAGTCAATTTCAGTAAACCAAGCACATGTATATTCATTTGATTATCAAAAGAAAGACCCTAGACTTCCCTCTTCGTCCAGTGTTTGGGAGTTCGCCTGCCAATGCAGGCGGCATGGGTTCAGTCCTCGGGCTGGGAAGATTTCACATGCCATGGGGCAACTAACCCCCTGTGCCACAACTACTGAGCCCATGTGCTGCAACTGCTGAAGCCTACACATCTGGAGCCCAAGCTCCACAACAAGAGAGTCACCACAATGAGGAGCCTGCACACCACAACGAGAGCGTAGCCCCCGCTCGCCGCAACTAGACAGAGCCTGCAGGCAGCATGAAGACCCAGCACAGCCAAAGAAAAAAGAAGCAAAGACCTCACCACACCCTGATTTCAGATATCATCAAGCATATCTGGAGTTGGAAGAGAGAAGGATTTCCTGGAACCAAAGACTGATCGTTCCTTCTGAGCACTTCTTTTACAATTCAGTACAGAAGGCTGATTCTGAGGTGAGAAATTTAATCCACGTGAATTTTTCATGATGCTTTCTCACAAGGTAGCCAGTCACTCGAAGAGGACAAGTCTATCTCCTGGCTTCTCTGTGCTTCTTTTTGAGGGCAGCAAGAGGGGAAGATGTCCAGCTTTCCCTGGTGGTTTGGGCCAGTGGGTTCCAAGGGAAGTCCCTGGGGTTGGGTCTGGGAATGAGATGGGCTGGCAGCATGTAAGGATGGGGGCATGCAGTAGAGGGTTTTGAGGTGGTGAGAGAGCCTTTTGGAAGACTTTAGGGATGTGGAGGGTCAGACATGAAGCTGAATCTGGCCTCTGTATCCTGATACTGAATTACATCTCAGAGACAGAGTTTTGGATGAAGTATGAAAGAATAGCTTTATTGCTTTGTCAGGTAAATGTGGTCACAGCAGTCTAATACCCTTACAACTGTGTGTCCCAACCTGGAAGAATTTTATAGTAATTGTTCAAAGAGGGCATGATCAGCTCCTGGATATTCTTCTGATTGGTTGGTGGTGAAGTATGTGGGAATCAGCATCATTAATCTTCTGGTTCTGAGGCAAGGAGGTATCCCCAGGGTAAAGCAATTGGAGATTCATTGCTGTGGACTAAAACTCTAAGACAATTAAGGTGAGGAGGCTGGGCCCTGCCCAGACCACATATTTCTCGTTCTCGAAGTCAAGAGACCCCCCTGACCACACATGTGCAGATAGGCTTCTTGGAGGCCGAAGGGAAGCAATGTCAAGGGATGCTCTATGCAGATGCCTTTTCAGTAAAATCCATATTGGCTAAGGGATGTGTGTGCATACATGGGAGGATCCTGAGATAATCACATAGGAACTGTGAACCAGGCAAATCAACATGATTGGCCAAAGGAAAACCAGAAGTTGTTGTGGGATCTGGAGTCACAAAACACATCTTGGAGGACACTCAAGACAGTGGAGTACAGTTTATTATGCCAGTGGGCCAAAGGAGAATCAGTTCCCAACAAGGACCCTGATGTTTCTGAGAGGTCCAGTATTATATCCTCCACTGCGTGACTGGTTACATGTTAGCAACCTCTTTGTTGTATATGACTGAGTTTTACTACAAGTACATGCTGGGAGAACAAACAATTAAGGTTAAAGGTGTGTGTGTTGTGGGGGAACAATGATTACACATCAAGGGGGGATATCTCCATGGTTAACCTAACAGGGGCAGCCTGACCTCAACTACAATCTCCATTTGCCATCTGTAGGGAGGGAAGTCTCCAAGAAACCTGGTTTTCATTAGCAACGGTTTTCTCACTCTTGGGCAGGGTTCAGGCCCAGTTTACATCCTGTCTTTAAGACGAATGATAGGCTTCAAGATGGAGTCTCTCCTGCTTTCCTCACATGGGCCCCAACAAAATACCCCATAAAAGCGATTCAAACTGCCACGAGGGCACAACTCAGGGACTATCTCTCTGAGCCTGCCCATGTGTCTATCCATACATACTGTACTCTTTTCCTCTTAACAAACACTTATTTACAACCCTTACTTGCTGCTCTACCTTCAGTCTTTGTGGAAATTCTTTTCTGCAAAGATGAAGGGCCAGGGCCCTTGTCACTGACCACTGGTCCAGTGGTTAGAATCTGGTGCTTTCACCGCAGTGACCCAGCCCAATATCTGGAGCAGGCCGAACCCAAGGCCTGCTCCAAACAGCTGCAGGCCGATGGCCACCCAAGATTGGTTCTAATTGGTTTGGGGTCAACATGCTTGTGGGCAGCATCCCTGCCCCTGGTGGGGAATTCAGCATCTGCAAAATAGTTCAAAGATATTGTTGTGTCTATCCTTTTAGGGGGAACCAGGACCCTGCCCCAAGGCTGATCTGTTGTTTCTCTTGACTGCTCCCACCTTGTCTTGCATTTCATCCCTTCCCTAATTAGTAACTGCTTGAACCTGCTCCTTGGAACTCAGGGATGGCCATGGAGGATAGATGAAGCCTACTTCCTGTCATAAAGAAATTGTGGACACAGAAAGGCTTCTGTTCCCAGGAGCTCCACAGGGTCCTGCTCAGTATCAGAAGCTCAGAGTAGGAACAAGGTGACTTTAGG
Organism: Bos indicus; assembly: GCF_029378745.1. Taxonomy (NCBI): domain Eukaryota; kingdom Metazoa; phylum Chordata; class Mammalia; order Artiodactyla; family Bovidae; genus Bos; species Bos indicus. Next base: position 3,578,149 of record NC_091782.1, on the reverse strand, counting down.
AAACAAGTGCTGTCCGCTGGAAGAGCAGGGATGGGGCCAGTGATGGGCCAATTTTTGAAGATGACTGGATGTCCATTAGGAAAGCAAGTCAGCCTCTGGCCTTCTTTTCAGGAGACTGAGAAGAGACTGCTACACTTTCAATTAACTTCTGTTTGTCACTCATACTATTACGGAGTCCAAGCTCGCTCTGCTTGCTGCACAATAAATCCGAGACAAAGTGTTGAGGCAAGGAAGGTGACTTTCTTTGGAATGCACGCTGACTGAGAAGATGGCAGGCTAGTGCCTCAAAATAACCATCTTCCTGGGGCATGGATGCCAAGTTCTTTTATGGATCAGAGATGGAGGGAGGTGAGGAAACAAAGAGACCATTTAATTCTTGCAATATCTCCTAGACTGGCAAGCATCAGGCAGTGGGATGTGTTAGTTTCATTTCCTTACAGACCTTCACAGGTGAGCAGGGTCAGACTATTCTCCCTCTGAGCCAAACGAAGGTACCCTAGCCCAGGGATCAGGCAGAGGGGGCTGGGCAAGGCTCCCTGAGGCAGGTCATTATGTATGCCTATAATAACAAAGGGGCAAAATAAGAAAGTCACAGAAGCAGATCCAGTACAAACTCAAAATTAACCCTTCCCAGTTGCAATACCTTAACTTTCGCTTGTGAAATGAGAAAAATTATTTGTGTCCTGTTGTAGAAGTTGTTGGTGGTAGTGTTGCCACCACAATCTTGGCTTTCTCTGCCCATTCGGAGCTGAATAAGAAAATATGGAGACAGTTTGGAGGAAGTAGAAAGATAGCTTTAGTCCTCAAGTTGGCAGAGAAGAGAGTACAGTAAGCTCATGCCTCAAGAACTGTCTCCCTTCCATAGGGAATCAAGAGGCTCATATAGTTGGGGCTCGTAGTCAGAACTTGGAGATGAGCAAAGGTGTAGGGATCCTGTATTCTTCTTGCATTATTTGGAAACAGTCAATTGTCTGATGTCAGAAGTAGCCTGTTAATTTGGGTCTGGCCATCAAGTCTTGGCAGTTGAGTCCATTGTCTTCTGTGGATTGCACTGTGACTTTTTTTCTGTAATACAAAATGAGGGAAAACAAACTACAAGGGGTGGTTTGCATAGAAAGTACCATAAAGTTAAGTAAGCATCAGGATGTGGCTAGCATAAAGTTAAAACATAATAGATGCAGAGTGTGACATGCAGAGTTAGAGGGCAATAGGTGCAGGACGTAGTTTACAAAACAGATTAATCTTCTGAAAAGAAGAAACTTGGTTATCAATGCAGACTGTAGATCAGGAACAGTTAAAGCAGGGAAGGACTCAAAAGACAAAAAAGAAAAAGAAAAATGTTTTCTTAACTCAAGGCAACAATAAAAGAGGTTTTGTCTACTTACCACTGTGCCCCAGGGCAACCCCAGAAAGTGTCCTCTCTCTTTCCTGGGATGGCACATGAGGGCCATTTCTGTCACTTTCCCCAAATATTTTCTCTTGGCTCAGGATTTCCAGGAGGATCCGGAAATTTTTTAAAATATGTTTAAAATTTCTTTAATTTTTTTCTTAACCACAAACTTCATTGTCTTATCTGATGTCTATTCCAGTGCCTTAAGCAGTGTATCGACTTCTACCTCTGATAAAAACTCCCTAATAAACTGTCATTGAAGTTCTTTTTTTCTTTTAGAATCAGCACTTTAGTCAGTTCTGATGAGAGCGTAACTATAAGCTCCATTTCCATTTGGTTCTGAGAAGTCCTATAATTCTTCTTTTCTGGTTCCTTGAAACTCATCGCAAATGAAATAGGCACACAGTCTGCTTTTATTAAATTATAATATTTATCTTATTATTATTATTAGCAATCTTATTAATATTTCTTTAAAAATAACTTCTGTTTTTTCCTAGAAGACTATTTCATTATAGATGTTTTCTTTATGAACAGTTTACATTTGGAGGCTAATTATTAAACTTTTGTAGGAAACAAATATATATATATATTTGTGTGTGTATATATATATATATATATATATATGGATACTAAAATGAACCCAGTTAGTGAATATGCTGCATATTTGAATTTACAGAAGTTGAGTCCTTTAATCCAAATGAGACAAAAGCGACTAATTTTAGAATTGCATGTAAATTCTACTGTTGAAGAACACACAGTCAAGAAAAACTTTCCTTACCCCTGGTAAATTTGAATATATAAATGTAACCAAGCAGGACTCCATGGAGACTTCTGGGTTCAAGTCTTCCCCCATATCATTTGCTTTAGCTCCTCTCCGAACTACCCAGATAATAGTATTTGATGCATGTTTCCTGAGTTGTTTTGCAGATATGGAAACCCCTACCACATGGAAGGTGTAACTACATGATGATTTTGAACATATAACCCCAAGCCTCCTGGAGCCTAGGGACTGATAAAGTTAACCCCTGTGACATCACGCTGTTACCTGATCATCAGCCAATCAAAGAATTCTGTACAAGCTGACCCTGCAAACCACCCTCTCCACAACCTGACTTTTAAATGTGCTTTGCCATAACTCTTCAAGGAGTTCAGAGTTTTTTAGGACATGAGCCACCCATCTCCTTGCAGGACCTTACAATAAACCTTTCTTTCCTCCAAACTCATATTTGAGTTTGGCCTCACTGTGCATGAGGTACATGAACTTGTGCTAACATAAATATATATGTACATGGGTATATGTATACTTACATAGCAACTCATTTCAATAATTTTGTAATGTGTCTCATAGTAAAATACCTCTTTTTATTTTAAATAAATTATCTTGGTCTCTTAAAAAAGCATGCAAGGGAAATAATGACTTTTTGAAATCACATCTAAAAGCTTTATGATTCACACATAAAGGAGCAAGCATTTACTCAGAAAGCAGATCCAAAGAAAAGAGGATTTATATGAGGCCGACTAAGTAAGCAGAGGGTGAGTTCCAAATTCAGGGAATTATAAAAAATGGTTATTAAAATATGTCAGCTCATCATTTGCAGACCATGCTTTTGAAATAACCAGTGGTCCTCCTGCAGTTGACTTCAGATAGTGGTTCATTTTAAGTTAATAGGATTGGATACATACAGACAGAGGTATTTTAGGTTAATATTTAAACCCTTGGTGCTGGCATGCACCAGCATATTATATAACTACGCTTCTGCTTATGGTTTGAATATTTGTTTTGTTACATTTGAATTATGAACATAATTTCAGTCCATGACTATTTAAAGTGGATATAGTTGAGCTCCAGTTGGACATAAGTATCTTATTGTTTGCTGAGCCTGTGTGCTGTGACCCATAAGAACATGTATTAGCATACATTGATATGCTTAAGAGATTTTGTTTTATTCTAAAACAGAAAGAACTATTAAAATTGCAGAAGCACCTGGGGATGAGAGGGGAAATAGGACTAATGCTGGGAGCAGGAGGGATATAGTGTTTCTGGACTTTTGAGCCTAATAGAGCTGATGGAGCTGCTTTCTGGAGAAGTAAGAAGGGAACTAGGACACTCTGACGGAGAAGGCAATGGCACCCCACTCCAGTACTCTTGCCTGGAAAATCCCATGGATGGAGGAGCCTGGTAGGCTGTAGTCCATGGGGTAGCTAGGAGTCAGACACAACTGAGCAACTTCCCTTTCACTTTTCACTTTCACACAAAGGAGAAGGAAATGGCAACCCACTCCAGTGTTCTTGCCTGGAGAATCCCAGGGACGGGGGAGCCTGGTGGGCTGCCGTTTACGGGGTCGCACAGAGTCGGACACGACTGAAGCGACTTAGCAGCAGCAGCAGGATACTCTGAGGGTGGGAGAGGGCTTCTTTCAGCCTCAGGCAGCGATCAGTGTGGCTCTGCCTCCTGGGAGATTGGCTACTTTGGGGACACAGGGAGGTGGCACTTTGACCTGTGCACAGTCATTTCCCAGGGCACATGAACCAAAGACTGGAGGTTTCCATGAAGAAAGGAAAGCCCTAGAAATAATGGTCCAGAGCAGACAGCACAGCAGAGTTAAGCTTTTCTTTTCAGGGGTTCCCAGAAGATCAGGGGACCCTCCTGGAGACTGGGATCCTTTCTCCATGAGCCAGTGGAGACAGTGATCTAGTAAGTTTCTCATGTCTACTGTTCATGCAACTTCTTTCTTCACAGGCTGGTGAGATCTGGGGTCATCCACATTATCTTTATCTATGGAGTTTCAAAATCACCATAATTACCCTCTTTAAAAGAAAGGCATATCTAGTTACAAACAAACGCATGCAAAAAAATACCCAACTGAAATTCACAAACACAATTTTGTTTGTGCAGTCTGGGTTCATTATGAAACTTCTGAATTGTCTTTGTTCATATTAATGAGCTTCATAATTAGATGAGGAATGAGGGAGAATGTGTGGCTTAGAAGCAATTAGTCAACATGATTAACACACAATCTGCTTTTACATTTATTGAGAGAAATTGCATTTTTGTCTTTGTTTCTATATTTATGGAGAAATATTGGATTTTCAGATTCAGAATTTAAGATCACACATCAAATTATCAGATAACGTATTTTGATAATAAAATTAGGATTACCATTGCATTTTTATTTACTCAGTGTTGAACTGAAGCATGTTTTACTTTGGTGCCTGATACTGAGGGCTGGAAATGGGTTAGCTGGATGATGGCTGGGTTTCAGCATGTCCTGTGCTATATTATTTTACTTTAGAATTAAAAAAACTCTTAGACTGGGGAATATTATGAATGTTCTATGATGCGTCATGATTCAATGCTAATATACTTAATTTAGAGGTCATTCTTTTGTCCTATTTTGTAGTAACTTCAAGTTTTATAGCTGAGAAGAATTTCCATTCTTGTTCAAAAATGTATTTTGAAGAGCTATTGATTTCATTTGCATCTTTTCATTACTAAAGCAACAGCATATTTTCCACTTAGTGACTGAAAGATAACGAACAAGCCATTTATTTTCTTTAGTCTCAGGTTTGTCACCTGTAAAGTCTAGATGAAAGCCCTCATGTTGGTTATTAAGACCGAGGTGGTGGCCCCCAGCCTCTGCTTCTGGGCATTTTCCTTCCTTCTTGTGACACAGTTCTTATGAACAGCAAAGTCTTGGCTTTAAATTCTGATCTACAGTCTCTTTTCTACCCAGTGTTCAGGCTTATAATTACATTGTCTTCATGTCTTAATTCTTTTAAAAATTTATTTTATTGATGTATAGTTGATTTTACAATGTTGTGTTCATTTCTGCTATACAGAAAACTGATTCAGCTACACACACACACACACACACACATATGTATATACTTTCTTTTTTTATAGTATCTTCCATTATGGTTTATCAAAAGATACTGAATATAGTTCCCTGTGCTGTATAGTAGAAACATGTTTATCCTTCCTATGTATAATAGTTTGCATCTGCTAGTCCCAAACTCCCAATCCACCCCTCCTCCACCACCTTCTCTTCGGCAACCACCAAGAGGGTCTCTGTTCTCTGTCTGTGAATCTGTTTCTGTTTCATAGATAAGTTCATTTGGGTCACATTTTAGATTCCACATATTAGTGATATCAAATATTTTTCATTTTATGACTTACTTCACTTAGTATGGTAATCTTTAGATTCATCCATGTTGCTTCAAATTTCATTGTTTTATCATTTTTATGGCTGGATAGTAGCTCTGAGGAGATAGTGAAAAACAGGAAAGCCTGGTGTACTGCAGTCCATGGGGTCACAAAGAGTCAGGCATGACTTAGTGACTGAACAAAAACAACAACAGTATTCGATTGTATGTATGTACCACATCTTCCTTATTCATTCATTAGGTGATGCACATTTTGATAGTTTCCATGGTTTGGCTGCTGTAAATAGTGCTGTTATGAATATAAGGATGCATGTATCTTTTTAAATTAAAGTTTTGTCTATATAAAAGCTGGATTTCTGGATAGTTGGGTAATTTTATTTTTCATTTTTTGAGGAACTGTTTTGAATAGTGGGTGCACCAATTTACATTCCCACTAACAGTGTAGGTGGGTTCCCTTCTCTCCTCTCCAGCATATATTATTTGTGGACTTTTAATGGTGGCCATTCTGAATGGTGTGAGGTGAAGCTCATTGCAGTTTTCATTTGCATTTCTCTAATAGTTAGTGAGGTTGAGCATCTTTTCTATGACCACTTTTTGGTCATCTGTATGTCTTCTTTGGAGAAATGTTTATTCAGGTCTTCTGCTCAGTTTCTGATTGTTTTGTTGTTGCTGTTATTGAGCTCCATGAATTGTTTGAATATTTTGGAGATTAATCCCTTGTTGGTCACATAATTTGCCAATATTTCCTCCTAATCTGTGGGCTGTCTTTTCATTTTTGTTTTTCATTTAGGATTATTTTCTTAAAGATTACATCATTACCCTTATCAACAAAAGAAGATTTCAGCAGGTAGATAAATATTTAAATTATGCTGTTGTTTAGTCTCTAAGTTGTGTCTTACTCTTTTGCGATCTCATGGACTGTAGCCATGAGGCTCCTCTGTCCATGGGACTTCCCCAATGAGATTACTGGAGTAGGTTGCCATTACTTCTCCAGAGGATCTTCCCAACCCAGGAATCAAACCTGCGTCTCCCGCATTGGCAGGTAGATACTTTACCACTGAACCACCAGAGAAGCCCATTTAAATTATATCATGTCCTAACTTCTTTTTGACCTTTTATGTCTTTTTATAATAAGAGCACTTTTCCCATCCTCATGGCCCTCCTGTGTATACTCTTATTCCAGGAAGGAGGATTTCTGTTCCTGTTCTTGCTCTGGCATCTCTGCCTTTGGGTGCACTGTTTCCATTATCAGGGATGCTTCTTCCTGACCTAGACTTCAGGGACCTGTCAGGAATTTCTTTGCCTTTGGAACTTCCAATCCAAGTTATATGAAAATGCCACAATATTATGTCTCTAGAACTCCTTTATCTGTTATTTTTTAGTATACAACAAACTAATTGATGTCAACTTTTTATATTATGGTAAAATATACATAACAAAATTTACCATTTACCATTTTGAGTGTATAATTTGGTGACATTAAGCACATTCACATTGTTAGGAAACTATAAACACTACTCATCTCCAGAAAATGTTCATCATCCCCAGCTGAAACTCCATACCCTATTCTTTCTTCTTTCAGCCCCTGGTGACCATTCTACTTTCTATCTCTGTGAATTTGGCTATGCCGTCTATGGGGTCGCACAGAGTCAGACACTACTGAAGTGACTTAGCAGGTACCTCATATAAGTGGAATCATGCAATAATTATACTTTCGTGACTGGCTTTCTTTCTTTTAGCACATATCCTGGAGGCTCATCCATGTTGTAGGATGTATCAGAATTTCACTCCTTTTTAAGGCTGCATAATATTCCATTGTGGCATAGACCACATTTCATTTATCCATTCATCTGTTGATGGACTTTTGGTTTGTTTACGCATTTTGGTTATGGTGAACAACGCAGCTATAAACATTTGTCTTCAAGTAACTTTTCAAGTCTCTGCTTTCAATTCTTTTGTGTGTCTCCCCAAAAGTAGAATTGTGGATCATTCTATGACTAATCTGTTGAGGGCCTGCCATTCTATCTTTCACGGTGGTTACCCTGCTTTATATCCCCACCAGCAATACACATGAGTTCCAGGCTCTTCATGTCCTTGAAAACACTTGTTCTCTGATTTTGGGGTAATAGTGCTCCTAATGGGTATGAAGTGGTACTGCATTATGGTTTTGATTTGTGTTTCTCTAATGAGCATGACAGTGAGTATTTTTATAATGCTTATTGGACATTTTTATATCATCTTTTGAGAAATGTCTACTCAAGTCTATTGCCTGTTTTTGAATTGGATTTTGTAATTGTTATTGTTGGGGTGGACATTTTAAACAGCATATACTCAAAAAGATTTTGAAGACTGAAGTCATCAAAGGAAGCATGAACCAGTACACAGTGTGTACAGTGCCCTGGGAACTGCTGAGGAGCATGGGGCTTTCTGGTGGTCTCATATGGTTTGTTTATTGGTTATGTTATTTATACATTTTTGCATCAATCCAATTGTGCATACCAGCTCTTCCTTTTGGTGTTAGCATGTTTGTCTAAAAGAATTTTTCTTTCCAACTTGGTGTCTTAATCAGATTTTTTTGGGGGAAACCAGAAGATCCAGTATTTAGTGTAATGCATAAAGGTAACTCCCATAAGCTCTGGTGAAGACCTGAGAGACTCACCTATAGGTGAAGAGTAGGAACTTCACTGAATGGAGTTCAGAGTGGCAATGTATCGCTCCCTGTTCTTTCTTACTGATGGTCTTTTTCTGTAGAAGCGAGGTTTTCCAGTGTAAACAGCTCAAGTGTAGCAGCCATATCTGGTTGTTTACTGACCCTCTATTTATTACCATACTTATGTATTGACTTAAGTGTGTAATGAATATATTTTAGTTGTTTTGTGGTGGGTTCTTTCAAGTTGTATCATAGGACAGTTTTCATAGTTATTTTAACCATTTTTTTCATGGATTAACTCATTCTCAAATTATGGTCATTAACAAGGTGAGACAAATTTATTTTGATGCTTAAAAAAATTCAACTATATTAATAGGTTTTGCTGTGTTATAAATAACTCCAAAACTTGACTTAAAAAAACCACTAGCTCAATCGTTCACAATTCTGTAGGTTAGCTGTGTGGGCTGGAGTCAACAGGCTAGTTCTTTGGATGGTCTGGCCTGAGTTTACTCCTATGGCTCTGGTCAACTGTCAGGTCAGCTGGGATCTGGTTGGTTCCAGATGGTGTTCCTCACAAGGGTGGCAGTTGGCTGGGTGGCCAGAGTGACTGAGTCACAGACTTTTATGCTCTTGTTGGCCAGCCCAGACTCTTCAGAGTTCCAAGAGCAACAGGAAAGGGCACACTCCTATGTGTAAGTTCTCTTCATGGTTCTGCTTGTCCAATGTTCACTAAAGATTTTTGGCCAAAGAAGGCACATGACTAAACCCAGATTCAGAAGCAAGAGAAATAGATTCTATCTCTATATGGAAGAAGCTGCAAATCACTGTGATTATTTTTTGTTTGTTTTAAATCTACCACAGCATTATTATCAACTTATGTACTTGATTTTTTGAATGTAGTATAAATCCCATAAGAAAACAGTATTTCCAGAATATAGCATTAACCTATCCTATATAGACTGAAGTAATAAATATAGGATTCTGAAATGGTGGGAGGGTGGGAGGCTTGGATATTTCTTGGTTTGAATTTATAGTTGAAATTATTTTTCAACAGGTGTTTTTAAGAAATCAATTGTTTTTTTTTTTTTAATCAGTTTCCAAGGTAAGAAAATCACTAAAATACCAAAAAATCACTGTGCATTAATCTTATAAGACAACTGAATGCCAAACATTAACATCAAATCACTCCCTAAAGTAGCTGTATTCTTTTAAATTTTAACTTCTATAGAAGAACAAAAAAGGACAAAAATGAGTTAAAAAAAGCAAACATAGAGTAAAATTGTAGTCATAAATCTATTGAAGTTACCTAAGTTATTTGGAAGCTAATTATGAATGTGTGCAAAGCAAATGATGTGAGAACTGAATTAATGAAGACTAGCTACCTCCCATAAGCTAATGAGGCATGCTTTATACCAAGCTACAAACTGAAAAATTAAACTCTCATGGGGAGAAAAATGGAGCAGCTTACATTAAGAATAACATACAAGGCCAAAGGAGTTCCCAAAGGCATTCTCTGAAATTAATAGCCTTTGTTTACTTTTCTATGATATTAGAGTCCCTGAAATTCCCTCCTTTTTTTTTTTTTTTAATCTCCTTGCCCACCAAAGAGTTCATAGACATGATAGTTTGCTTTTACCCCACAGAGTCAATACAGGGTAAACATGTTCATGTTCAAATGTATTTATATTTCTCAGGTGTTGGCACTTAAATGCAGTATAATAGTGTCTTTCTTTTGCTGCTTCTTGGCATCACCACATAAGTGTAGTTGATTTTTAACTGGATTATTTTTATGCATCTTTCCTTCATTAAACCCATATATATAATCCATATATATTTGTATATATATAAAACATTATTATTATGTATATATATGTATGTATGTATATATATATCTATGTATATATCTATATATATAGCTTCCCTGTTAGCTCAGATGATAAAGAATCTGCCTGTAAGGCAAGAGATCTGAGTTTGATTTCCCAAGTAAAAATTATCCCCTGGAGAAGGGAATGGCCACCCACTCCAGTATTCTTGCCTGGAGAATTCCATGGACAGACCATGGGGTCATAAAGAGCTGGACATGACTGAGTGACTAACACTATCACTATCTATCTATCTACTCTTCACAAGTATGATTAGCCATCTGTATACAAGGACTATACAGTTACTTAGATGAATGCTTCATATTAAAGAATGTATTTGTAAAATGTAACAAGATGAGTAGATAACATTTTCAACTCCAAAAAGTAAAGATTATGTTTTAGACTTAAGATTCCAGTGAAATCTGCCTTAATCCTACTTTGTGGCTAACAAATGCTGATCATTTATGTAAAAATATTTATAGAATGCCTTAAATTAAGCATATTAAAGATAGATTTTAGTCTTAATTTTTTAGGATGATAACACTGCTGATGTCTCTTGTACAGTTATTAATTCTTCAGTTCCCTAAGATGTCAAATAAAAAATTTTTGAATCACAGAATTAAAATATTGAATTAGAATTTGTTGTAACACCTGCTCTATGATTCACTATTACAGCAAATTCTAATTAAATATTTTAACTCTGTGATGAAAATATATTTTATACACACACATACATTTTGGAATTTTTTTAAAATTCCATGTTTCAAGATCCCCATTTTTTTTTTTTAGCATAAATGTATTTTATTTTTTTTAATTTTATTTTATTTTTAAACTTTACAATATTGTATTGGTTCTGCCATATATCAAAATGAATCTGCCGCAGGCATACATTCTTACAGTCTTGCAGGTACTACATTCAATATATTCCCTTTCATGGTACATCTCAATTTTTGTAGGAAGCCACTATAGTACCCAAATGTTTTCCCAGGTGGTGCTAGTGGTAAAAAACCTGCCTGCCAATGCAGGAGATGAAAGAGATGCACGTTTGATCCTTGAATTGGGAAGATGCCCTGGAATAGGAATTGGCAACTCACTCCAGTATTCTTGCTTGGAAAATTCCATGAACAGAGGAGGCTGTGTGGGCTACAGTCCATGGGGTCACAAAGAGTCAGACATGACTGAACGACTGTGCACAGAGTACAAAAAATAAGTATTATTTTTCTTCATTAAAAGTAATTTTATTAAGAATGTACATAGGCATGCACTCTTTTGAAATTAATTTTAATCTTTAAAAAAGATGTCATTAGGAGATACAAGATGACAGAGGAGTAGGTGGGTGTGGAGTATATCTCTCTCCATGGATACATCAGGAATACACCTCCAGACACACAAGATCCTACAGAATATCATCTGAGAGTAGGCAGGAGCACCTGACCACAAGAAAATAATATATAGTACCACACAAAACTCGGTAGGATGAAGAAAGTAAGGGGAAAAAGAGGAGAGTGAGTAGGACTGGATCTGACCCTGAGGAGTAGAGGAACTGAAGCAGGGCTCAGATCCCCACATCTGGGCAACAGTTTGGGACAGAAGTAAAGCATTTGAGGCTGTTGGAGAGTGAAGCAGCTGATCTGTGACAGTCTGAATGGAATGAGAATCATGTAGCCAATCCTCGGGGCAGCAATACGTACCCTGGGCAGGGATGCAAGTCCCCTAGAAAGCATAGGGGCAGGGAGCTGGAGCAAAGAGATTGGAGAGCAATCCCAGGGCAAGGTCTGCTATTGACTGTGGGGAGATGGCCTGAGGAGACCTGAGGGAGGAGATTGCAGTGGGAAATGCTTGTGTAGGAAAGCAGGCAAGCATGGAGACAGGGCGATACTTCTGAGTCATACACAGGAGTGGAGCCATCTCTGCAGCCTCTCTCCCCCTACACGTCAGCACTGGACAGCTGAAAGACCTCAGAGAGGGTGGCCCTTTCAGAACCTGATGCACTGAGCAGCAGAGGACTTCCACCAGGATGGCCCTTTAAGTGCCTGATGTACCGAGAAACAGAAAAGGATGCCAACTGGGACATCTTGTAAGTGCCTGACATGCGGAGAAACAGAGAAGGAGCCCAACCTGGGGAAAGTGTAAGTGCGTGAATGGGCCAAGCAACGAGAAGGATCAGCCAAAGAAGCTCTCTGATTGCCAACTGCCAGAGGCTAGAAAAAGGCTCTAACAAGACCTTAGCTCCTGCAGCTGAGGCAGCTGGTATAACTGTACACTTGGTGCTGCCAGTTTCCACAATCCAAGCAACTGTGCCACATCCATGCTCAATTCTCACTGGGGCAGAGCTGCCAGAAGCTAGAAAAAACTCTAACAGTGCCAAACGTCCTGTGATAATTGCTGCCGGTACCATATCTGGCATTGCCAGGAACTCCATGATCCAAGTTCCTGTGCCACTCCCTCATATGATCCCCACTGTAATGGAGCAGACAGAGGCTAGAAAAAACCCTAAGAGAGCTATATTCCCTACTGTCCCAGCCTCTGGCTCCCCTGAGTACCTGGTGCTGCCAGGGCCCCTGTGATCCCCTGCACGACCTCCACATCTGGTCCTCCCTGAGACAGACCCAAGTCCTCCAGGGCAACCTCAGGAGAAAACCCCTGTGGATGACTCACACACAAAGGTGGAGATAAAACCACAATTGAAACCCAGGGGCAGTGTGACTAAGGAAGAGAACACAAAATTTTCCCACCAGTAGTACAAGCTGCATCTTAAATCTACAAGATCAACTAGGCAGACTTTGTGTCTATGGAATGCATAAAAGGACAATGAGAGATCCTGAAAAAGAAAGTGCACTTACACTGGCAGATGTGGACATTAGAAGCAGGAACACGCAGGAGTGGACCATATTAGAGTCTGAGCTGTCCCCACAACAGGTCCAGAGACCAGCCCAGTATTGCAGGGCGTCCCAGGGAGACAAGGTGGACTGTGACTCACAGCGAGGGAAAAGATGCTTCAGCTTAGATTCAAGAAAAATATTTATTATTCTTATATTTTAACTTGTTTGGTAGTTGCTTTTGAATTTTTTTTCCTTTTTGCCCTTTCTCCTCTCTGTTGCTATAGTTGTTGATTTCATTAGTACTATTAAATCTATTTACACTTTTGAAATTTCTTTTATCACACTTTTTATTTCCTTTAAACACATCTGCCTCTACATTGGTCTTTTGCAGTTTTGCTTTCTTTTCCTTTTTGTTCTTTCTTAATTAAAAAAGAATATTATTATTATTTTCTACATGTATTCTTTTGTTTGCTGTTCTTATGCTTTTCCTGTTGAAGTTATTCTTTAACATATATAAATCTCCTTTATCTACCTCTATTTAACTTTACGTTTCTATTCTTTCTTTATTTTCTTATTTTGTCTTTTCTCACCATGTTTATTAATCTATTTTGCTTTTGTTGCTTTGTTCCCCAGTTGGCACATTGCTTTGGCTTTGTTTTCCAGTTTATGCTTTAGTTAGTTTTGTTTTTAACTGGTTGATATCATTTTGTTTCTTTTTGCTCACCAGGTCAATCTCTTCTTCATACTTTTTTTTTTTGGACTGTTTTGGTTTTGTATATGTGTGTGTGTGTGTGTGTGTGTGTGTGTGTATACACACACATATATTCCATTATTTTTTTAGTATTTGCATTTGTCTAGGATTTGCATTATGTTTCTTGTTTTAGTTTTAATTTCCTTTAGAGCCATAACAAACCACCCAGAATCTCAGTGGAATCTCAGCTCCCTGGCCAGAGATTGGGCCCTGAGCCTTTGGAGTGAGAGCACTGACAACAAGACTCTAGACTGTCAGAAAAATCCTAACCCCAGGGAGTTTTAATTAGTGAGACCTCCCACAAAGGCCTCCACCTGTATACAAGACCCAGCATTACCAAGCTACCAGCAGAACACCCAAAAAACAGACAAAACAAAAACATAAATCCAGTAATCAGCAAAAGGATTACCATATCATACAGCCCTTCTCATCAGAGGGTATAAAGAAAACTTACCTCCTACCACCCAAGTCACACCCAACAGAAGCCTACACAAACCACTGGAACAACCCTACTCACCAAAGGCCGCAACCAAAAGGAAGAAGAAATTAGACCTCAAAGCCTGAGAAAAGGAGATCTCAAACATAATAAATTAAACAAACAAACAAAAAAAACAAAAGGCAGAGAAGTATCATGCAAATAAAGGAAAAACCTAGAAACACAAAAGACCAACAAAACAAAGAGGAAATAGGCAAGCTATCTGAAAAAGAATTCAGAATAGTGTTAGTAAAGATGTTCCAAATCTTCAAAATGGAGAAAATGCAAGAAGTAACCAACTCAACACAATTACCAAGGATATAGAACAAATAAAGAATGAACAGACAGATGACTAACACAATTACTGAAATTAAAAATATTCTAGAAGGAGCCAATAATAGCTTAAAAAATCAGAAGAATGGATAAGTGAGCTGGAAGATAGAATGGTAGAAATACTGACGTTCAGTTCAGTTCAGTCGCTCAGTCGTGTCCGAATATTTGCGACCCCATGAATCGCTGCATGCCAGGCCTCCCTGTCCGTCACCAACTCCTGGAGTTCACCCAGACTCAAGTCCATCGAGTCAGTGATGCCATCCAGCCATCTCATCCTCTGTCGTCCCCTTCACCTCCTGCCCCCAATCCCTCCCAACATCAGAGTCTTTCCCAATGACTCAACTCTTGGCATAAGGTGGCCAAAGTACTGGAGTTTCAGCTTTAGCATCATTCCTTCCAAAGAAATCCCAAGGCTGATCTCCTTCAGAATGGACTGGTTGGATCTCATTGCAGTTCAAGGGACTCTCAAGGGTCTTCTCCAATACCACAGTTCAAAAGCATCAATTCTTCGGCGCTCGGCCTTCTTCACAGTCCAACTCTCACATCCATACATGACCACAGGAAAAACCATAGCCTTGACTAGACGGACCTCTGTTGGCAAAGTAATGTCTCTGCTTTTGAATATGCTATGTAGGTTGGTCATAACTTTCCTTCCAAGGAGTAAGTGTCTTTTAATTTCATGGCTGCAATCACCATCTGCAGTGATTTTGGAGCCCCCAAAAATAAAGTCTGACACTGTTTCCACTGTTTCCCCATCTATTTCCCATGAAGTGATGGGACCAGATTCCATGATCTTCATTTTCTGAATGTTGAGTTTTAAGCCAACTTTTTCACTCTCCTCTTTCACTTTCATCAAGAGGCTTTTTAGTTCCTCTTCACTTTCTGCCATAAGGATGGTGTCACCTGCATATCTGAGGTTATTGAGATTTCTCCCGGCAATCTTGATTCCAGCTTGTGCTTCTTCCAGCCCAGGGTTTCTCATGATGTACTCTGCATATAAGTTAAATGAGCAGGGTGACAATATACAGCCTTGACATACTCCTTTTCCTATTTGGAACCAGTCTGTTGTTCCATGTCCAGTTCTAACTGTTGCTTCCTGACCTGCATACAGATTTCTCAAGAGGCAGGTCAGGTGGTCTGGTATTCCCATCTCTTTCCACACTTTATTGTGATCCACACAGTCAAAGGCTTTGGCATAGTCAATAAAGCAGAAATAGATGTTTTTCTGGAACTCTTGCTTTTTTGATAATCCAGCGGATGTTGGCAATTTGATCTCTGGTTCCTCTGACTTTTCTAAAAGCAGCTTGAACATCAGGAAGTTCACAGTTCACATATTGCTGAAGCCTGGCTTGAAGAATTTTGAACATTACTTTACTAGCATGTGAGATGAGTGCAATTGTGTGGTAGTTTGAGCGTTCTTTGGCATTGCCTTTCTTTGAGATTGGAATGAAAACTGACCTTTTCCAGTCCTGTGGCCACTGCTGAGTTTTCCAAATTTGCTGGTATATTCAGTGCAGCACTTTTCACAGAATCATCTTTCAGGATTTGAAATAGCTCAACTGGAATTCCATCACCTCCACTAGCTTTGTTTGTAGTGATGCTTTCTAAGGCCCACTTGGCTTCACATTCCAGGATATCTGGCTCTAAGCCAGTGATCACACCATCGTGATTATCTTGGTCATGAAGCTCTTTTTTGTACAGGTCTTCTGTGTATTCTTGCCCCCTCTTATTAATATCTTCTGCTTCTGTTAGGTCCATAACATTTCTGTCCTTTTTTGAGCCCATCTTTGCATGAAATATTCCCTGGTATCTCTAATTTTCTTGAAGAGATCTCTAGTCTTTCCCATTCCGTTGTTTTCCTCTATTTCTTTGCACTGATAACTGAGGAAGGCTTTCTTATCTCTTCTTGCTATTCTTTGTAACTCTGCATTCAGATGTTTATATCTTTCCTTTTCTCCTTTGCTTTTCACTTCTCTTCTTTCACAGCTATTTGTAAGGCCTCTTCAGACAGCCATTTTGCTTTTTTTGAATTTCTTTTTCCATGGGGATGGTCTTGATCCCTGTCTCCTGTACAATGTCATGAACCTCAGTCCATAGTTCATCAGGCACTCCATCGGATCTAGTCCCTTAAATCTATTTAATGACTGTAGAGCACAATAATAATTACTGTAGAGCACAATAAAGGAAAAAGAATGAAAAGAATTGAGGATAGCCTCAGAGACTCCTGGGACAATATTAAACACACCAACATTTGGTGTTACAGGCATCCCAGAGGAAAAAGAGAAAAAGAAAGGCACTGAGAAAGTTTTTGAGGAGATTGTAGTTGAAAATTTCCTCAGCATGGGAAAGGAAATACTCAACTCCAAGGAGCACAGTGAGTCCTATACAGGATAAACCCAAGGGAAAACCTGTCAAAACACATACTAATCAAGCTAGCAGAGATTGAACACAAAGAACGAATATTAAAAGCAACAAGGGAAAAGCAAGAAGCAACATACAAGGGAAAACCCATACAGTTAACAGCTGATCTTTCAGCAGAAACTCTGCAGGCCAGAGGGAATGGCAGGATATATTCAAAGTACTGGAAAAAAAAAAAAAAATTACAACCAAGATTACTCTACCTGGCAAGGATCTCATTCAAAATTGATGGAGAAGTCAAAAGTTTTATAGACAAGCAATATTAAGAGAATTTAGCACCGCCAAATAAGCTTTACAACAAATACTAAAGAAACTTATATATCAATAAGCACAGAGAAAGGAAAAAGCTACAAAAAGAAACCCAAAACAATTAAGAAAATACCAATAGGAACATATATATAAACAATTACTTTAAATGTAAATAGATTAAATTCTTCAGCCAAAAGTCACAGACTGGCTGCGTGCATATAAAAACAAGATCCATACATATGCTGTCTACAAGAGACCTACTTCAGACCTAGAGACACATACAGACTGAAAGTAAAATGATAAAAATATATATGCCATGCAATTGGAAATCAAAAGAAGCTGGAGTGGCAATTCTCATCTCAGAGAAAATAGACTTTAAAATGAATATTACAAGAGAAAAAGAAAGACACTACATAATGATCAAGGGATCAATCCAAGAGGAAGACTTAACAATTATAAATATTTATGCAACCAACATAGGAGGACGTCAATACATAAGCTGAAAGTTAACAGACATAAGAGAAGAAACTGAAAGTAACACAAAAATAGTAAGGGACTTTAACACCCCATTTATACCAATGGAGAGATATCAAAATAGAAAATTAATAAGGAAACACAAACTTTAAATGAAACATTAGACTGCTGCTGCTAAGTCGCTTCAGTCGTGTCCGACTCTGTGTGACCCCATAGATGGCAGCCCACCAGGCTCCCCCGTCCCTGGGATTCTCCAGGCAAGAACACTGGAGGGGGTTGCCATTTCCTTCTCCAATGCATGAAAGTGAAAAGTGAAAGTGAAGTCGCTCAGTCGTGTCCGACCCTCAGAAACCCCATGGACTGCAGCCTTCCAGGCTCCTCCATCCATGGGATTTTCCAGGCAAGAGTACTGGAGTGGGGAGCCATTGCCTTCTCCAAAAGGAAACAATAGTAAAGATCAATAAAACTAAAATTTGGTTCACTGAGAAGTTAAAGAAAATTCACAAACCATTAGCCAGACTCATTAAGAAATAAAGGGAGAAGAATGAAATCAACAAAATTAAAAATAAAAAGGAGAGGTTACAACAGACAACAGAGAAATACAAAGGATCACAATAGACTATGGCAAGCAACTATATGCCAATATAATGGACAACCTGAAATAAATGGATAGATTCTTATAAAGTTCAATTTTCCAAGACTGAACCAGAAAGAAATAGAAATCACAAATAAGCCAATTAGAAGCACTGAAATTGAAACTGTGATTAAAAAACTACCAAAAACAAAAGCCCAGGGCCAGATCTTCACAGGTGAATTCTATCAAACATTTAAAGCTAATCCCTATCCTTCTAAAACTCTTCCAAAAAATTGCACAGGAAAGAACACTTCCAAACTCATTCTATGAGGCTGCCATCACCCTGCTACCAAAACCAGACAAAGACAACACAAAAAAGAAAATTGCAGGCCATTTCCACTGATGAATGTAGATTCAAAAGTCCTCATCAAAATTCTTGCTAGGATTCAATAACACATTAAAAAGATCATACACCATGATCAAGTCAGTTTTATCCCAGGGATACTTGGATTCTTCAGTATATGCAAATCAGTCAATGTGATACACCATATTAACAAACTGAAATATAAAATGATATGATAATCTCAATAGGTACAGAAAAATCCTTCAACAAAATTCAGCACACATTTATGATAAAAGCTCTTCAAAAAATGGGCATAGAAGGAAGTTACCCCAACATAATAAAGGCCATATATGATAAACCCACAGCAAACATTATTTCAATGGTGAAAAACTGAAAGCATTCCCTCTGAGATAGGAACAAGGTGACAAGTGTGCCTACACTCACCACTATTATTCAGCATAGTTTTGAAAGTATTAGCTCTGGCATTCAGAAGAAAAAGAAATAAAAGGAATCCAGATTGGAAAATAAGAAGTAAAACTCTCACTGTTGGTATAAAACCCTATAGTGAAGTCAGTTGTGTCCAACTCTTTGCAACCCCATGGACTGTAGGCCACCAGGCTCCTCTGTCCATGGGATTTCTCAGGCAAGAATACTGGAGTGGATTGCCATTTCCTTCTCCAGGGGATCTTCCCAACCCAGGGATCAAACCTGGGTCTTCCGCATTGCAAGCAGACGCTTTGATGTCTGAGCCAACCCTATAGATACCATCAGAAAATTACTAGAGCTAATCAGTAAATTTAGCACAGTTACAGGATACAAAATAAATACACAGAAATCACTTGCATTCCTATACACTAACAATGAAATATGGAAAATAGAAATTAAGGAATAAAATCCTATTTACCATTGCAACAAAAAGAATAAAATATCTAGAAATAAACCTACCTAAGGAGACAAAAGAGCTGTATACAAAAACTATAAGACAATGATGAAAGAAATCAAAGACAACATTAAGAAACTGAGAGATATTCCATGTTTCTGGCTTGGAAAAATCAGTGTTGTGAAAATGGCCTATACAACCAAATGTAGTCTACAGATTCAATGCAATCCCTATCAAATTACCAATGGCATTTTTCACAGAACTAGGACAAATATCTCACAATTCATACGGAAACACAAAAGGCCCCCAATAGCCAAAGCAATCTTGAGAAAGAAATATGGAGTTGGAGGAATCAACCTTCCTGCCTTGAGACTATACTACAAAGCTATAGTCATCAAGACAGTATGGTATTGGCACAAAAATTGAAATTTAGACCAATGGAACAAAACAGAAAGCCCAGAGAAAAACCCATGCACCTATGGATACCCTATTTTTGACAATGGAGGTAAGAATATACAGCGGGGCAAAGATAGTCTCTTCAATAAGTGATGCTGGGAAAACTGGACAGCTACATGTAAAAGGTTGAAATTAAAACACTTCCTAACACCATACACAAAGATAAACTCAAAATGAATTAAAGACCTAAATTTAAGACCAGAAACTATAAAACTCCTAGAGGAAAACATAAGCAGAACGCCCTTTGACATAAATCACAGCAAGATCCTGTATGACCCACCTCCTAGAGTAATGGAAATAGAAACAAAATAAACAGTAAATAAATAAATAAACCTGATTAAACTTAAAGCTTTTACACTGCAAGGGAAACTATAAGCAGGGTTAAAATAAAACTCTCAGAATGGGAAAAAAATAATACGAAATGAAACTGACAAAAGATTAATTTCAAAAATATACAAGCAGCTTTTACAAATCAATACCAGAAAAACAAACAACCCAATCAAAATGTGGGCAGAAGACCTAAACAGACATTTCTCCAAAGAAGACATACAGATGGCTAATAAACACATGCAAAGGTGCTCAATATCACTCATTATTAGAGAAATGCAAATCAAAACTACAATGACACATCACTTCACATCAGTAACAATCAGTTCAGTCACTCAACTGTGTCTGACTCTTTGAGACCCCATGGACTGCAGCACAGTCTTCCCTGTCCCTGCAGGACAGTCTTCCCTGTCCCTGCAGCACAGTCTTCCCTGTCCCTGCAGGACAGTCTTCCCTGTCCATCACCAACTCCCAGAGCTTGCTCAAACTCTTGTCCATCGAGTGAGTGATACCATCCAACCATCTCATCCTCTGTCATCTCCTTCTGCCTTCAATATTTCCCAGAATCAGGGTTTTTTCCAGTGATTAATCTCTTTGCATCAGGTGGCCAAAGTATTGAAGCTTCAGCTTCAGCATCAGTCCTTCCAATGAATATTCAGGACTGATTTCCTTTAGGATTTCCAGTAAGAATAGACATTATCAAAAAATCTACAAACAATAAATGCTGGAGAGCCTGTGGAGAAGAGGGAACCCTGTTGCACTGTTGGTGGGAATGCAAATTGATACGGCCACTATGGAGAACAGTATGGAGATACCTTAAAAAACTAGGAATAAAACCACCATATGATCCAGCAATCCCACTAGTAGGCATATAACCAGAGGAAACCAAAACTGAAAAAGACACATGGAACCCAATGTTCACTGCAGCTCTATTTACAACTGCTAGGACAGGAAAGCAACCTAGATGTCCATCAACAGATGAATGGATAAAGAAGCTGTGGTACATATAAACAATGGAATATTACTTGGCCATAAAAAGGAACACATTTAAGTCAGTCCTAATAAGATAGATGAACCTGGAGCCTACTATACAGAGTGAAGTAAGCCAAAAAGAGAAAACTGTTGTTGTATACTAATGCATATATATGGAATCTAGAAAGATGGTACTGATGAACCTATTTGCAGAACAGTTCCCTCGTGGCTCAGTGGGTAAAGTCTGCCTGCAGTGTGGGAGAACTGTGTTCGATCTCTGGTTTGGGAAGATCCCCTGGAGAAGGAAATGGCAACCCACCCCAGTATTCTTGCCTGGAGAGCTCTATGGACAGAGGGGCCAGGTGGGCTATAGTTCATGGGGTCACAAAAAGTCAGACATGACTGAATGACTAACACTAATGGAGACACAGACATTGAGAACAGACTTATGGTCATGGCTGGGCATGGGGGAAGACAGAAAGGGTGGGAGGTATGGAGAGAGTAACATGGAAACTTACATTACCATATGTAAAATAGATAGCCAATGGGAATCTTCTGTATGACTCAGGGAACTCAAACTTGGGCTTGGTAACAACCTAGATGTGTGGGATGTGGAGGGATGTTCAAGTGAGAGGGGACTTGGGTAAACCTATGGCTGATTCATGCTGATGTTTTATAGAAACCAATGCAATACTACAAACCAAATATCCTTCAATTAAAAATAAAATTTAAAAGACATCATTAGTATATGTAATTCAAGCACATGTGTGCTAAGTCACTTCAATTATGTTTGACTATATGTGGATTGTAGCCCATCATGCTCTTCTGTCCATGGGATTCTCCAGGAAAGAATACTGGTGTGGGCTGCCAGGCTCTACTCCAGGCCATTTTCTCGACCCAGAGATCAAACTTGCCTCTCCAGCTTTGCAGGCAAATTCTTTACCACTGTGCTGCTGGAGAAGCCCCCAACACACACACACATTCATATCACTATTTCTAAAGTGCTGACAATTGTGAACTCAGAGAAATAAAACTAAAGCTATTTGATCAAGTCTTAGAGAACTTTGGAAGCTGTCAAAAATGATATGAAAAGAGTTTAAATGTAATATTTGCTTAGGTTTTGCTCACTTAATAAGCAAACAAGATCAGTTTATTGATAATTGAAGGAAACAAAGCTTATTGTATGAGTAATGAATAGAGTTAATAAGAACAAATTATGTGAAAGGTTCAGTTCAGTTCAGTTCAGTCACTCAGTCGTGTCTGACTCTTTCTGACCCCATGAACCACAGCACGCCAGGCCTTCCTGTCCATCACCAACTCGCAGAGTCCACCCAAACCCATGTCCATCGAGTCAATGATGCCATCCAACCATCTCATCCTCTGTCCTACCCTTCCCCTCCCACCTTCAGTCTTTCCCAGAATCAGGATCTTTTCAAATAAGTCAGCCCTTCACATCAGGTGGCCAAAGTATTGGAGTTTCAGCTTCAACATCAGTCCTTCCAATGAACACCCAGGACTGATCTCCTTTAGGGTGGACTGGTTGTATCTCCTTGCAGTCCAAGGGACTCTCAAGAGTCTTCTCCAACACCACAGTTCAAAAGCATCAGTTCTTTGGTGCTCAGCTTTCTTCACAGTCCAACTCTCACATCCATACATGACCACTGGAAAAACCATAGGCTTGACTAGATGGACCTTTGTTGGCAAAGTAATGTCTCTGCTTTTTTTTTTTTTTCTATTTTATTTTATTTTTTTTTCTATTTTATTTTATTTTTTTTAATTTTATTTTATTTTTAAACTTTACATAATTGTATTAGTTTTGCCAAATATCAAAATGAATCTGCCACAGGTATACATGTCTCTGCTTTTGAATATGCTATCAGTTGGTAACAACTTTCCTTCCAAGGAGTAAGCGTCTTTTAATTTCATTGCTGCAATCGCCATCTGCAGTGATTTTGGAACCCAGAAAAATAAAGTCAGCCACTGTTTCCTCTGTTTCCCCGTCTATCTGCCATGAAGTGATGGGACTGGATGCCATGATCTTAGTTTTCTGAATGTTGAGTTTTAAGCCAACTTTTTCACTCTCCTCTTTCACTTTCATCTGCGAAATGTTAGTTACCAGTTATTCAAGAACCTCATCCCTTTCCAAGAAAAGTAGAATTTAAAAGCAATTTTTTATTTTATCTATGCAGGAAAATGTTTTTGCCACTTATGTTGTTTCTCTTCCACACATTAAAAAAATTAACAATTTAAAGCTTTCTGATAATCAAATTAAGACAGATTAATATGGAAAATAAGAAGTAGCAAATAAATATCATCTATGGTATCATCACCAAGGAAATACAGTGCATTTTTGGACATATATTCTTTTTACCTTTCTTATGTGTGTGTATGATATATAAATATAATTAATTTTATAATTAAAATTAATTATAATTAATTTTTAATACTGTATACAGCATATTCAGACTTTATTTTTTTGGGCTCCAAAATCACTGCAGATGGTGACTGCAGCCATGAAATTAAAAGATGCTTACTCCTTGGAAGGAAAGTTATGACCAATCTAGATAGCATATTCAAAAGCAGAGACATTACTTTGCCAACAAAGGTCTGTCTAGTCAAGCCTATGGTTTTTCCAGTGGTCATGTATGGATGTGAGAGTTGGAATTTGAAGAAAGCTGAACACCAAAGAATTGATACTTTTGAACTGTGGTGTTGGAGAAGACACTTGAGAGTCCCTTGGACTGCAAGGTGATCCAACCAGTCCATTCTAAAGGAGATCAGCCCTGGGGTTTCTTTGGAAGGAATGATACTAAAGCTGAAACTCCAGTACTTTGGCCACCTCATGCGAAGAGTTGACTCATTGGAAAAGACTGTGATGCTGGGAGGGATTGTGGGCAGGAGGAAAAGGGGATGACAGAGGATGAGATGGCTGGATGGCATCACCGACTCGATGGACATGAGTTTGAGTGAACTTCAGGAGATGGTGATGGACAGGGAGGCCTGGCGTGCTGTGATTCATGGGGTCACAAAGAGTCAGACACAACTGAGTGACTGAACTGAACTGAACTGAAGTGAACTGAAGTATTTATCACCTCTTTTGCAGTTTAATCCTGTACAACTTGTTTGCTACAACATGATAATTACATGTTTAGGAAAGTTATGGACTACAGTTTCAGATTTCCAGCATCTATTCTAACAACAAAGGTATGTCTGAAACTGTGCCCATATACAATGTAAACAACACTCAGTCAAGCCAGTATTTCATTCCATCCACTTCTTGTTATCATAAACAGAGCACTTGTTAATCATTCTTGGCAAATAAATGGGGAAAAATGAAAACAGTGAAAGACTTTATTTTCTTGGGCTTCAGAATCACTGTGGATGGTGACTACAGGCATGAAATTAAAAGATTTGCTTCTTGGAAGAAAAGCTGACAAACCTAGAGAGCATATTAAAAAGCAGAAACATTACTTTACCAACAAAGTTCCATATAGTCAAAGCTGTGCTTTTTTTAAGTAGTCATGAATGGATGTGAGTGTTGGACCAAAAAGAAGGCTGAGTGCCAAAGAATTGATGCTTTTGAATGATGGCGCTGGAGAAGACTCTTTAGAGTGCCTTGGACAGAAAGGAGGTCAATCAAACCAGTCAATCCTGAAGAAAATCAACCCTGAATATTCATTGGAAGTACTGATGCTGAAGCTAAAGCTACAACATTTTGGCCACCTGGTGCAAAGAGCTGATTCATTGGAAAAGAACCTGTTGCTGGAAAAGATTGAGGGCAGGAGGAGAAGGAGGTGATAGAGGATGAGCTGGTTGGATGGTATCCCTGACTCAAGGGACAGGAGTTTGAGAATACTCCAGGAGCTGGTGAAGGACAGGGAAGCATGGTATGCCATAGTGTATGGGGTTGCAAAGAATTGGACATGACTTAGCGACTGAACAACAACAAAATAGTTCTTATCTCCTTATCCCTTATGTTTAAGAGAAACAAAACACCAAACCACACAAACAAGGTTTAGGCTTTAAATGTTTGATGCCAGTTCTGAATCTTGCTTATCTATAACACCTCACAGAATACAGGTTATTTCCCTTTAATATCGATTCACCAACATCTCTACAGTGAGCTGTTCACACTCCTGACTCAGGAGAAATGTGGGTGTGGCATATTTCTAAGTTGTCTGCACCCTGCTTGTTACCATGGATGCAGTTTATCTTTAGAGAGCATTGGGACTCTTCTGTCAAAGCTAAGCTGTTCAAAATTTCATTAAATAACAAGAAGATATGACCTACTTCTTAAGGGCAATCCATAGCTACATCCCATTCATCACAGGACCTGTCCTGGGCAGGTAACAACTATGGTTACATATGACATGCATAAATATTACCTTCTAGTGTTCATCTGTAGATAACTGACATGACATGACTAATTCATCAAGAACTTTATATTTACCACACACTGTTCTAAGTAATTTCTTTGTATGAGCAACATTATGAAGTAGGTACTAAAATTATCCCCACATATAAATGCTATGGGGAGGGGGGAGGGAGGAGGGTTCAGGATGGGGAGCACATGTATACCTGTGACGGATTCATTTTGATATTTGGCAAAACTAATACAATTATGTAAAGTTTAAAAATAAAATAAAATTTAAAAATAAATAAATAAATAAGAAAACTTCAATCATGAATCCAGGGATGCTTGACTAGCAAATGACGCCATCTGATTACAGAGTCCACATCTTCACTACTATAGCATATTCCATGTCTACATGCAGGGCAGTTTGACTCATTTGGGAGAGAGAGTTTTAGTAAACACAAAATGGAAACATTAATAGATTGAACCTAATTCAACCATGGAAATAAAATACTTCCTGGAATAATTGAACATTATTTTTATAATGATAAGATAATTAAGCTTAGATCTTATCTCATACATAATTGTTGTGTGAACTTAAGACACATCAAATAAACATTTCAACTAATGCTGTGAGAATTGTATGTAGTTAATTGCATGACAATCCACAGAAAAATATTAAGATTTTATTACTGTTTGTAAAACAGAGCACTGCACCATAAATTGGAAGCCAAGTTTAACTCTTATCTTGCACTAGTTGGTTGTTGTTATTCAGTCTCTCAGTTGTGTCTGACTCTGCAACCAGATAGGCTGCAGCACACCAGGGTTCCCTGTCCTTCACCAGCTCCTGTTGTTTGCTCAAATACATGTCCATTGAATCAGTGATGTCATCCAACCATCTTGTCCTCTGTCATCCCTTTCTCCTCCACCTTCAATCTTTCCCAGCATCAGAATCTTTTCTAATGAGTCAGCTCTTCACATCAGGTGGCCAAAATATTGGAGTTTCAGCTTCAGCATTAGTCTTTCCAATGAATGTTCAGGGCTGACTTCCTTTAGCATTGACTGGTTTGATCTCCGTGTAGTCCAAGTGACTCTCAAAAGTTTTCTCCAACACCATATTTCAAAAGCATCATTTTTTCACTGCTCAGCTTTCTTATAGTACAACTCTCACATACATACATGACTACTGGAAAAACCATAGCTTTGACTAGACAGACTTTGTTGGCAAAGTAATGTCTCTGCTTTTTAGCATGCTGTCTAGGTTGGTCATAACTTTTCTTCCAAGGAGCAAGTGTCTTTTAATTTCATGGCTGCAGTCACCATCTGCAGTGATTTTGGAACCCAAGAAAATAAGATCTGTCACTGTTTCCATTGCCTACTATCTATTTGCTATGAAGTGATGGGACCGGATAACATGGTCTTTGTTTCTTGAATGTTTAATATTAAAGAAGTTTTTCACTCTCCTCTCTCACCTTTATCAAGAGGCTCTTTAGTTCCTCTTTGCTTTCTGCCATAAAGGTTAGAATGGAAAAATCACTTAAAATTCTGTATTATTTTCCCATTTATAAAATAAGAATAATGATTAACCTTATCTTCTGAAATTATCATAGGAATTATCATGGGAGCCATGAGTCAGCTTCCAGCTCAAATTATCATGGGAAAGAAAATGAGAAAATAAATGAAAGTACTTTGAAAAGTCACACTATAAATTCAATTTGTGGCATTGCTATAAATAGAACTCTGAAATATTGAGTAATATGTCATATATAGGTGATTTTAAAGGTGACTCGTGTTCAGTGGGTGTTCATGTTGAGAAAATTTGGTGGTTATTGAAGTCATAACAGTTCTTTCGAATGGGAGGCTTTATGATATGTCCTTGATGTTTCCTTCCTTTATGATTTTCTATTAAATTTTCTGAGGCTTCCAAAGAGAAAGACAACCATAATAATATTTTAAGATATTTCACATCATATATATAATGAGCATTATATTACATGTACACACACACTCATAGATATATTTTTCACCTTTAGAGTCATATGATTATTAGAATTGGAAGATTTTTGGAAGCTGATTTCATTCAAGCCCCATGTTAGTGACTGACAATCATACAGCTCTTTGTCTTTTAACGATTATTCCCAAGTTAGGAGCAGAACCAAATCTCCTGAGATAGGCGTTCCTACACACCAATTTTCCTTATTTGATCTTATCTTTGCTTTTCATATCTTTCCGTTTGAGTCATTCCTTCTTCTTTTTTTTTTCATTTTCAAATTTCCCCTCTACCATATCTCATCACTTTCAGGTCAGAAATTATTAAATTACAATCCAAATTGGTCAAATAAAATGAAATAATTCCCATCCCATTTATATTTTGAGCAAAAAGATACTTTAAATTTTGCTGTATTCACTTAAATATGTAGCACCTGTGAGGAGCTCAGATTAAGCTTCTTATGTAATTCTGGGCCATGCAATGCTTTTCTACCTGAGTGCACATGAATGCAGATCTTATTAAAAAGTTTATGCAGCATGTGGATAAACACATGGGCATGGACTCCACATGCCAGTGCCCAAGGAGGTGAGCTTCTCAAGGACATGGATTTCCCATGGAACCATGGTCCTCACAAAGCCCATCTGCTTTGCCTATGACCATGAACCTTGAGCCCCTTTGAACTCCGTACACCCAACCATGGCCATGATCTTCCTCCTCTGTTGAACCCACATCACTCTCACTTTCTTTGAAACCACTTGGGTGAGCAGATTTGATATCCTCTAACATCTAGGTCACTCATAGATGTAATAAATACACTATATATTTTTCTTAAATTTTAGAGGAAGTTCATGTACCAGTTATATGAGGACAGAGACTACACATTTTGGGGATTATTTCCCTTTCATCTTGGAAAAATAATTGGCATCGTGGCTTATTATAGAAGCAATGTGTGTGCTAAGTCGCTTCAGTCGCGTCCAACTCTTTGCAACCTCATGAACTGCAATCTGCCAAGATCTTCTGTTCATGGATTTATCCAAACAAGAATACTGGCATGGGTTGCCATGCCCTCCTCCAGGGGATCTTCCCCATCCAGGGATTGAACCCACGTATCCTGTGGCTCCTGCATTGCAGTCTGATTCTCTACCACTGAGCCACTGGGGAAGTCTGTGGAAGCAATAGTCAATTTTAATTCATAGTTTATTTTAAATAATTTCACTTTTAAATGTAATCATGAAAGAAAGGGTATGATTAAAGAATTGGATGGGTGAATATAGACTCATTTACCAAATTACTTGTTAGTGTTACAGGCAATTCTTGAAACTCTGATAAGGAGAGTACAGGATCAGTAAAAAGAAAAAGTTAACCCAGTGAGTAATTTATTAAGCTTATACATCTGGTGAGCATTTTTAGGGAAGCTAGTCCATGGATTCCTGAATAACACACTATGAGGCTCCATTATCAGTGACTAAATATTAAATACGATAGACTGAGGTCCTTACCTGAAAGAATAATTCTGATAGATGTGCACTTAGTGAAAGGTTGTTGTTGAATCACGTGAATACACCGGGATTCTTGGCCCCCGGAGGAGAAGAATTCAATCCGGGGCCAGAGACGAGGCTTGATTGCTCAGAGCTTTTGTGTAATAAAGTTTTATTAAAGTATAAAGGAGATAGAGAAAGCTTCTGACACAGGCATCAGAAGGGGACAGAAAGAGTACCCCCCTGCTAGTATTTAGCTGGATGTTATATAGTCACTAGCAGTCTGTTAATGAAAGAAAGGAATGTCTTAAAATTCAGAATGGCACCAGGCCCCTCACCCATAAGATGCATTTTGGGATAATCTTGGCACCAAATGGTTTATCCTGGGCCATTAAATGATTAACTTGAATCTTGAAGAAGGGCAGACCACCATACAAATAGTTTCATTTACATAGATTAGGAGAACAATATCCATACTGGTTTGTCAAGTAGGTTCTGGGCCAAGAGGCAGAACGACTTGGAGACAGAGTTTGGGGTAAAGGCATAGTACATTAGCATAGCTTAAGACAAACATTTCCATAAGAAAAAGGCATTGGTTACCTCTAGGCTCAAGAATAGCTAACTCCAGGTGAAACCAGGTGTCATTATGGCAACACAGTATTTTAAGAGAAACCTCCCTTTAAATTTGTATAGAGAAGGAAAAAATATTGCTAGTTTGTTTCCTCTGCCGCTTAAGAGAGATAAAAATGTCTGACACTTGCAGGCTATTTCCTCCATTTGGAGACCCTGGCCTTCCTGCCTGTTACCCTCTCATTAGGTTCATCAACAGGCTTGGCTTCCACGAGGTATATTGACAGGAAAGTCTACTTTTGAGTAGGATTTCTCAAGAAGAAAACTTTGTTTTTGGCTTAGGTACACTTTTGAAAGGGAAGTGACAGTAGCAGTGCTTATCATTTTCACATGAAAATTTAATGTAACATGATATAAAATGAAACATTGGGTGAATGTATGACAGATTATCTTTAGTGACAGTTCAGGATATAAATAGCTCATTGAAGAGACCATTTACCTAAAGCTTTTAAATTAAATTTTCTAAGCTCTTTGCATGTTCAACCTTACATTTAAGGCAAGTGGTGTTCCACTTCAGGGAAATTAAACCACTTATGGTCATAAAATGATAGATTCAGATTGACTTTTCAATTTAAAGAAGTGAGTGTGCCAAAAATCAGAGGGTATTACTGTAAATAAAAATCTTCATTAAGAGTTCAAGAGGAAAAATTAATTTCAAAAGTTGTCATCCTTGCTGGCACATGATAAAATACAATAATGATGAAGTGAAGTGAAGTCAAGTCAAGTCACTCAGTTGTGTCCAACTCTTTGCGACCCCATGGACTGTAGCCTACCAGGCTCCATCCATGGGATTTTCCAGGGAAGAATACTGGAGTGCGTTGCCATTTCCTTCTCCATAGGACCTTCCCAACCCAGGGACTGAACCCAGGTCTCCCGCATTGCGGACAGACGCTTTACCATCTGAGCCACCAGGGAAGCCCTACAATAATGATAATCAATATTAAAATGCACCCTAGGATGGAGGATGTCCTGAAGCCAGACAGAGTATTCATCCTGCAGAGAAAGAAGCAGGGTCCAGCCTCTCATAAGGATAGCCTGATACACAAGTCTCTATTTTAGGACTTTGTGAGAGAGACCCAGGCATGAAGGTCAAGGGTCAGCAGTTCACTGTCAGCTGTATTTGTTCCTAGACCAGAAACACTGTCTTTACTCAACTCCATCAAGGACTCCTTGTTCATGGAAAGTTTGTACCCAGGTCAGTCAGTCAAGTTTGTTTCCCATGGGGTGTTCTGGCAAATAGGGCTGGACTCAAGGAAAATAGCTTCAGCTCCTAACAAATGAAATTAATCTTCCTCTCTCACTAGCTTTCTGCATGTCTTTCCCTTTAATGCGCCTTCTTCCTGCTTACCCACACCCCAGTGCTCTCATGTCCCTTGTTCTTTCATTCTCTCCTGTAATGGGGCAGATAGAAACCAAAACAAACCTAAGGAGTTAGGGACTCAGTAGCATCCATGTCTGCTAACCCATGGCCTTTGATAAAAGAGCAAACAATAACTATAGTCTTACACAAACTTTATATTTTAAGGAAGTGACCAGGATTTGCTCCTAGATCAGGCTGATTCCGGGCCCTTGCGCTCCTCAGATTCCTCATCCCTGCCAGATGATTGCAAGGATATCCTTGTGTGTGAAGAAGAGGTGGAGCTCCTAGTGTCCCAAAGCCCATGCTCTGCACTTCTATTCATTTGGCCAAGCCTCCTAAAGGAGCTGCCTTGGTGCTGACTCAGGCTATTTATGCTGATTTTACCTCAGCCTGGACCTTCCTTTAAATTCACAGCAAGATTTGGCTGCTATGATTTTGATGCCTGTATATCCGCATTTCTTCTCATTTCTTCAGGTTTCCACTCTCCTGAGGTGACCAGGGCTCCAATGTGCCCCAGTGGTTCAGGCCCTGCCCCTGGCCTCATGAGATGTGTAGGTTCCGAGAGGGCAGCAGGGGCAGAAACCAAGGACCTGGGAGGTGCTTTCAAGTGGTTCATACTTAGTGATGAAATCATATGCTCCAATGTCTATGTAGAAAGTATGGTACATAAGAATTTAATTATTTGGGAATTTGTCTTGATCTGTTTTTCTCATTCCCATGTTCACTAAGTCTAAGGCTTTAGTTATGTGGATAAGTCATGGTAACCTTTAGTGAAGGTTTCTTCCACTTCAGAAGGAAAGAGAAAGTCCCTTATAAGAGGAATAGACTATAGAAATGACAAGATATTATTTGCTTCTCTTATATTTATTCCTTTAGGAGTAATTATAAGATCTGACTCATTGGGAAAGATCCTGATGTTGGGAAAGAGTGAAGGCAAAATATGGCAGAGGAGGATGACAAGGTTAGATAGCATCACTGACTTAAATAAAATGAGTAAGTGTGTAAGTGCTTAGTTTCTGAATCATGTCCAGTCCTTTGCAGCCCTGTGGACTGTGACTTACCAGGCTCCTCTTGTCCATGGACTTCTCCAGGCGAGAATACTGGGGTGGGTACCATTCCCTTCTCAGTGGACATGAATTTGAGCAAACTGAGAGATATTAGGGAGGACAGAGGAGCCTGGTATACTACAGTCTGGGGGGTCACAAAGAGTCAGACACAGCTTAGCAACTGAACGACAACCAAGTCATGTGTCAGTCAGATTCTCCAGAGAAACAGAAGCAATAGGATGTCATGTCCAGTTCTTTGCGACCTAATGGACTGTAGCCTGCCTGGCTCTTCTGTTCATGGGATTCTCTAGGTAAGAATACTGGTTGTCATGTCCTTGCCACCTGGAAAGCCTATATGTGTGTGTGTGTGTGTGTGTGTGTGTGTGTGTGTATAAAATGATTAAATCAACTCCAACACAAGTCGTGTTTCTAAATATGAGTAATATTTCTTCACTTCTGTGTTCAGCTATTCCCTGTGGCTACATGTCATATAATTTACTAGAGAGTGAGATGAGTGCAATTGTGCGGTAGTTTGAGCATTCTTTGGCATTGCCTTTCTTTGGGATTGGGATGAAAACTGACCTTTTCCAGTCCTGTGGACACTGCTGAGTTTTCCAAATTTTCTGGCATATTGAGTGCAGCACTTTCAAAGCATCATCTTTCAGGATTTGAAACAGCTCAACTGGAATTCCATCACCTCCACTAGCTTTGGTTTTAGAAAAGGCAGAGGAACCAGAGACCAAATTGCCAACATCTGCTGGATCATCGAAAAAGCAAGAGAGTTCCAGAAAAACATCTATTTCTGCTTTATTCACTATGCCAAAGCCTTTGACTGTGTGGATCACAATAAACTGTTGAAAATTCTGAAAGAGATGGGAATACCAGACCACCTGACCTGCCTGTTGAGAAATTTGTATGCAGGTCAGGAAGCAACAGTTAGAACTGGACATGGAACAACAGACTGTTTCCAAATAGGAAAAGGAGTACATCTAGGCTGTATATTGTCACCCTGCTTATTTAACTTCTATGCAGAGTACATCATGAGAAATGCTGGGCTGGAAGAAGCACAAGCTGAAATCAAGATTGCCGGGAGAAATATCAATAAGCTCAGATATGCAGATGACACCACTCTTATGGCAGAAAGTGAAGAGGAACTAAAAAGCCTCTTGATGAGGTGAAAGAGGAGAGTGAAAAAGTTGGCTTAAAGCTCAACATTCAGAAAACGAAGATCATGACATGTGGTCCCATCACTTCATGGGAAATAGATGGGGAAACAGTGGAAACAGTGTCAGACTTTATTTTCTGGGGCTCCAAAATCACTGCACATGGTGATTGCAGCCATGAAATTAAAAGACACTTACTCCTTGGAAGAAAAGTTATGACCAACCTAGATAGCATATTGAAAAGCAGACATTACTTTGCCAACAAAGGCTCGTCTAGTCAAGGCTATGGTTTTTCCTGTGGTCATGTATGGATGTGAGAGTTGGACTGTGAAGAAAGCTGAGCACCGAAGAATTGATGCGTTTGAACTGTAGTGTTGGAGAAGACTCTTGAGAGTCCCTTGGACTGCAAGGAGATCCAACCAGTCCATTCTGAAGGAGATCAGCCCTGGGATTTCTTTGGAAGGAATGATGCTAAAGCTGAAACTCCAGTACTTTGGCCACCTCATGTGAAGAGTTGACTCATTGGAAATGACTCTGATGCTGGGAGGGATTGGGGTCAGGAGGAGAAGGGGACGACAGAGGATGAGATGGCTGGATGGCATCACTGACTCGATGGATATGAGTCTGGGTGAACTCCAGGAGTTGGTGATGGACAGGGAGGCCTGGTGTGCTGCGATTCACAAAGAGTCAGGCACGACTGAGCGACTGAACTGAACTGAACTGACATGTCAGATAAGTACTCATCTTGGTGGTCCAGGGTCATAGCTCAGTAACGCTTGTTTCCTAATTATTAATAGTGTCTCATTTTTTTTCAAAGTCAATGATATGCACATCCTACCTATACAGGAGTTTCCCAGGTTTAAACGTTTTACAGATACACAGCTTAAAATAGTTTTTTCAACTTCTTCTCTCAGTGAGTCTACAAAACAGCGCTTGTCACACTTCCAGTTTTCTCTTCACTGTTCTTTGAGTTTATTGCCCCAGTCTCTGTGATCATGGACTTTGTTTCCTTTTCTTTTCTCATTCTTCAGGTATCCATTTAACTGTCATCTATCATTCAGAGGATATGGCTGCAGGTGGACCCTTGGGCTAAACCCAGGCAATCAAGTCATGCCCCCTTCCCTGTCCTTACAGCATAGGCTCAGCCCACTGTCCTCACACAAGGAGCTGCCCAATAATGCAACCTTCGAGAGCTCTGTGTTGCTGACACCATCAGGACCATGTATGCAACTGAACCCAGTTAAAGCCTCTGTATACACTCTTATGATTCTGGAGGGTGTGTGCTGAGACCGCATCTTGCCACCATCCAAGACAAGCCTGGTATGTGAGTTCCCTGCTTATTAAATTTGTCACCTATCAGTCTAGTGTAGCTGCCTCACTTGGCCCTCTGCATACAGGGATTAGTTTCTAATGTCAGTCTGAGAACTCCTGATGTCATGAACCAACATCTGCCAAAAGATTAGTTCTCTCCATGTCTATTAATGACATTTACAATTTTCCATACTCAGTCAATGCTAGAAAAGTTTGAGGAGGTAAGATTAACAGGCACATGATGCTTAACCAGAATTGACAATGTATGATGCTGATTTTATGCATCTACAATTGTCTCCTGAGATGAGAGCCAAGCTGATTAGTCCAAGGAGCAAAGCTGACAGCATTGCATCTCTTCCCAGAGATGCCCACTCCCATGGCCTTATCTATAGCCAGGCCTGCATCTGCGGTCCTTCTCACCAGCCAACACTGATGCTATTGTTGGTCTCAGGGGACTGGAGTAAGAAATAGAGTGCCAGCTTCCCCTCTGCTGCCAGCTAAACAAGACGTCAAGGGTGTGCACTGGGAGAGGTGGGCAGGGCTGCAGGGCAGTCTTCTTATGTGAAGGTTAGCAAGTGTGATTAAATATTCTCCATTGGGAGGTGATTGGATTAAATAATTGTTGAAGGTAAATTTCTATAAACTGCTCATCATTACACTTTGTGGGTCTGTTTTGCAGTTGACCAGCTGTCAGGGGACTTATCAGGAGGCATGGAACCTGGGGTGGTGCTCTAGTCACTTGTCTCCACTCCCCATGAGTGCTGATAGTTGTATCGTGGATGGATTTTGGTATTTACAGCATTTACAAATGTAATCTACCATCATGACTCCTCAAACTTTGGTTTATAGGATAACAGGGTGAGATAGCTAAATGGAAAACTTTTCTGAAGAAAAGGAAGATTAGGGACAGGAGATTAGCAAACTGCTCACACTATTAATCACATATCACCACACCGATGTGAGTACTCTGAGCTTGTTGTGCACTGCAGGAAAAAAATACAAATAGAGCTCAACTATTGATAAGTTTCTTATGAGCAACTTGTTCTGAAAGTTCAATTTAATCTGTTGTAGTGCAGAGGTTTGAAAGATAGAGAAGCAATTACTCCTGTCCCTGGAAGGCCAGGTGTTTCCCCATTAAGGAATTATGGCCAGCTTTCAAGATGATTTAAGAAGCTGCCTGACAAATACCATATGTAAAATTGAATAATCCATAGTCAATCATGTCAGTGTGGTTTTCAGTAGATTTTAGATAATATATCTTTGTTAATGAGCTTTCTAAGCTTGGTAGCCCCACCTTTCCTATGCAAACCACAAGTGGATATAATAAACTTTAAACATGTAGCACTCACTCCAAAATTGGTAGGATATTAATGCATTTGACTCCATTGCTTTTAAGTAAAGATCTTTGAATGTTGGTAGGAGAGAGGAGAATAAAATTAAAAGTGACTGTGATGTAGAGCACATACGAGAGTAGAACAGAGTGAATCATTAGAAGTCAACTATGTTGAGATAAAGGAGAATGAAGTATTTAAAAATATTTTTTTAAGGTGCATAACTAATCACTTGAAGGGAAGAGGATTTCTGGAAACAACCTCCAGTTGTATTCCCTTAGCCCATCACTGTTCTACTACTTTGGCATGTCTGACTTGGAAGGGAAAAAAAAAAAAAAACAGATGGATAAACCGGTGATGGGTCAGCCAGCGGGAAGTGACTTGGTCCATCTGTGCTGGCCCGAGTCTGAGGAGACCCCAGCATCTGAAGAGAGGGCCTCTCTGGAGACTTCCTGTAGAGAAAGAGGATGGGGAAATAAAAGCCCAGTGAACTTTCTGCATCTTAGCTAGAGTAAAGGGAGCAACATCACAACTTCTTGAGGCTGTAAAGCCAGTGGAAGGGCAGGATTTGAGTTGGGAAGTTGTGTCTACAATGTTGGCAGCACAGAGTCTAAATCCAGACTTCCCCAAGCTGTGGGCCCAACTCTCCCGGGTATGGGCTGTGTGTCCTTAGGAAGGTTGCTTAATCTCCCTGGGCCTCAGCTTATTGGTCTCTAAAGTGGGGATAATATTAGATTGCATTGAACATTAAAGTATCTTGAATAATTAGAGTTTTCAGGATATTATCAGCACTATATAAATGCTTGTTCTTATAGAAAATGATATTAAAATTACTGGTGTTAATAAAATGAAATCACTGTTGTTAAATAAAAATACAAGAATTACTATTATGAAACACCATTAAATATATACAAGATCTAGCTTCTAATCTGTAGCTAAGAACAAATTAATTGTGATTACTATTAGGCAATTAATTATTTCTTAATTAACCACAGAAAAGGCAGTGTCATTTAGGGGAAAGGAAACTGGGCTTTGGAGACTGAACACCTGAGCTCATGTAGGGGCTCGGCCATCTGTGCCTTCACTGCTCCCGCAGACCCTCTTTCTCCTTTGGACTCTCCTTCAGTTAGAGCATTGACCCTGGCTTCCCCTTTGCCACTGAGAACGATACTTGCCAGGGGTGCTAAGGTGCCAACCAAGGACCTTATCTTGCACTATTATTCCACTTGACTCTCCAAACTATCCCTTATTCTGCTGCTGGACTAATTTTTGTAAAGCACCATTCGTTGTGTTTCTATTTCTCCTTTGCTTCGCAAACTTCCACTGGTCTTCATTTTTTTTTTTTTTTTTAAACAAAGTCAAGTCAATGTTTTATTTTCCAGTGCTCTAGACATCGAAAAGCTCCAACATGAAGGGAGAGTTGGCTCCCTGGCTTCATGTTGAAGCTTTGTGATGCAACCAAACTGAGCCAAATTAATCTCCTGCTCCACCCACTGCTCAGGCTCCCTCCCAGTCTTCTCAACCTGCACCATCCATTACAAATGTCTTTCCTGAAATTTTTTCCCCATCTT
Organism: Bos indicus; assembly: GCF_029378745.1. Classification (NCBI taxonomy): domain Eukaryota; kingdom Metazoa; phylum Chordata; class Mammalia; order Artiodactyla; family Bovidae; genus Bos; species Bos indicus. The sequence continues at coordinate 3,540,775 of NC_091782.1, read as the reverse complement.
TGCTTTATGATCTACTTAAGATGTTGTATACATCCTAGCTGACCTTATATTATAACAGTTGTTATTATGGTTATATGGGCTTCTTGTACCTGTGTCCCATAAGGCTTCGCTGCTCCTCGATCTTCTTGTATAGGCACTCAAATATATGACGAATAAGTCAATTAAATGAATGAATAAGTGCCATTAAATGTGTGATCCAGTAGATCTTACCTTTGGCTTGAATTTTACTATTTATCAAATAATAAGATTGAAGGAGAATCTCCAGCTTATTTTCATGTTTCTTTCCAGCTTATAAAATTGATGATTCTAAATATTCCATGGCATCAAATAAAGAGTATGCAGTATATTTGAAATGAAAACAAAACCTCTTTGAATACAATCACCCTTTTGGTTTCCTCAGCTTTAATTATTTGTAATTTCTTGCTAATGTTAGCATATTAAGCACAAATCCCATTATTGTTTAAAAAGTAGTTAATAATAAAAAACTTTTTTTCAAATAGAGAAATGAGTCATGGGGTTTTAAGTTGCTCAGAGAATCTGTTTATATCAAGGTTTTCATGCTCTAATACATTTTCCCAAAGCTTTGCACTGTGGTTAAGAAGCAAGGACCTTATATATTTGTTTTTATTTTAATTCGTTGATTATTGTTAGTCATTTCCCTCCTCTTTAATATCTTGACATTTGAGTTACAGATGTAGAAAATGAACTAATGTTCATTATGTTAAATAGAATAGTACTTCATAAAAAAAGAATGAAATGCCTTTTGCAGCAACATGGATAGCCTTAGAGATTATCATACTAAGTAACATTCTTTTAAAATACAATAAAATGCCATTAGGAAGTGTCCTGCTCTTCCACAGATTCCTTCTCCACATTTCATCACACCCCTGTGTACTCAAGGGTACAGAGTGCATCAACCTCATCAGACACTTGGAAATCTTTGACTTTATGGTCATTAGCCCTGGACTACAGCACCTATGGTGAACTAGTATGTCTTTGTAAGAGCTAGATGGAACCAGTAATAAAACAGGAGAAGTATAGAATTTTAAAATTAATTTTTACTAGAGCATATGCTAGGAGTTGGACACGACTGAGCGACTTCATTTTCACTTTTCACTTTCATGCATTGGAGAAGGAAATGGCAACCCACTGCAGTGTTCTGGCCTGGAGAATCCCAGGGACGGGGGAACCTGGTGGGCTGCCGTCTATGGGGTCGCACAGAGTTGGACACAACAAAAGTGACTTAGCATATGATTTACAATATTGTGTTGATTTCTTCTGTACAGTAGCCTGGTGGGTTACAGTCCATGGGGTTTCAGAGTGGGATGCTACTGAAGTAACTTAGGACTCAGGCACACATATGTATATATGTATATATATATATATGTATATATATATATGTATATATATATAGGTATAAATATGTAATATAGTGGATCAGTTCAGTCTATCAGTCATGTCTGACTCTTTGCAACTCCATGGACTAGAGCACGTAAGGCCTTCTTGTCCATCACCAACTCCCATAGCTTGCTCATGTCCATTGGGTTGGTGATGCCATCCAACCATCTCATCCTCTGTCATCCATTTCTCCTACTCCCTTCAATCTTTCCAAGCATCAAGGTGTTTTCCAATGTGTCAATACTTTGCATTAGTTGGCCAAGGTATTATAGCATCAGCTTCAGCATCAGTCTTTCCAATGATATTGGGGACTGATTTCCTTTAGCATGGACTGGTTTGATACTCTTGCAGTTCAAGGGACTTTCAAGAGTCTTTTCCAACACCACAGTTCAAAATAATCAATTCTTCATTGCTCAGCTTTCTTATAGTACACTTTCACATACATACATGACTACTGGAAAAACCATAGCTTTGACTAGATAGACCTTTGTCAGCAAAGTAATGTCTCTGCTTTTTAGTATGCTGTCTAGGTTGGTCATAGCTTTTCTTCCAAGGAGCAAGCATCTTTTAATTTCATGGCTGCAGTCACCATCTGCAGTGATTTTGGAGCCCAAGAAAATAAAGTCTGCCACTGTTTCCATAGTTTCTCCCTCTATTTGCCAGGAATTGATGGGACCAGATGCCATGATCTTAGTTTTTTGAATGTTGAGATTTAAGCCAACTTTTTCACTCCACTCTTTCACATTCATCAAGAAGCTCTTTTGTTCCTCTTCACTTTCTGCCGTGAGGATGGTGTCATTTGTGTATCCGAGGTTATTGATATTTCTCCCAGCAATCTTGATTCCAGCTTTTGTTTCATCCAGCCTAGCATTTCACAAGATATACTCTCCATGTAAGTTAAATAAGCAGGGTGACAATATACAGCCTTGACGTACTCATTTCCCAACTGGGAACCAATCTGTTGTTCCATGTCCGGTTCTAACCGTTGCTTCTTGGTCTGCATACAGATTTCTCAGGGGGCAGGTAAGGTGGTCTGGTACTTCCATCTCTTTAAGCATTTTGAACAGTTTGTTGTGATTTACACAATCAAAGTCTTTGGCGTAATCAATAAAGTGGGCTGCCGTCTATGGGGTCGCACAGAGTCGGACACGACTGAAGCAACTTAGCAGCAGCAGCAGATGTTATTATGGAATTCTCTTGCTTTTTCAACATCTAATGGATGTTGACAATTTGATCTCTGCTCCTCTGCCTTTTCTAAATCCAACTTGAACATCTGGAAATTCACGGTTCACGTACTGTTGAAGCCTGGCTTGGAGAATGTTGATCATTACTTTGCTAGCATGTGAGATGAATGTGATTGTGTGGTAGTTTGAACATTCTTTGGCATTGCCCTTCTTTGGGATTGGAATGAAAACTGACCTTTGCAGTACTGTGGCTACAGCTGAATTTTCCAAATTTGCTAGCTTATTGAATGCACCACTTTACGTATCATCTCGTAGGATTTGAAATAGCTCAACTGGAATTCTATCCCCTACACTAGCTTTGTTTGTAGTGATGCTTCCTAAGCATCACTTAACTTCACCTTCTATGATGTCTGGCTCTAGGTGAGTGATCACACCATGTTGGTTATCTGGATCATGAAGAACTTTTTTGTATAGTTCTTCTGTGTATTCTTGCCACCTCTTCTTAATATCTTCTGCTTCTGTTAGGTCCCTACCATTTCTTTCCTTTATGGAGCCCATCTTTTCATGAAATATTCCCTTGGTATCTCTAATTTTCTTGAAGAGATCTCTAGTCTTTCCCATTCTACTGTTTTCCTCTATTTGCATTGATCACTGAGGAAGGCTTTCTTGCTATTCTTTGGAACTCCTTGCTATTCTTTGGAACTCTGCATTCAAATGGGTATATCTTTCCTTTTCTCCTTTGCCTTTGGCTTCTTTTCTTTTCTCAGCTATTTGTAAGGCCTCCTCAGGCAACCATTTTGCCTTTTATCATTTGTTTTTCTTGGGGATGGTCTTGATCACTGCCTCCTGTACAATGTCACGAACCTCTGTCCGTAGTTCTTCAAGCACTCTGTCTATCAGATCTAATCCCTGTAATCTATTTGTCACTTCCACTGAATAATCATAAGATCATACCTGAATGGCCTAGTGGTTTTTCCTACTTTCTTAAATTTAAGTCTGAATTTGACAATGAGGAGTTCATGATCTGAGCAACAGTCAACTCCCAGTCGTGTGTTTGCTGACTGTATAGAGTTTCTCCATCTTTGGCTGCAAAGAATATAATCAATCTGATGTTAGTATTAACCATCTGGTGATGTCCATATGTAGAGTCTTCTCTTGTGTTGTTGGAAGAGGGTGTTTGCTATAACCAGTTTGTTTTCTTGGCAAAAGTCTGTTAGCCTTTGCCCTGCTTCATTCTGTACTCCAAGGCCAAATTTGCCTGTTACTCCAGGTATCTCTTGACTTCCTACTTTTGCATTCATTCCCATATGATGAAAAGGACATCTTTTTGGGGTGTTAGTGCTAGAAGGTCTTGTAGGTCTTCATAGAACCATTCAACTTCAGCTCTTCAGCATTACTGATTGTGGCATAGACTTCGATTAATGTGATATTGAATGCTTTGTGTTGAAAACAGAGATCATTCTGTCATTTTTGAGGTTGCACCCAAGTACTGCATTTCAGACTCTTTTGTTCACTATGAGGGAAACTCCATTTCCTCTAAGGGATTCTTGCTGACACTAGTAGATATAATGGTCATCTGAATTAAATTCACCCATTCCAGTCCATTTTCATTCACTGGTTGCAAAAATATTGATGTTCACTCTTGCCATCTCCTGTTTGACCACTTCTAATTCATGGACCTAACATTCCAGTTTCCTATGCAGTATTGCTCTTTACAGCATCAGATTTTACTTCCATCATCAGTTCACCAGTCACATCCATAATTGGGCACTGTTTTGCTTTGGTTCCGTCTCTTCATTCCTTCTGGTGTTATTTTCCCACTGATCTCCAGTAGCAAATGGGCACCTATTGACCTTGGGAGCTTATCTTTCAGTGTCATATCTTTTTAAATTTTCATATTATTCATGGGGTTCTCAAGGCAAGAATACTGAAGTGGTTTGCCATTTCCATCTTCAGTGGACCATGTTTTGTCAGAACTCTCCACCGTTACCCATTTGTCTTGAGTGGCCCTACATGGCATGGCTCCTAGTTTCATTGAGTTAGACAAGGCTGTGTCCCTTGTGATAAGTTTGATTAGTTTTCTGTGATTGTGGTTTTCATTCTCTCTGCCCTCTGATGGAGAAGGATAAGAGGCTTATGGAAGCTTCCTGATGGGAGAGACTGACTTTGGGGAAACTGGGTCTTGTTCTGATGGGCTGGTCCATGATCAGTAAATCTTTAATCCAATTTTCTGTTGATGGGTGGGGCTATGTTCCCTCCCTGTTGTTTGACCCGAGACAGAACTATGGTGGAGGTAATGAAGATAATGGTGACTTCCTTCAAATGGTCCCATGCATGCACTTCCACACTCAGTGCCCCCAACCCTGCAGCAGGCCACTGCTGACACATGCCTCCACTGGAGACTCCTGGACACTCACAGGCAAGTCTGATCAGTCTCTTCTGGGGTCACTGCTGCTTTCTCCTAGCTCCTGGTTCACACAGGCTTTTATTTGTGCCGCAAAGAAGTCTGTTTCCCCAGTCCTGTGGAAGTTCAGTAATCAAATCCCAATGACCTCCAAAATAAAATTCTCTGGGGGTTCTCAGGCATTTTGCCAGATCCCCAGGTTGGGAAATTTGTTGTGGGTCCTAGAACTTTCTTAACAGTGTGAAGATTTATTTGGTATAATTGTTCTGCAGTTTGTGGGTCATCGGCTTGGCAGCTCTATGGTGGGGTTAATGGTGACCTCCTCCAAGAGGCTGTGTGACACAAGTCTGCTGCAGCCAGAGGCCCTGTCCCTGTGGCAGGCCACTGCTGACCCATGCTTCTGCTGCTGCTGCTGCTAAGTCGCTTCAGTCATGTCCGACTCTGTGCAACTCCATAGATGGCAGCCTACCAGGCCCCTCTGTCCCTGGGATTCTGCAGGCAAGAATATGGGAGTGGGTTGCCATTTCCTTCTCCAATGCATGCATGCATACTAAGTCGCTTCAATCATATCTGACTCTGTGCGACCCCATAGACAGCAGCCCACCAGGCTCCTCTGTCCACGGAATTCTCTAGGCAAGAGTACTGGAGTGGGTTGCCATTTCCTTCTCCACATGCCTCTGCAGGAGACTCAAACACAGGTCTGGCTCAGTCTCTGTAGGATCTCTGTGTCCTGAGGCACAGAAGGTTTTGTTTGAGCCTCCTGAGCATCTTTGGCGGGTATGGGGTTTGATTCTAAATGCTATTTTGCCCCTCCTACCATCTTGCTGGGGCTTCCCTTTGCCCTCTGTTGTGGGGTATCTTATTTTGGTGGGATCCAACATTCTCCTGTTGATGCTTGTTCAGCAATGGGTTTTAATTTTGGAGTTCTCACAGGAGAAGATGAGCACACCACATCCTTCTACTCCCCCATCTTGAGAGCTTCACTTTCTCAACTGTGACTTTGGGCCTCTTAGTCAACTACTTGATGGGGATGGAGCCTGAGTTTTTCATTCTTAGGGTGCTGGCAGCCATCTCATTGGTTTTCAGTGTCTCATTGGTGCTTTTCCAGCCTCTCAAAGTCAACTGCCATCCTTAGACTGCACATTCAAAACACATCTCAGGCAGTAACCTGACCATGATCACGGAGGACTGGTGGTCAGGAACTGAGATGAAACTATGCACAGGCCTTTCCCTTCTCTAGGGGATCTTCCCAACCCAGTGATTGAACCCAGGTCAATTGCAGGTGGATTCTTTACTAGCTGAGCCACAAGGGAAGCCCAAGAATACTGGAGTGGGTAGCTTATTCCTTCTCCAGTGGATCTTCCCGACCCAGAAATCAAACTGGGTTCTCCTGCATTGCAGGTGGTTTCTTTACCAACTACGCTATGAGGAAAGCCCCATATGTGTGTGTGTGTGTGTGTGTGTGTGTGTGTGTGTATAACATTTGTAAGTGTTTATGTATATATGTGCAAATGTATATATGTGTGAGTATGTGTATGTATGTATATATATATATACACCACATCTCCTTAATCTATTCATCAGTCAGTGGACATTTAGGTTGTTTCCATGTCTTGGCTGTTGTCAGTAGTGCTGCAGGGATCTACTGTATAGCACAGGGAACTCATTAATATTATGTAAAAACCTATATGGGAAAAGAATCTGAAAAAGAATAGATATATGTATATGTGTAACTGAATCACTTTGTTGCACGTCTGAAATTAATACAACATTGTGATCAACTATTTGTTGTTGTTGTTCAGACTGTCAGTCATATCCGACTCTTTGTGACCCCATGAACTGCAGCATGCCAGGCTTCCCTGTCCTTTGCTATCTCCCCGAGTTTGATCAAACTCATGTCCATTGAGTCGATGATGCCATCCAACTATCTCATCCTCCATCACCTCTTTCTCCTCCTCTCTCAATCTTTCCCAGCATCAGGGTCTTTTCCAATAAGTTGGCTCATCGCATTAGGTGGCCAAAATATTGGAGCTTCAGCTTTAGCATCAGTCTTTGCAGTGAATATTCAGGGTTGGTTTCCTTTAGAATTGGCTGGTTTGATCTCCTTGCTGTTCAATGGACTCTCAAGAGTCTTCTCCAGCACCACAGTTTGAAGGCATCAATTCTTCATTGTTTAGTCTTCTTTATGGGCCAACTCTCACATCTGTACATGACTACTGGAAAAAACCATAGCTTTCATAGCTTTGACTAGACAGTCTTTTTTTTCAGCAAAGTTATGTCTTTGCTTTTTAATATGCTGTTTAGGTTTGTCATAACTTTTCTTCCAAGGAGCAGACATCCTTTAATTTCTTGGTTGCAGTCATCATCTCCAGTGATTTTGGAGCCTGAGAAAGTAAAATCTGTCACTGTTTCCATTGTTTTCCCATCTATTTGCCATGAAGTGATAGGACCAGGAGTCATGATCTTAGTTTTTTAAAGGTTGAGTTCTAACCTAGCTTTTTCACTTTCCTCTTTCACATTCATCAAGAGACTCTTTAGTTCCTCTCCTCTTTCTGCCATAAGGGTGGTGTCATCTGCATATCTGAGGTTATTGATATTTTTCACAGCAATCTTGATTCCAGCTTGTGCTTCATACAGTCTGACATTTTGCATGATGTACTCTGCATATAAGTTAAATAAGCAGGGTGACAATATATAGCTTTGAAGTACTCTTTTCCCGATTTTCAACCAGTCTTTTGCTCCATGTCTCATTTTAAGTGTTGCTTCTTGAGCTGCATACAGGTTTCTCCAGAGACAGGTAAGGTGTTCTGCTATTTCTATCTCTATTCCAGTGCTATGCTAAGTTGCTCCAGTTGTGTCCAACTCTTTGTAATCCTATGGACTGTAGCCTGCCAGGCTCTTCTGTCTATGGGATTCTCCAGGCAAGAATACTGGAGTGGGTTGTCGTGCCCTCCTTCAGGGGATCTTCCCAACCCAGGGATCAAACTGTTATCTGTGATTCCTGCATTGTAGGTGGATTCTTTACCACTGAGCCACTGGGGAAGCCCTCCTAACTCTATACTACAATATAAAATGTAAAAATTAAATTAAAAAATGTTATGACAATGATGGCACTTTGAATTATTATTCAGTTAAACAGATGAATGCATGATTTAAAATTCTTGACTTAATATGAAAGTTCTATATCACTTGGTGTTTCACTGAATATTTGAACTTTAAAAAGTTTTATTACCTAATATAGAAGCAAAATAATTCCAATGCTTCCTATTTGACAGAGACAATAAGAATTTCTGTCTTGTATGTGCAGCAAGACAGGTGTTTTAAGGTCATATTATCACATAATTTGTTGTTTCTGACTCTGTGACTCTCCATGTAAAGGAGATGTTTATGTCTTTATTACAAAAGTGTTGCCATTGACAATTCCTATTCCTCTGAAGGTTGGAAGAATTCAGCATTCAACGTACAATTGTTTCCTTGCTTTGCCTTGCATTACAAGAAAGATTCTCTTGTAATTATAATTTTAATTATAATTTTAATGCTATTTTGCTATTCTTACAGTTTTTGAGCAGTGTTAAAAGCACTGGGTAATCCAAGTCTATGCCTTGACCAGTAACTGAAGAAGCTGAAATTGAACAGTTCTATGAAGACCTACAAGACCTTCTAGAATTAACACCCCGAAAAGATGTCCTTATCATTTTAGGGAACTGGAATGCAAAAGTAGGAAGTCCAGAAAAACCTGGAGTAATTGGCCTTGGAGTAGAAAATGAAGCAGGGCAAAGGCTAATAGAGTTCTGCCAGGAGAATGCACTGGTCATAGCAAACACCCTCTTCCAACAACACAAGAGGAGACTCTACACATGGACATCACCAGACGGTCAATAATGACATCAGATTGATTATATTCTTTGCAGCCAAAGATGGAGAAGCTCTATACATTCAACAAAAACAAAGACCAGGAGCTGGCTGTGGCTCAGATCATGAACTCCTTATTGCCAAATTCAGACTTAAATTGAAGAAAGTAGGGAAAACCACTAGACCATTCAGGTATGACCTAAATCAAATCCCTAATGATTATACAGTAGAAGTGAGAAATAGATTTAAGGGACTAGGTGTGATAGAGTACCTGTTGAACTATGGATGGAGGTTTGTAAGACTGTATAGGAGACAGCAATCAAGACCATCCCCAAGAAAAAGAAATGCAAAAAAGCAAAACGGCTGTCTGAGGAGGCCTTACAAATAGCCGTGAAAATAAGAGAAGCAAAAAGCAAAGGAGGAAAGGAAAGATAAACCCATTTGAATGCAGAGTGCCAGAGAATAGCAAGAAGAGATAAGAAAGCCTTCCTCAATGATCAGTGCAAAGAAATAGAGGAAAACAATAGAATGGGAAAGACTGGAGAACTCTTTAAGAAAATTACAGATACCAACGGAACATGCAAAGATGGGTTCAGTAAAGGACAGAAGTGGTACAGAGCTAACAGAAACAGAAGATATTAAGAAGAGGTGGCAAGAATACACAGAAGAACTGTACAAAAAAGAGCTTCATGACCCAGATAACCAAAATGGATCACTCCAGAGCCAGACATCCTGGAATGTGAAGTCAAGTGGGCCTTAGGAAGCATCACTACGAACAAAGCTAGTGGAGGTCATGGATTCCAGTTGAGCTATTTCAAATCCTAAAAGACGATGCTGTGAAAGTGTTGCACTCAATATGCTAGCAAATTTGGAAAACTCAGCAGTGGCCACAGGACTGGAAAATGTCCATTTTCATTCCAATCCCAAAGAAAGGCAATGCCAAAGAATGCTCAAATTACCACACAATTTCACTCATTTCACACACCAGTAAAGTAATGCTCAAAATTCTCCAAGCCAGGCTTCAGCAATACATGAACTGTGAACTTCCAGATATTCAAGCTGGTTTTAGAAAAGGCAGAGGAACCAGAACCAAGTTGCTGACATCCGCTGGATCATTGAAAAAGCAAGAGAGTTTCAGAAAAACATCTATTTCTGCTTTATTGACTATGCCAAAGCCTTTGACTGTGTGGATCACAACAAACTGTGGAAAATTCTGAAAGAGATGGGATTACCAGACCACCTGACCTGCCTCTTGAGAAATCTGTATGCAGGTCAGGAAGCAACAGTTAGAACTGGACATGGAACAACAAACTGGTTCCAATGAGGAAAAGGAGTACATCAAGGCTGTATATTGTCACCCTGCTTACTTAACTTCTATGCAGAGTACATCATGTGAAACTCTGGGCTAGAAGAAGCACAAGCTGGAATCAAGATTGCTGGAAGAAATATCAATAAATCAGATATACAGATTACATCACCCTTATGGCAGAAAGCAAAAGAAGAACTGCAGAGCTTCTTGACGAAAGAGGAGAGTGAAAAAGTTGGCTTAAAGTTCAACGTTCAGAAAACAAAGATTATGGTATCTGGTCCCATTACTTCATGGCAAACAGGTGGAGAAACAGTGGAAACAGTGTCAGACTTTATTTTTTTGGACTCCAAAATCACTGCAGATGGTGACTGCAGCCATGAAATTAAAAGACACTTACTCCTTGGAAGAAAAGTTATGACCAACCTAGACAGCATATTTAAAAGCAGAGACATTACTATCCAACAAAGGTCCATCTAGTCAAGGCTGTTTTTTCCAGTAGTCATGTATGGATGTGAGAGTTGGACTATAAAGAAAGCTGAGCGGCAAAGAATTGATGTTTTTGAACTGTGGTGTTGGAGAAGACTCTTGAGAGTCCCTTTAACTGCAAGGAGATGCAACCAGTCCATCCTAAAGGAAATCAGTTCTGAAAGTTCATTGGAAGGACCAATGAAACTCCAATTCTTTGGCCAATGATGCAAAGAGCTGATTCATTTGGAAAGACCCTGATGCTGGGAAAGATTGAAGGAGGGATGAGAAGGGGATGACTGAAGATGAGATGGTTAGAAGGCGTCACCGACTCAATGGACATGAGTTTGGGTAAACTCCAGGAGTTGGTGATGGACAGGGATGCCTGGTGTGCTGCAGTCCATGGGGTAGCAAAGAGTTGGACACGACTGAGCAACTGAACTGAACTGAACTGAACAGTGTTGTGTATTTTTTAATATGTAGGAGAGATAATAAATATTTAATCTACTTAAACTTTAGTTCTGAGAAGATTTTTCATCCTGTATCAATTATTTTCCAATCTTATTTATGCAGCCAATATCGTTTCAACTCCCAAGCTTACTGACTCATCTCATATATTGAACAACATGGGCAACTTTGACTTGGCTATCATTTCAAAATACTGAAGTTCCAGCTGGTTGGGAAATACCTTTACCTTCCCCATTTTTGTCTTCAGATCTACATAGCTTGTGCTCATTTCAAGTCTCTAAATGAGACCTCTGGCAAATTTATCTGCTTTTTACCTGGTTTGGAATATGAAATAGTCTGTTTTATAGGTATTAAGTAGTCCTGCATAATCCAAATAAAAACTTTCATTCCACATGTGTGCTAAGTAGATTCAGTCATGTCCGGCTCTTGAGACCCTATGCACTGTAGCTTGCTGGGATCCTCTATCCATGGGATTTTCCAGGCAAGAATACTGGAGTTGGTTGGCATGTCCTTCTCCAGAGGTCTTCCCGACCCATGGATTGAACCTGAGTGTCCTATGTCTCCTGCATTGGCAGACAGGTTTTTTACCACTGGAGCCACCTGGATCTTCTCCCTGATTATACCCTCATACCCTTCAACTCCAGTGCAGGGGTAACCAGATTCCACAACCTGCAGCCTGGGGCCTGGGAATGGCACTACCTTTTGCCTCACAGATTCTGTGTCTCTGTGCCACAGATGTGTTAGCTGTTGCTTCTGGCTCCTTAGAATCACCAGAATGGAGATAACTAGAATATTAGGTTGGGTCTTAACCTGGTTGTTCATTAGAATCTAATATCACCACTGGTCATGTGTGGTTCTTTCCCAGGCTGCCTTAGCAGGTGTAACAGAAGTCTCCCACCCATCCAGGGAGCTCCAGACTCATATATCTCTCTGACATGGACCACATGCTTTCTGGGGGCCTGTGTGGGCATCTGTCCCTTGTTTCTGGCTCCTCTGAACATGCTCCATACATTGTTGCCTTGGTAGGTACTCTTCCTAAGCTGAATGCTGTCCTAATGCCTCCCCCCAACCACCTGCCAGCCTCAGAGAAAACAGCTGCTTTCCCCCTGCATCCTAGCCTTGGACACATGGCCAAATGCTAAAATAAATCCTCTCTGGAGAAAAATAACAATGATAAGCATCTCTACAAACTTTCAACCTAATGCACAACATTCAAGAAAAAATTATACTTATCCCATTAGTCAGGCATATTAACTAATGGGATCAAAAGAGAAAATAGATAATGAAAGCAAACTCATAGTGATACAGTTTTAGACACAGAAGGTGAGGGTGGGATGATTTGAGAAAATAGCCTTGAAACATGTATTTTACCATATGTAAAACAGATGAACAGTGCAAGTTCGATGCATGAAGCAGGGCACTCAAAGCCGCTGCTCTGGAACAACCCAGAGGGCTGGGGAGGAGAGGGATGTGGGAGGGGTTTCAGGATGGGGGGACATGTGGGCACCTGTGGCTGATTCATGTCAATGTATGGTGAAAACCATCACAATATTGTAAAGTACTTATCCTACAATTAAAATAAATAAATTAATTTAAAACAAAAACATGTGATTAAGAAGTTTTTCAGAGAACTATGCCCAATACACACAGACACACACACGTATTGTTTTTTTTTACATTCAAATTTATTTTTATTCTTACTATTTTCTTAATAACTATGCTATGAATTTGGATATAATTTTCACATTTTTATATTTAATTTGTCATTTAGGCATACACAGCTTAGAGTTCTTTTGATTTCTTTGTTAACCTGAGAATCATTAATGTTTATAAGGGTTTTTAAAATTAGTTTTATTGGACTATAGTTTCTTTACAATGTTGTGTTAGTTTCTGCTGTACAGCAAGGTGAAGCAGGTGTAGATATACATATGTGCTAAGCCACTTCAGTTGTGACCCTATGGACTCTAGCCTGCCAGACTCCTCTGTCCATAGGATTCTCAAGGCAAGAATACTGGAGTGAGTTGCCATGACTTCCTCCAGAGGATCTTCCTGACCCAGGGATTGAACCTGAGTCTCTTAGGTCTCCTGCATTGACAGGAGGTTCTTTACCACCAATGCCACCTGGGAAATTCATATATATACATATATCCCTTTCCTTTTGAACTTCATTCGCAGTCTGGTCTCCACAGTGCAAAGTGGAGCTCCCCTGTGCTATGTATTATGTTCTTATTAATCACCTATTTTATACATGGTATCAATAATGTATATGTGTCAATCCAAGTCTCCCAATTCCTCCCACCCTTAACCCATTCCCCGCTTGGCATCCATATATTTGTCCACTACATATTGTCATTATTTCTGCTTTGCAAACAAGATCATCTATACCATATTTCTAGATTCCACATTTATGCGTCAATATATGATATTTATTTTTCTCTTGCTTACTTACTTATGAACACTCTCTAGGTCCAACCACGTCTCTGCAAATGACCCAATGCATGTATTATTAATATCATACAAAACACGACTAGATCAGAAAAACACAAAGAGGTTTACACCTATGTGAATGTCTGGTGGGGCACTTGAAAATCTTTCAGGATGTTCCTGGTGTAGAACTATCCTGAGAATTGCAAGGCCTCTAGCATTTCAACAGCATCTTACAATTATCATGTCAACTGAACCACCCCCAATTTTCTCAGATACCTTATGGGGAAGGAATTGATCCTGTTGAAAACTATGGCTCCATTGTCCCTTTTTCCATGGGGAGGGTGCATCCTTGACAGCTGTGATAATGGCACAAATCTGTACAGATCATCCAGCTGGTAACTTAATGAGGCTTGAATCCTGACCTCCTAACTTCTAATATGATGCTCTTCCTCAAATTCTGGATTACACTTTAAGTTTTTGGGAGAACTGGCTTGGATTCCTCAGTCAATCAGCAATTTGAGGCTTTGGCAGAAAGTGAAGAGGAACTAAAAAGCTTCTTGATGAAAGTGAAAGTCGAGAGTGAAAAAGTTGACTTAAAGCTCAACATTCAGAAAACGAAGGTCATGGAATCCGGTCCCACCATTTCATGGGAAATAGATGGGGAAATAGTGGAAACTGTGTCAGACTTTATTGTTTTGGGCTCCAAAATCAATGCAGATGGTGACTTCAGCCATGAAATTAAAAGAGGCTTACTCCTCGGAAAGAAAGTTATGACCAACCTAGATAGCATATTCAAAAGCAGAGGCATTACTTTGCCAACAAAGGTTCGTCTAGTCAAGGCTATGGTTTTTCCTGTGGTCATGTATGGATGTGTGAATTGGACTGTGAAGAGGGCTGAGTGCTGAAGAATTGATGCCTTTGAACTGTGGTGTTGGAGAAGACTCTTGAGAGTCCCTTGAACTGCAAGGAGATCCAACCAGTCCATTCTGAAGGAGATCAGCCCTGGGATTTCTTTGGAAGGAATGATGCTAAAGCTGAAACTCCAGTACTTTGGCCACCTCATGTGAAGAGTTGACTCATTGGAAAAGACTCTGATGCTGGGAGGGATTGGGGTCAGGAGGAGAAGGGGACGACAGATGATGAGATGGCTGGATGGCATCACCGACTCGATGGACGTGAGTCTGGGTGAACTCCGGGAGTTGGTGATGGACAGGGAGGCCTGGCGTGCTGCGATTCATGGGGTTGCAAAGAGTCGGACACTACTGAGCGACTGATCTGATCTGAGATATATATATATATATATATATATATATATATGTATATATGTATCTCCAGATGAATGATACAGGATACCTAAAACCATGAAGTGCAACATTAGTTGAAACATTAGCGAAAACTAATGAAACAAAATGAAAGCATTAGTTGTTTTAAAAACTCCCTTTATTATAGTACTTATTTTAAAAAAATTTTGAAGTAGGTTGGGATGTTTTGCTGAGAGTTTAAAGGTCTCAAAATACCACGCCCTGCTTCAGCTTAGGGGAATCAAAGCATCTTTCAAAGATCTCAAGTTTGAAAAACATCAGAAAGTCCTTGTAGAAGAGTTCAAAGCAATCATAGGTGAATCATGAGGGATTTGTGTGGAAAGTTAGTATCCAAATATATTTTTCCTCTGAAATGGACATAGGGTTCTAAATTCAGTTGCATTAGCATTTTTATGAGTTCACATACAATTCCACAGTTCCTTGGCCCTGCCTGAGATTCTAGCCCCCTCCAGCTTCCATGGTCCTGCTATCTGCTCCCCATCTACCTGCCCTCTGTGTCTCTCATACATGGATAACAGAGCTCTTCTAAAAATTTTTGATTTTTCTCCACCTCTGTCTTATAGGCAGTTTTAGATTTGCATTTTTATCACATCTCTCAAAACACATTGGTGCAGCTGTTGAGTTTTAATGGCCCTTTATTGATCATTCTCAAAACTAGCACATTGTTATTTAGTGTTCTGTGTGTGTGTGTGCACATGCGCAAGCTCTGTTCTATTTCCTGTGCTTTTTTTCCCCCTGACTCAGCAGATTCCTAGTATCTACTAGTGAGATAGATGGATGTACATGTGTGCATCTATCTCACTAGAGCCAAAGCCCAGTAATGAGCACTTGTACCTCAGAAAGTAATTACAGTGCAGAAATTCTGCTGATAAAAGCATACAAATCCAGATAGTTCTACTTTTATCAGAGCCTCAATGCGCTCTTGGCAGGGGGCTGCTATACCCACAGAGCTGTCAGTTTTTACTTGCTGCAACTTTAGGTATGCCAACAAGGTTTAGAATTGGGAACACCAGTGACTACTCCTTAGTCCCTGCCAGTGAGCAGTGCCCTCAGCAGGATTATCTCTCTAGGATCTAGTTTGTCCCTGTCCCTCTGCTCAACAAATATGCTTGAGTGCTTGTCTAAGTGCAAGACTTTTCTACTGGAAAACATAAGACAATTAGGTTTGCATTCGAATATTTCAGTCCATAGCAGTTTATATGCTTTTTGGAAATCTGTGCAAGTGTTACTTCAGTCCTAACACTTTGCTGAGTCTTTTTATGTAGCTGGCACCACTGGAGCAAACCACACGAGGCTCACTGCAGTGTAAGGATGGGTTTTAGGAGCATCGTGAAGTGTCTGACTCCCGTCTTTCCCCACCCTCCTCTCTCTGTTCCCCATCACCTTCCACACACTTCTCCCACCAGTTCATGACTGAAATTATCCTGCTACTTTGGCATTATGTATTTTTTAATCAAAATTTAAGCCTATTATCTGATTGTATGTTAGTATGAATTGGTGTATACTTTTAGGAGAGCAATTTTTGATGATGAAAAGGTGAAGGAAGCCTGAAGAATCTGGTCCCTTGGAATAAGAGGGACCAAGAATAGACCAAGAGAAAAACCTCTTGGGTGGAGAAGGCAACACTCCCGAGCCCCTGGAGCAGGTCATGTGGTCTCAGCCTTGCTAGCCGTCAGTCTAGAAAGCTGGTGCCAGACTTGGTTCTCACCTTGTGTTAGGAGTTAGCAAAGTGGGGAGGGAAGTATGTAGTCTAACTTCCTATCAGGTTGTCTGCTCATGCTCTCAGTGAGTGCTGGTACAAGGTGCAGGAACCCACTTAGTATACCAGATTCAACAAGGTTTTATTTTCTTCAGAATCCAGGGTGAGAGGTGGACACAGTACTTAAGTTTCCTTTAAAATGGGCACTAACAACAGGATGGACCTCAAAGGGGATTGTGAGAATTCAATCAGAAAGTACATGGACATTAATGACAGATACATGAAGATATGATATATTTACAAAATGGAATATTACTCAGCCATTAAAAAGAATGAAATAATGCTATTCTCAGGAACATGCATGATCTAGAGATGATCATACTAAGTGCAGTAGGTCAGACAAATATCATATGACATTGTTTGCATGCAGAATCTAAACTATGACATATATTAACTTATCTACAAATCAGAAATAGACTCAAAGACATGGAGAATAGACTTGTGGTTGCCAAGGGGATGGGTTTGGGGAGAGTTGGACTGGAAGGCTGGGGTTAGCAGATGCAAACTATTATATATAGGATGGATAAACACTGGGTCCTACTGTATAACACAGGAAACTGTATTCAATATCCTATAATAAACCATATGTAAAAGAACATGAAAAATAATATATATATACATGTATAACTGAATCATTTGGTGTACAGCAGATATTAACACAACATTGTAAATCAACTATACTTCAATAAAAAAAGAAAATACGTAGGCATTAGAACAGTCTTAAAATAGTGATAATTATGAATTACACTCAAGTTTAACTTAACCAACTAGTTTATGATTCCACCTAACTTCAAAATACGGTTTTTCAGTATCCCCTCAGGTATTATTCCAAACATTTTCAGTGGCTGTTTACTACAGTCATTTTTTTATCCTTTCAATGTATGATAGCTGTTGCCTGAATTTATTGGTTCCAGTGAATTACTTGCCCTTTCAGAGCATTACTACCAGTGGGATTTTAATTTGACCACATTGTACAGATTTATTTTGTGTTTCAGCTATTTTGTTTGATCAGCTGTTAATCCTCTGCTCTTTACTTTGAAAGGGATGAAGAAGGTGACAGAAGCAGAGGTTAAGTTTATAATTGTTCAGCAAATTTTTCTTTCCATTTTCCCATACAAAAGTGTCCTAAATACTTTCACAATGGCCCTCATCAGCTTTCATTTTCATCAAATTAGCTTTACAAAAGGCATCTTCCAAATTACTCTTTCTTGGACTCTTTCTTTGAGTTTCCACTTTTGTTAGTGTCAATCGACACTTGCTTTTCTTCCAAATACATCCAAATTTATTGACCTTGCCCTGACTTCTGAACTCTCATTAACAGGTCTGTCATGCATTTTCCTTTCCAAGTAAAGCTGTTATTACGTGTAGACCCAACTTGTGGTTGCCTTGCTCGTGGTAACTCCCCAGGTGGTAGCGGGGATGCTGACCTAGAGATGACCATGCTAAGTGCAGTAAGTCAGACTACTTAAGTAAGTAAGTATGATCAACTTCACTCCTGGCTTGCTGTTCCAGGGCACCTCCAGGACCTCAAGTGATAAAAGACTATCCGGAAGGTGGTAATCATGTCCAATCTCATAATTGTGCAACCATTAAAAATAAGTCATTTCTATATTTAAATCTCTTATTAATATAAGGTCATCTTATCAATATCTTATCAATATAGTATATCTAGATATAATTGTCCAAGAGGAAGCAAAGAGACAAAGAAGCAGTGATTTTACTTTTAATTGTGCTTTTTTATCTGAAGCAATCAGTCTGGGAGAGAATTATGTTAGGTGTTAGAGTCTCTGCTCTCCCAAATTCATAGCCCTTGCCTTTCCAAGAGTTTATTTCAACCTGTCCCCAATAGGGAGGAGCAGGGAACATGTGTGTGAATCATCCTTGCACTCACTGCCTCATCTGAGTGGAGGAGTTTGCCAGCTGTGCTGTGAATTTAGAGAAAGCGTTTCATGGAAAGCATCACTTTGAGCAGCATTGGGTGATGGTGGAGCCAGTCCTGGAGACAACCCAGATGCCTGTGGAGTGAGCTTTCTGTGCACTCAGCACAGGCTCTTTAATCACACCATTACTTTTCACACAATTGAGAAAGTTTTATCTTAGGCACTTCCAAAAGGATTAGTCCTATTTGTCCTTTAAAAATCAGTAAAGGAAGTGATGCCCACTTGCTGATCCCCTTTTCTCCAACTCCAGGTTGAAGGAAGACGCCTTCAGTATGGTTTGATTTCCCCTGATGGATCTGGCTTCCAGTGCTGGTCAAGATGTCTCTGTCATCTCTTCCATCCTGAGGACAAGGATGGGGCTGACCCTAAGCTGTCATGGGCACAAGGTGCAGACAATGCCACACCAGCAGCCTGTCCCTGGTGTCCCCTCGGTGGGGCAATATCTCCCAAGCCCATGGCTCCCAGTCCCCTTACACTGAAGTGAGGGTGGGGACTAGCCTCTAATGGCTTATTTCTCCTAATATTTTTCCTGAAATGTTTGTGTACAGACTTATAATCATTTTATGGTGTCTGCTGTTGTGTTTCTCAGGTGTTCTGATGAGTATGCTGTAGTAAACTATTAGACATTTTGCCTAGTAGAGGTTTTTTTGCTTTAAATTATAGTGTATAAATACTTTCCTGAAGGGATACTCCTGTAGATTGAGCTCTTAAATAGTGTGATTTTGATCTAATGAAACACAAAATTATGAATAAATGCACAAAGATATCTTGGGTGTCCTGACACAGATTTGTGAGGAAGCTGGATCACTGTCTGGATGGGCGGACATTCTTCTTTCCCATTGACAGCGTGGGATCCTTAAAGCAATTGGCTTGTTCCCTTACAGGAAATTCAAACACAACTTTTAGAAGTTGTATCAGCTTCTTGTAGCTGCTGTAACAAATCACACACTTGTGTCTCAAAATGATGAAAATGTATCCCTGATAGTTCTGGAGGCCAGAAGTCAGAAATCAATTTCAGGAGCCAAATCAAGGGTGCTCCACCTCATGGGGTTTTGAGGAGGGTTGGAACCCTCTGTCTCTTTCTCTCACCATTTTCTGCTCTGGCAGCCACTGGCATTCCAGAGTTTGAGGCTGCATCATTCCTATCTGTGTCTCTATGGTTACCATGCCTTCTCTTCTGTTTGTAAAGTCTCTCTCTGCTTCTCTCATACAAGGATACATGTGACCACATTTATGACCCACCCTGATAGTTCAGGATGATTTCCCCATCTCAGAATCTTTGATTTGCTCACATCTGAAATCCCCTTTCTTGTTGCATAACACTTGCAGGTTCTTCCAGCAACCCACTATTCAGTCTTCCACACATATTTTACCCACAGCTTAATAAATAGCATGACCTAAATTGCTAACAATTCTCTCAGAAATCTGCAACATCCTCCACTAAGAATATAGAGCATCTTAATTAGCAAATGGGGGGCAGTGTAGCTTATGAACCAGAATGTTATAAAACACAAAGATGAAGCTTGTAGACTTTGTGTAGATCCAGAGTTGCATGGAATTTTTCATTAGAATTTGTATATGTTTTAGATTGAACATCTGTTACCAATGCTTGTCTGTAACTTGCCAAAATCTAGAGATTGTCTGCTACATCAGCATTTTCTGGTCTACAGATATTATAGACATGGATACCAGATTGTGATGTATGGGTTTCTTTATTAATAAAAAATCAACAACAAATATTTCCAATTATAAGAGTTCAAAAAAAAAAAAAAAAAAGAAACATGATTTTATAGACCTCTGTGCTAGAAGAGACTGCCCCAGAAACACCAAATGATTCATGCAACCAACAAGAATATTTCTATTTTTGAGGACTTTGCTAGGTGATAGGAACAAAATGATAAACAAAAACAGACTTGCTTTGCATCTTCTTGGGGCTTATATGCTAGAGGTAAAGTCATCTATTAATTCAAATAGTCATAAAAATGGCAAGCTACAATTATGAGTGATAAAAGACCTCTTCTAGGAAAAGTCAGAGTATGAAATTTGTTATCCAACCTAGTTGAGAGGAGGTATTCAGAGAAGGTTTCCCCAAAGAAGCAATATCTTTATAGGAATTTAAGAAATGAGTGGGAAATTGTCAGGATGGGATGGTGGGGATGAGGAGCGGCCTTTCCAGGCAGAGGGCACGTGTGCACATGTCCTGGTGAGAGAGAGCCAGGGATGTTGAAGGGCCTGACTTCAGACCACTGAGGCTGAATCAAGAAGCTGTCTTGGTGCAATAATGTTGGGGAGGTAGACAAGGCTCAAGTTTTCTGTTTTCAGGCCTTTAAAGATTTTATCTTGCCAGAAAACCATAGGGAAATTATTGAATACATTAAGCAGAAACCTGATGTGATCAGGTTTGTTTTAAGGAGACTATGCTCGGTAGAGATGAATTTGTAGGAAATCAAGAATGAGTGTGGGGAGCCCAGTCAGGAGACTAAAAAAGATGCATGAGGGCTCCTTCTTTTTTTTCATATTCCTTGATTTTATCCATTTTTTGGGCTTTCAGCTTTGTCCTTGGATCAATATACATTTATTTAAGGAAAAGGAAAAGATTTATGAACAAATAAGTCCAGTTCTGCTTGGCAAAGGGGAAAAATTCCAATTAGCCAGGCTGTGCATTTAGTGCCTCAACTGTTTGTCATGGAAGCCCAGGCTTCATCTGAAAAACTCAAAAGTTTTTTGCATCATGAAAACACAGAGAGCAAACATGTTCTAAATATAAGAAATCACTCACTGGTGCATTAGGGGAAGAACCTGGAGAAGCTCTAGGGATAAGGGGCAGACAACCCATATTGTGATCCCTGTGGACAAGACAGTGATTAAGCAAAATTAAAGGTCTTTTTAAGACTGCAGAGGGTATAGAGATCCCTAGGTTTTTGGTAATTATGCAACAGAAATTTAATTCAAATTGGCAGGAAATTAGTCTTTGAAGAATAAAAAGATGATAATAACTAAGTTAGTTGACAATGCAATATGAATATTTTGTTTCAGCTAAAGAAAAGGTCATTCTATCAGCTTCATTAAGGCAAGTATTTTATTAAAATGAATATATTCTAAATATGTTAGGCTTTAGAAAAAGCGATCCAGGAATTACCAAAAGATATTCTAAATTGCAATTGCTTGATATCCATCCAGGGATTGAATTAATAACCACAAAAATATGAACTAACTATTTCTGCTGAAAATTTCCCCACATTTATCCTAAAATATTCAAAATTAAAATAAAGTTGAGGTTCTGAAGCTTTGAAAATGTGCTCAGTTGTCTTTGTGAGTAGAGCTGGGGAAGGCTGTTTCCTTAGAAAAAGGTCCTGGTGATGTGTTCTCAGTCATGTTTGTGAAGACCTGCCTTGACTGGCTTCTCCATAGAGGACTAGAGTCTTCACCCCTTGGTTTCATTTTCAGAGATCAAATCCAGAGACTAAGAATTTTATTTACCAGGAGAAGGGAATTCTAGGTTCTAGAGAAAATGAACCCAGGGAAAATCTTTAGGGGAAGCGTTAACCTGATGACATATGATACAGATTCTCATGACTCAGAGAACCACTTTGCTTCAGACCCATTGAAGATTCTATAATCACAGGGAATTCTTGTAATCTTATTGAGAAAGGATACAACCTGGCTAGTAACACCCAGGATGTTATTTCTGGGGTCCAGTCAACCAGAGGGTAATTATTCATCTTACTAAAACCCTTCTGTTGTCACAACATTGTACTGTAGTAGATCAATACTTCTCTGGTGGCTCAGATGATGAATCTGCCTGCAATGCAGGAGACCTGTGTTCAATCCCAGGGTTGGGAAGTTCCCCTGCAGGAGGGCATGGCAACCCACTCCAGTATTCTTGCCTGAAGAATTCCCATGGACAGAGGAGCCTGGCAGGCTGCAGTCCATGGGGTCGTAAAGAGTCGGACACGACTGAATGACCAAGCAAAGCACAGATCAATATGCAGCCTTTTGAGTCCTGCATGCAGGTCAGGAACTAGCTTTATCAAACATTAGCTTTGAGACCTTTGTTATGTTGCAGAACCTCTCTAAGCCTCATTCTCATTTCTAGAATGGGGATAACGGTGCTGTTTACTTTCTACTGTTATTAAGTAAGTAAGTAAGTGTTAATTGCTCAGTTGTGTCCAACTCTTTGCGACCACATGGACTGTAGCACACCAGGCTCCTCTGTCCATGGTATTCTTCAGGCAAGAATACTGGAGCAGGTTGCAATTTGCTTCTACATATACTGTTATTGGGGAGATGAAATTTTTTGATCAACACAAAGAACTTAGCGCAGTTTGTGGCACATAATAAATTAATTGCAGCAATTACTCTTATTTGGAGACCTTTCAGAGTAAGTTGATCTTCATCTAGTTCCCAGTAGAGATGCAAACAAAAGAGTGAAAGATTTCCATAGAATATTATACCAATTATGCAAATATAATGATTATCCTATGAAACTATTATATATTCCTGGAGACAATTTTAGGGAAAAAAAATTATTTTGAAATTCAACATTGAAACAGTTATAAACTGTAGCAAAAAACAAACTGTGGAAAATTCTTAAAGAGATGGGAATACCAGACTACCTTACCTGCCTCCTGAGAAATCTGTATGTATGTCAAGAAGCAACAGTTAGAACTGGACATGGAACAACAGACTGCTTCCAAATAGGAAAAGCAGTATGTCAAGGCTGTTTGCAGAGTACATCACGAGAAATGCTGGGCTGGAAGAAGCACAAGCTGAAATCAAGATCATCAGGAGAAATATCAATAACCTCAGATATGCAGATGACACCACCCTTATGGCAAAAAGTGAAGACCTAAAAAGTGATGAAAGAGAAAGAGGAGAGTGAAAAAGTTGTCTTAAAACTCAACATTCAAAAAACTAAGATCATGGCATTTGGCCCCATCACTTCATGGCAAATAGATGGGGAAACAGTGGAAACAGTGAGAAACTTTATTTTTTGGGGGTTTGAAAATCACTGCAGATGGTGACTGCAGCCATGAAATTAAAAGACACTTGTTCCTTGGAAGAAAATTTATGACCAACCTAGACAGCATATTGCAAAGTAGAGACATTACTTTGCCAACAAAGGTACATCTAGTCAAAGCTATGGTTTTTCCAGTAGTCTTGTATGGATGTGAAAGTTGGATTATAAAGAAACCTGAGTGCCAAAGGACTGATGGCTTTGAACTGTGGTTCAAAGGACTCTTGAAAGTACCTTGGACTGCAAGGAGATCCAACGAGTCCATCCTAAAGAAAATCAATCCTGAATATTTACTGGAAGGACCGATGCTGAAGCTAAAACTTCAGTACTTTGGCCACCTGATGCAAAGAGCTGACTCATTTGAAAAGACCCTGATACTGGCAAAGATTGAAGGCGGGAGGAGAAGGGGATGACAGAGGATGAGATGGTTGGATGACATCGCCAACTCAAAGGACATGAGACTGAGTAGGTTCTGGGAGTTGGTGATGAACAGGGGAGCCTGGTGTGCTGCTGTCCATGGGGTCGCAAAGAGTCGGACACGAATGAGTGACTGAACTGAACTGATTAAAGCATTTACAGTGTTTTTCTTAGAGCCACAAAAGGAGAAGTGTTAATGGCATATCATGTGAATTTTTCTTATATTCACATATAATTTATTATTGGCAAAATATTAACTGTTTAAGTAAACTCTGCAAAAGTTAGTGGCCAGAAGAAATAAAACTAATGCATACATTTAATAGAATATGCTAGTGTTTTCTTGATTTGTTTAAATGGTATAAATCATGTGATTTTTTTTTGAAAAATGCAATTTATATGAAAATGTAATTTCTAGATATTCACCATCCCATTCATAGGATAAAGAACAGTTGTTATAAATTTAAAAAAAATGCAATCTTATATTCTTGTGACTATTTATCAAAATGAAATATTTTCTGCAGGCATGATAGAGAACTTATTATTATATGCTTGGGGTTTTTTAAAATTCATGTTTTGTTTCAGAAACAGGTTATTATTTCTGATTGACTGTTTTGGATTTTAAAACCAATATTGTCATTAGCCAAGAAGTATAGTGAGCTATATAAGCATAAACAAAATCAGGCTATACTTAAACAGCTCCTCAGAGGAAGTTTCTCAAGAAATCATTTAGGTAATTTGAAATGTATTTTTTTTCTGATGTTCTAATATGTTACATATACATATGAGTTTAATCGCCCTTGGGTGATCATTTTAAGGGAATCACACAACTGAATCTTAATCCCTTAGTGTCTTAGGGCCTCACATTATTTCCCTTGTGTTATCTGGTTTATCTCTTTTTTGCTAATGAATCCTAGAGAAGTTCTAAGAATCTCTTCCTCCTCCATATGCAAGTATATGCTATTGCTGGTATTTTGGAAGAGCCATGTGTGTTACCCAGAACCCTTTTCCTTGAGAAATCTTTGTCGATATGTATGAACACCAATAGGTATTTTTACATCAGATGATCCCCACCCTCTAACCTCAGCCTCAGTAGACAAGATCCTCTTTCCTGTTGAAGGTGTTTTTGAGCCCATGTCAGCTGTGTCTTCATCAGCTGAGTTTCTCATTTGGGGGAGATACTGATCCATAATATCCTCAGACAGAGGGAAATCCAGTTTTCAGGGAGAGAAAGAGAATAGATAGATTATGTAGAAAGAAGCAAACTCAAGTGCATGAAGTCCCCAAAACTCAGAGCAATTTTGTTTCCTGACACTTTCCAGTTGCTGATGCCAAACCCTTAAGATATACAGCAGTTTATGAATTCCATAAGATGCCCTGTGTTCTTATAACACATTTTCCTTTGTTTAACTAGCTTTTGTGAGTTTTTGCTATTTGTAACTGAATAGCTTCTATTAAGGAGGAAATTTAAGTCTCTGGCCTTGTGTAGGAAAAAAATATTGTGGTTATGGAAGAAGAATTTTCCCTATGATATTGTACAAGTCTGAATTCCTACACCCCTTAAAAGCATCTGAAACAGTCAGGGGCAAAAGCTATGAAAATCATGTGTGATGAATTTTCAGCCATTTTTAAAAATTGAAGTATACTTAATTTATAATGCTGTGTTAGTTTCAGGTGTACAGTAAAGTGATTCACTTCTACATATCTATCTTCTTTTTCATTACAGGTTATCACAATGTACAACAGGATTGTGTCATTTATCTATTTTAAATATGCTGGTGTGTATATGCAAACTCCTAGTTTATCTTTCTCCACCTTCCCCCTGACTCTACTATCCCCTTTGGTAACCATGCTTGTTTTCTATGTATTTGAGTCTATTTCTGCTTTGTAAATAAGTTCATTTGTATAATTTTTTAGGTTTACATATAAGTGATATTGTATATTTGTCTTTCTCTGTTTGGCTTATCTCTAGGTCCATCCATGTTGTTGCAAATAGCATTATTTCATCCTTTTATGGCTGAGTAATATTCCATTGTATATATACACAATATCTTCTTTATCCATTCATCTGTCAATGGGCATTTAGGTTATTTCCATGTCTCGGCTGTTGTCAGTAGTGCTGCTGTGAGCATAAGGGAGCATGCATCTTTTTGAATTGGAGTTTTGTCCAAATATATGCTCAGAAGTGATATTGTAGTATCTTGAGGTAACTCTTCTGGGTTTTTTAAAGAACGTTCATACTGTTCTCCATAGTGGCTGTACCAGTTTACATTATTTATAAAATAAACTCAAAATGGATTAAAGACTGATAAATGTAAGACCAGACACTATAAAACTCCTAGAGATAAATAGGCAGAACACTCTTTGAAAGAAATCGCAGCAACATTCTTTTCGGTCTGTCTTCTATAATGGAAATAAAAATAAAGTAAACAAATGGGACCTAATTGAACTTAAAAGCTTTTGCATAGAAAGAAAACCATAAACCAAATGAAAATGCAACTTATGGACTAGAAGAAAATATTTGCAAATGATGACACCAACAAGGAATCAATTTTCAAAATATATAAACAACTTACACAGCTTAAAAGATACTAGAGAATAGCCCAATCAAAAGATGAGAAGAGGACCCAAATAGACATTTCTGCAAAGAAGACATATATATGGCCAATAGGCACAGGAAAAGATGCTCAATATCACTAATTATTAGAGAAATGCAAATCAAAACTGCAATGAAGTATTACCTCACATCAGTCAGAATAGACATCATCAAAAAGTGTATAAATAATAAATGCTGGAGGGGCTGTGGAAAAAAGGAACCCTCCTACACTGTTGGTGGGAATGTAAATGTGTGTGTAATTTTAGGAATTCCTGAATATTGACAAAAAGTAAAGCATGATATTTCATAGACCAGGAAAGCTTTGTCAACTTTCTTGTGAAAATTTATGGAAAAAAAATTATAAAGCACAGAAGAGAAAACTACACAGGTATTTCTGAGGATACTTTTTGCTTCTGAGTTTATAATTTTATTTCTTCATGTAAGATGTGACTGCATGGTACAGATTTTAAGTCATTTTCTTAAGGTCACAGTAGCCATGTGTCAGAACTGAGATCAGTTTCAAGACACATCTCCTCAGCTACTTTGCTATTCTGCCTGTAAAGGTTATCTTAAGATTTGGAGATTGCCACACAGGTTAGTTCTTGGAAGTACATTTTTCGATAAGGGATGTGTACAAAGGAAGGGTATGAATAAAAGAAGCTTCTCATGTTCCTTATCTACATCCCTTGCTCCTCTCAGATGTCCGTCCTCCACCCACTCCACCCCTTCCCAGTCCCCGGCTTACTAGACCGTAAATGACTTAGATGTTACCGTCATTTTGTAGCATGTAACTACCAGCCTTTACTACCTTTACTGCACCTGCTGGATTTTTTTGTGATTCTATTGGACTAGGAGTTACATTTGAGATATCAAAAAGCAGGGTAGTGGTGCTAAAAATCCTCCATAGAAAAGAAGCTTCTACTGTCAGGTATTTCCTCCTTTAATATACTGTATGAGCTAATGACTTTAAATGCTGCTGCGGGTGAATGACCACCTTTGTCAGCTCCCCAAATTTAAAATTAGACCCCACAGAGCCAGTACTTCTTATTACTTTGAATAAAACTGATAATATCAGACAATTCCAGTATAATTTTATTTTAAATGTATTTAGATGGCTATCTATAGTTGACAATGACAAATGATCACAGCTTAAGTCTCTTTTCACAGGCATTGATCCACACTAAAAAAAACGCCAGTGTAGTTCTTATTGCAATGTATTGTGAGTGTGGGAAACAATGGACAAATTTATGAGAAGTCAGTTACCTGGCTCCTGCAAAGTACAGCATTAGCCCTTTAGAGGATGAATCTAAAAATAGACATTATAGCTACTATAATGACTAAAAACATCTCTAATAAAATTACTACTTAGAGAAATTCCAAGTCGCATGATTTGTGGGTCATACTTGTGGTACTGGAGATTGGTTTAGAGGAAAAGATATAACAAGCAAATTGCTTCCCTGAGTCCAGCAGGAAAAAGGAACATTAGGAGTAATTGATAGTGAAGGGATGAGGGAGATAAAATGAGATGGACTGGGAAAAATTTAATGACTCTTTGTAGCTTTACATCTGTCACAGTTTTTGTGCTACATTAAAGTTTCATTATTTCCACATTTCATGTTTTCATATTTTTCCATCCCCTTCTTTCTGCTAAATTTACCAAGTAATACAATGGAGATAATGGAGAGCTATTTCTGCAAATGTCATCGAATCTGTTACTGGAAATGAATAAATTGTTGCACTGATGCATTTCCCTTAAAATACATTTTCAATTAGCAGTAGAGGATTTGTATACAAAACATGGTCTTTAAAAAATTACAGAAAAGATAGATCATGCTATGAAAAACTGGAAGCCTAGAATCATGAATATTTGCATCTTTTTTCAACTTCAGTGGGACAAATGGTTGTGTCAACCTGCTTTTATGAATTTTCTTCATGTATAAAATTTAGTGTTTATCTAGAAATGCACTCCACCCCTCAGCTCCTTGGACTTTCACTTGCCACAAGCTGCATTTTCATAATAATTTCTGTTAATGTATAAGTTAAAGGTATTTTATGTGTGACTATCTGCAGCCATTAATTAAACTTATTTTTGCAATCCTATATTAGCATAATTACTATTTTAGAGTAATTCTTCATTCAGAGTAAAGAAACCATGATTAAATCATCATGCAGCCTCTTGTAAGAACTTGTACTTTTGGTACCTTAGTTGACTGGCACGGAAGAGAAAATATTTCAATAGTTTGCCCTAAGCCTGTGCATTCCAAGATGTGGAAGCAGGCTGGACTTCAAGATGCAATTCCTTCAATCAAAACTGAACTGCTGGGTCAATGCTGCAGATGGACTCCAAGAGGGCAGAAATTCACTTCTTCATTTGCCATATAATTCTCTCCCTCACTGTACTGCCACACCCCCCACACTTAGAATTCCAAATCAGGAGGACTTGAATAGAATTGAATAGGAATTTGCATAGAATTTGTATAGTGTTGTGTGAAAATTGTAAAAATCTTAATCATGTTGAATTGGTTCATGGTACTTTTCAGGTCTACTAAATCCTTCTACTTTTCTGTATATTAATTCTATTAATTTTTGAGAGCTTGATATTGAAACTCCAACTAAATATCTGAATTTAGCTGCTTAAAAAATAGTTGTAATATATAGTTGAACTATCAGTAACTTTGTTCTGTATTTTCAAAGTTTCCTGTAAATGCGTTATCATACTTTCATAATTAAAAAAATAAGAAAGAATTACAAAAAAAGTGGTATCATCTGTATACCCGAGGTGGTTGATATCGCTCCTGGCAATCTTTTGAGGATTGTGATTCCAGCTTGTGATTCATCCAGCCTAGCATTTCACATGATGTACTCTGCATAGAAGTTAAATAAGCAGGATGACATCTTGATGTACTCCTTTCCCAATTTTGAAGCAGTCTGTTGTTCCATGCAGTTCTATTGCTTCTTGACCTGCATACAGGTTTCACAGGAGGCAGGTTTTGTGGCCTGGTATTCCCATCTCATTAAGAATATTCTGCAATTGTGATCCACACAGTCAAAGGCTTTAGCATAGTCAATAAAACAGAAATAGATTTGTTTTTTGGAATTCCCTTGCTTTTTCTATGATCCAGGGTATGTTGGCAATTTGATCTCTAGTTCCTCTTCATTTTCTAAATTCAGCTTATATATCTGGAAGTTTTTGGCTCATGTATTGCTGAAGCCTAGTTTGAAGGATTTTGAGCATAATCTTGCTTGCATGTGAAATGGGTGCAATTGTATGGTAATATGAACATTCTTTGTCATTACCTGTCTTTGAGATTGGAATGAAAATTGACTTTTTCTGGTCCTGTGGCCACCACTGAGTTTTCCTAATTTGCTGGCGTAATGAGTGCAGCACTTTAACAGCTTCGTCATTTATGATTTGAAATAGCTCATTTCAAATAGGTGATGGAATAGGAACTTCATCATCTCCACTATATATATATATATAAATTTATTTTTAATTGAGGGATATTTGCTTTATAATATTGTATTAGTTTCTGCCATGCAGCAACCAACATGAACCAGTCACTGGTTTCTGTCTCCTCCCTCTTGAACGTCTCTCCCATCTCCCACTCCATCCCAACCCCTCTGCTACTGCTACTGCTAAGTCACTTCAGTAGTGTTCGACTCTGTGCGACCCCATAGATGGCAGCCCACTAGGCTCCCCCGTCCCTGGGATTCTCCAGGCAAGAACACTGGAGTGGGTTGCCATTTCCTCCTCCAATGCATGAAAGTGAAAAGTGAAAGTGAAGTCTCTCAGTCATGTCCGACTCTTCGCAACCCCATGGATTGCAGCCTACAAGGCTCCTCTGTCCATGGGATTTTCCAGGCAAGAGTACTGGAGTGGGGTGCCATTGCCTTCTCCCCCAACCCCTCTAGGTTGTCACAAAGCCCTGATTTGAGTTCCCTGAGTCAAACTGTGAATCCACTGTCTTTTAACTGAAACTGCTCCCCAGGTGTCAGGACTTACTGAAGCTCAAGTTCCTTTGTCTCAGCACTGAAAGGATTCAGTGCTGAGACAAAGCCACAAGTGAAGATAAGTTATTAGCACAGGATGCTTGTGAAAGGTACAAGCAGGCAGGCAAGGGAGTGCAGGCTCAGAACAAAGAGGGTTGCATTTTTATAATCAAAGAAAAAGGGGAGAGAGGAGAAGACCATCTTCTTCCTTATTCTGGGGTAGACATCATGGCTTACATCATTAGTTCCCTCTCTAATGCCATTTGGTCTAACAGGGCCTTCCACAGTGCTATTTAAATCATATGTATATTAGCAGAAGGATAGTGACATATCCTAAAATATGGTAATTCATCTCAGCTTTCAGTATAATGTATCTTTTCCCCAGTTTCTTTCCTTTTTACCTATTTTCTTGCCTAGGCTACAGGCAAAAACGCTGCTCTTCAGGGTCAGTAAACTCCCTGACTTCATATAACAAGATTCAGACCCCATATCAATCATCTGTGCTTTGAATATCAGGGCTTGTGGCTTGAAAACGCCTGGTGCTTGGATGCATCTGGCCTGTTTTCAAGGTAGAATACATTGTTGCTAGGTTACTGGGTTCTTCTATTCAGTGATCATTGGATTCAAGCTTCCCCAGATGGTGCTAGTGGTAAAGAACCTGCCTGCCAGTGCAGTAGATGTAAGAGATATGGGTTCAGTCCTTGGGTTGAGAACATCGCCTGGAGGAGGGCATTCCACTCCACTATTCTCGCCTGAAGAATCCCTTGGACTGAGGAGCCTGTTAGGCTACACAGTTCACAGGGGCTCAAAGAGTCAGACATGACTGAAGTGATTTAGCACGTGCACATGCACTCACTTCCCACAGTCTCCCAAACTTCCTTAAATTCCCTCTGTCTTTAATCCCCTGGTGGGATTTCTAAAGTATTTAATTATATTACCCTATCTCAATCATTGTGTTAATGAACTTCATCCACATGTCTTCCCTACTTGTCCATGTGTTCTTCAGTGAGAAATGGACATTCAGTCTCATGGAGCTAAATACTGGAAGAAACTATGATATTCTGATTGAGAATCGAACTTGTCCTCCTCACAAAATATTGTTGAATTAATGTTGTTTCTGCTTAGTATATTGCACTCTTTTGGGTAGTGTTTCATTGAGAGCTCATTCTCTCATTTTTTTTTGACTGAAGTAATGTTTTATAATAAGCAATGTTAATTTTTAGCTCCCAATCTGCCTCTCCTCAAAATATATAAGTTGTACATGCTGCATTTATGATTATAGGTGAGCAAATCAAAGAACCACCAATCTAGGAATGCTTTCATTGCTGTCTATTTGGAGTTTCACATTACATGATGTGACAAGGAGTATTATGCAATATCAAGACAGTTTGCTGTATTCATCTACTGTCGCTCATTCAGTAAACATTTATTATAACATTTCTTTGTGCTGCTTAATTTCTGTGCTAGATGATAAAGCCAGGGATAGAGCTACTAAGCTTGCAGTGAGCCTGTGGCTGCCATCTGCATGTATAATGAGCACAATTGTGTGTACCTGTCTTTGGACTTTTTAGACAGCCCTTGCAAAGGGGAAAGAGATGGCTTAGTGCTGGATAACCTGGGTTCAAGCCCAGGCTCTGACTCTTGGCAGCCTGATAGTTTTGAGTAAATCTTTTTTTTTTTTTTTTTTCTTGAGCCTCCATTTCCTCTTGTGTCAAAGACAAACATGCTTGTCCTAGGGTTGGATGAGATAATACACAAAAATCATCTGTAAACTCTAGAGAGGTTCCCAAATTTAAAATATTTGAATTATTATAAAATGTGTAGGCAGTTATTATTAAGGAACAAATGGAAAGCACTGTCCATGAGAATGTACTGCCAGCAGAGACTGCCAGAATGTCTCACCCAGGGCTGCTTTGAAAGTGGACTCTGATCCATGATTGGAAGGAGCATGCTTGACACCCTCTGTGGCCCTGCTTCAGTGCCCCACTGTTTCACACAGCTTGCTTTTTGCCAATTAAACTGAGCCAAGAGTGTTAGCATTTATTAGGCTGGACTCTGGGCCAAGCATGGAACTGTGAAAGCAAAAAAGAATCTCACATATGTGCAAGGTTACTGAAAATACATAGGCTTTGAAATTTGCATAAGTTGCCTTCTTATACATTGTAGCTTAAAATAGGCATCTAACTCTAGGAGACAGTGAAGGACAGGGAAGCCTGGCATGCTGCAGTCCATGGAGTCAAACGAGGAGTATGCAAAAGAAATGTCCAGCTTTGCTAATGCTGACTGGCATATGGGTTTTTTAGTGCCACTGGAGCATTTAGATTTTTATCTCTAAGATGTCTGCAATCTGCACTCAGCTGGAACCAGTGGAAAAGAGTCTCAGAGATAACAATGTTATAGCCTGAATGTCTAGACTCATTTTCATCTGGATGAGGCACTTTACTTTCTACATCTTTAAAATGGAGAGGAAAAAAATATCCTTGTTTCACAATTGAGTAGCATAGCTCACCTCTAGAAGGGCTATTGACAGACTCCCATTTCTTTGATATATTTAATCAGAAGGGGCTCTCGATGATGTGTGGTCATTTACAGACACTTTTAAATGGGGGAGTTAATGGAAGTGAGAATAAAAGCCTCCCTGTTAGAAGACTTTTGGCCTTGTCTGAAAGAAACCTGAATCATGTACCGGCCCAGTGATTATCAATTAAGCTTGACTTACATCTTCACATACCAACATTAAAGGGAGCTGGTGTTTCTTTATCTTTGAGAATACTTCCTCCCTTGAGTCATTACAGCCAACTCTAAAAGGGTTTCTCCCACTTGACTTCAAATGTGAGCACAGTCAATTTAAAGTAATGTATGTAGAAATAAATTGTACTTTGGTGCCTCTCTAATAACCAGAAGAAAAAGTGGGCAATTTCCTTGGAATTAGAGATGGACATGCTCACATTTACCAAATATTTATATGGAACCAAATGTTCCTTAAACAGATTAAGAGTAGCCAGGGACACACCAGCCTAGCCCAGTGTGTCCAAAGTTACGGTGGGACTCCTGTGCTGTCCGCATGTACAGGTGTTGCCATCAGTTACACACGCTTGCTGTCAGCAGCTCCGGTTTATACACATTTTAATGCTTATTTTTCAGAAGCTTTTTTGAGTATATAAAGGTTATTTTTAAGAATGTTATACAGATTGTAATTCACTCCCATTTATTTGATCTTTTAAATCAAAAGGGACTCTTGATTATGAGTGCTCATTTGCAGACAGTTTTAAATGCAGGAGTTAATATAAGGAGAAAGTATTCTTACTCTTTATTGTGCCTTCCAGTTAAAAGATTTTTTGTCTTATCTGAAGGAAATCTTCTTCATTCATCTGCCTGGTGATTATTAATAAAGCCTGACTTATATCTTTTCTTATAGTCAAAAATATAATGAATGATTGGATACACTCTGAAAGACATTAAAAAAAACCTCTTTTAAACCGTAGATATAAGCATTACATAATCTTTAAAATTTTTTTGATTAATTTTAGACAATTCTCTTACATTTAGTTTCCTGTCTTATGTAGGTTAGACATAAGAAAAATGTTTTTCAATATTTCTAATTTCTAAGTTTTCTAAGTGGTAAAAATTTCATGTTTCATTATAACAATTTTTAGCTACTCAGCCTATTTATAACAACCAAGGAGAGAAACAGAATGGATTTTGTGAGGAAACATTCATTAATAGGCAAGTATACAGGGATTAGAAAAGTCTGTCTGAATCACAAAGCAAGGATGGTATTTAGTATCCAAGTCTGCTTCCAGACAAAATTAGCTAAGGCTTCTGTGAAGTTAGAGCCTGCTGGTTGCAAAATTGGAAATTGGTTTCCTGGGGCTTTCTGTAAACTCTTCATTACTTTACTCAATCATGGTTCATTAACAAGTTAACAGACAGAAGACCAGTGTAGGTTGGGATGTATGAGCAGCCAATCCTTCCATCTCCTTGAGCGTCACTTAGAACGTGAATGTCTCAGCAGATTAGACATTGCATCAAGCTGTGTTTTCATACAACACCATACATGGTCATCCCACAAATCACATCCACTCAGCCTCTAAATATTGCTAGGTGTTTTTGTTTTATCATGCATTTCACAG
This sequence comes from Bos indicus, assembly GCF_029378745.1. NCBI lineage: Eukaryota > Metazoa > Chordata > Mammalia > Artiodactyla > Bovidae > Bos > Bos indicus. The sequence continues at coordinate 3,506,097 of NC_091782.1, read as the reverse complement.
GTCGGTTAAGGTTTTAATTCCAAGACACTCTGATGGAACAAATAAGAAATCTCAAAAGGCATCTGAAAAAGAAACAACTTGAGAAGTGGAGTTAAGAGATTTGACGAAAGCAGATTTAATGGTTCCCATTAACTTGGATCTAATTCACTGGAGGGAAAAAATCCATAGAGACATTCAGTTCAGTTCAGCTTAGTCACTCAGTCATGTCCAACTCTTTGCGACCCCATGAATCGCAGCACGCCAGGCTTCCCTGTCCATCACCATCTCCCGGAGTTCACTCAAACTCATGTCCATCGAGTCAGTGATGCCATCCAGCCATCTCATCCTCTTTTGTCCCCTTTTCCTCTTACTCCCAATCCTTCCCAGGAGACATTAGAGAATTTAAATGTGCTTCTGAAAATTCTTGGACAAACTTGTAGCCTTGGCTCATAAAATACTTTTGCTTAACCTAAGCAAATATTTTTGACCCTCCGACCAAAAAATTCCTGTTATATAGTTCATATTAGCAAGAAAGTATTTTTGTAGTCTTGTGACTCATGAAAAACACTATCTAGAGAATGTTGCATTCTCTCCCTAGGACTCACAACAAGTCATGTTGTATTTCTATTTTGGCTTGTTGGGCATTGTATTGCTCAAAGGATCTATTATTGTTATTTAGTGTATCCATTAAGCAGATCTTGTTTATTTCATATTCTAGAGTATTTCTTATTCAGAGAGTAAGCCTAACTATTAGGTGAAATAAAATGGGTCAGAATTTCAGTTTAAGAAGGTGGAAAAGTGGGTTTATAAGGCTAGGTTGACCAGCCGTACCACTTTTTTCCAACGTAATACTGGAAATCCTAGCCAGAGAAATTAGGAAAGAAAAATGAATGAAAGACATCCAGATTGTAAAGGAAGGGGTAAAACTGTCTATTCACAAATGGTACAACAGAAAACCCTAGACTCTACAAAAATTTTTAGAAGTAATAAATTAATTCAGTAAAGTTGAAGGATGCAAAATAAATGTACCCAAATCAGTGGTGTTTCTATACACTAGTACCAAACTATCAGAAAGAGAAGTAAAGATACCAATCCCATTTATATTTGCATCAGAAAGAAAATCCAGGAACAAAAACCTAAGGCAATGAAAGATCTATACACTGAAAATTATAAGATATAGACAAAAGAAATTGAGTAGACAAAAATAAATGATAGGATATTTGTGCTCATGTATTGGAAAAAATGAATATTATTAAAAAGTCCATACTACCCAATGCAATCTACAGATTCAATGTAATCATTTTCAAAATCCCAATAGCATTTTTCATAGAACTAGAACAAATAATCCTAAAATTTGTATGAAACCAAAAAAGACCCTGAATAGACAAATAAGTCTCGAGAAAGAACAATAAAGCTAGAAAGATTATGCTTCCTCATTTTAAATCACACTGTAAAACTTTAGTGTTAATATTAAAAAGTGTGTGGTACTGGCACAGACACAGAGATCAAGGGAACAGAATAAAGAGGCTGGAGATAAACCTAAGCATAGATAGTCTATCAATTCATGGCAAAATAGCCATGAATATTCAATGGGCAAAAAATAGTATCTTCAATTAATGTGTTAGAAAAGCTGGGTTGCTGTTGTTTAGTCACCCAGGCGTGTTTGACTCTTTGTGACCCCATGGACTGCAGCACACCAGGCCTCCCTGTCCCTCACCATCTCCCCAAGTTTGCCCAAGTTCATGTCCATTGCATCAGTGATGCCATTTAGCCATCTCATCCTTTGATGCCTTCTTCTCCTTCTGCTCTCAATCTTCCCCAGCATCACGGACTTTTTCAGTGAGTTGGCTATCCACATCAGGTGACCAAAATACTGGAATTTCAGCTTCAGCATCAGTCCTTCAAACCAGTATTCAGGGTTGACTTCCCTTAAGATTGACTAGTTTGAGCTCTGTGTTGTCCAAGGGACTCTCAGGAGTCTTCTTCAGCACCACAGTCTGAAGGCATCAATTCTCTGGTGCTCTGCCTGCTTTAAAGTCCAGCTCTCACACCCGTACAAGACTACTAGAAAGACCATAGCCTTGACTATATGGACCTTTGTTGGCAGAATAATGTCTCTGCTTTTCAATACACTGTCTAGGTTTGTCATAGCTTTCCCGCCAAGAAGCAATTGTTTTTTGATTTCATGGCTACAGTAACCATTCACAGTGATTTTAGAGCCCAAGAAGAGGAAATCTGTCACTACTTCCACATTTTCCCCTCTATTTTCCATGGTGAAATGGGGCTGGAAGCAACAGTTAGAAGCAACAGTTAGAACTGGGCATGGAACAACAGACTGGTTCCAAATAGAGAAAGGAGTACGTCAAGGCTGTATATTATCACTCTGCTTATTTAACTTATATGAAAAGTATATCATGCAAAATGCCAGGCTGGATGAAGCATAAGCTAGAATCAAGATTGCTGGGAAAAATATCAATAATCTCAGATATGCAGATGATACCACCCTTATGGCAGAAAGTGAAGAAGAACTAAAGAGCCTCCTGATGAAAGTGAAAGAAGAGAGTGAAAAAGCTGGCTTAAAACTCAACATTCAGAAAACAAAGATCATGGCATCTAGTCCCATCACTTCATGGCAAATAGATGAGAAAACATTGGAAACAGTGAAAGACTTTATTTTTGGGGGCTCCAAAATCACTGCAGATGGTGACTTCAGCTATGAAATTAAAAGATGCTTGTTTCTTGGAAGAAAAGCTATGACCAACCTGGACAGCATACTAAAAAGCAGAGACATTACTTTGCCAACAAAGGTCCGTCTAGTCAAAGCTATGTTTTTTCCAATAATTATGTATGGATGTGAGAGTTGGACTATAAAGAAAGCTGAGCGGTAAAGAATTGATGCTTTTGAACTGTGGTGCTGGAGAAGACTCTTGAGAGTCCCTTGGAGATCAACCAGTCTATCCTCAAGGAAATCAGTCTTGAATATTCACTGGAAGGACTGATGCTGAAGCTGAAACTCCAATACTTTGGCCACCTGATGCAAAGAACTGACTCATTGGAAAAGACCCTGATGCTGGGAAAGATTGAGGGCAGGAGGAGAAGGGGACGACAGAGAATGAGATGGTTGGGTGGCATCACCGTTTCTATTGACATGAGTTTGAGTAAGCTCTGGGAGTTGGTGATGGACAGGGAAGCCTAGAGTGCTGCAGTCCATGGGGTTGCAAAGAGTTGGACATGACTGAACGGCTGAACTAAACTGAATGGGGCTGGATGCCATGATCTTGGTTTTTTTAAATATTTAATTATAAGCTGGTTCTTCCACTCTTTTTCACCTTTTTCAAGAGGCTTTTCAGTTCCTCTTCACTTTCTGCCATTAGAATGGTGTCATCCACATAACTGAGGTTGATGTTTCTTTTGCCTATCTTTATGTCAGCTTGTAACTCATCCAACCTAGCATTTCTCATAATATACTCAGCATATAGGTTAAATAAACAGGGTGACAGCAGATAGCCCTGTTTTACTCCTTTCTCAATCCTGAACCAATGCGCTGTTCAATACAGGGTTCTAACTGTTGCCTCTTGACCCATACACAGTTTTCTCAGGCAACAGGTAAGATGGTCTGGTATTCCCATCTCTCTGAGAGTTTTCCACACAGTTTGTATGATCCACACAGTCAAAAAGATTTAGCATAGTCAGTGAAACAGAGGTAGTTGTTTTCCTGGTGTTCTCTTACTTTCTCTATGATCCAGCAGATATTGGTAATCTGATCTCTGGTTCCTCTGCCTTTTCTAAACCCAGCTTGGAAGTCTGGAAGTTCTTGGTTCACATAATGCTGAAGCCTAGCATGCCAGAGTTTAAGCATGACTTTACTAGCATGGGAGATGAATGAAATTGTCTGGTGGTTTGAACATTCTTTAGTACTACTCTTCTTGGGAATTAGGATAAGGATTTACCTTTTTTAGTCCTGTGACCACTGCTGGGTCTTCCACATTTGCTGACATATTGAATGCAACACTTTGACAACATCATCCTTCAGGATTTTGAATAGCTCTACTGAAATTCCATCCTATCCACTAGCTTTATTGACAGCAGTGTTTCCTAAGGCCCACTTAACTTCATTCTCCAGACTGTCTGCCTCTGCGTGACAGACCACACCATTGTAGTTATCTGGTTCACTAAGATCTTTTTTTGTACAGGTTTTCTGTGTATTCTTTTCATCTCCCAGGAAAACTGTGTAATCATATGCAACAGAATGCAACTGGACCCCTATCTTACATCACATAAAATTCAGCTCCAAATGGATTAAAGACTTGAATATAAATTTGAAACCATAAAATTTTCAGAAGAAAACATAAGTGGTAAGCTCCTTGACATCAGCCTTAGTGGTGAACTAAGTAGGACTCAGCAGTCCTACTTCTGGGTATATGTCTAAAGGAAATGAAAACAAAATATCAAAGAAATTCTGCACATATTCATTGCAGTATTATTCACCATAGCTAAATATGGAGATAACTTGTCTATTAATGGATGGATGAAAAAAAAAGATGTGATATACATATACAATGGAATATTATTAATTCATGAGAAATGAGGAATTCTTACCATTTGTGACAAGTACGTGGACTTTGAGGGAATTACATTAAATGAAATAGTCAAAAAGAGAAAGACAAATGCTTCATGGTATTACTTATGTGTGCTTACTCATTTCAGGCATGTCTGACTCTTTGCAACCCTATGGACTGTAGCCTTCGAGGCTCCTTTGTCTGTGGGTTTCTCCAGGCAAGAGTCCTGCAGTGGGTTGCCATGTCTTCCTCCAGGGGATCTTTCTGACCCATGGATCAAACTGTTGTCTCTTATGTCTTCTGTATAGGCTGCTGCTGCTAAGTCACTTTAGTCGTGTCTGACTCTGCGTGACCCCATGGACTGCAGACCACCAGGCTCCCCTGTCCCTGGGATTCTCAAGCAAGAACAATGGAGTGGGCCGCCATTGCCTTCTCCAGTGCATGAAAGTGAAAAGTGAAAGTGAAGTCACTCAGTCGTGTCTGACTCTTAGCGACCCCATGGACAGGTTCTTTACCACTAGCACCTACTTATATGTGGACTCTTAAAAGAAAAAATCAAACTTGTAGAAACAAAGTAGAAAAGTAGTTTCCAGGGGCTGGAGGATGGGAGAAATATGGAGAGGTGGGTAAAAGAATATAAATGTTCAGCTATAAGATGAATAAGTTCTGAGGATTTAATGGAAAACATGGCGACTGTAGTTGATAACACTGTATTGTTTAATTGAAATTTGCTAGAACACTTAAAAGTTTTCACCAAAGGGGAGGAAAAAAAAAAAAAAAAGAGAGAGAGACAGAGAACTATGTGAGGTAATGGATATGATAACTTACTAGATGTGGAAATTGTTTCATAAATCACATGTGTATCAGATCATCATACTTTACACTTCAAATACTTTGCAACTTAATTCATAAAGAAAGTCTGTATTTGTTCAGTTCAGTTCAGTTTAGTCACTCAGTCGTGTCCGACTCTTTGCGACCCCATGAATCACAGCATGCCAGGCCTCCCTGTCCATCGCCAACTCCTGGAGTTCACTCAGACTCATGTCCATTGAGTCAGTGATGTCATCCAGCCATCTCATCCTCTGTCATCCCCTTCTCCTCCTGCCCCCAATCCCTCCCAGCATCAGAGTCTTTTCCAATGAGTCAACTCTTCACATGAGGTGGCCAAAGTACTGGAGTTTCAGCTTCAGCATCATTCCCTCCAAAGAAATCCCAGGGCTGACCTCCTTCAGAATGGACTGGTTGGATCTCCTTGCAGTCCAAGGGATGCTCAAGAGTCTTCTCCAACACCACAGTTCAAAAGCATAAATTGTTCGGCGCTCAGCTTTCTTCACAGTCCAACTCTCACATCCATACATGACCACAGGAAAAACCACAGCCTTGACTAGACGGACCTTTCTTGGCAAAGTAATGTCTCTGCTTTTGAATATGCTATCTAGGTTGGTCATAACTTTCCTTCCAAGGAGTAAGCGTCTTTTAATTTCATGGCTGCAGTCACCATCTGCAGTGATTTTTTTTGTTAGAGGAAAAAACCCTAAGGGTGGCTTGTACATTTTAAAAAAAGGGTAAGTCTGCAACAGCAAGCAGCAACAACAACAAAAAGCACTATTTTATTTAGCACTTATGTTTTACATAGAAAAAATCATGACAGTGATTTATTTTGGTTTCATTCTGTCCTTTGAGATGGATGAGCTCCCATTCCCACCCCCCACTTTCATTTGTTTTAAGTTTCTTGCATTTATTTAACATTTTTGAGATCAGCTTTCCCTACATCATTTTCTCATTTATTTTCATATAAAAGTAAACTTTCACAAAATGAATCTTCCTACTGACAGGTGAGGACCCAGCTGTCTGATCATCACACTTTAGTTCTGCCCAAAAATATTGACTGGAATGAGAGATTCACCATAATTTTCAACCCCCTAGTAAAATTTGATTCAATAATAGACAGTTGACCTATATGTTTATTTATATTTAGGCTACAGAATTTCATTTTCATTTGCTCCTCTGTCCATGGAATTGTCCAGGCAAGAATACTGGAGTGGGTAGTCATTTCCTTCTCCAGGGAACCTTCCTGATCCAGGGATTGAACCTGGTCTCCTGCATTGCAGGTTGACTCTTTACTGTTTGAACCACCAGGGAAACCCCATCATTTACTCTTTCTTAACTCTAAAAATGGATGAGACAGGTCTGTTTGTAGAACTTACTCTATAGAGAAGCTTTTTGTAAGGTAAAAATCACTCCATCCTCAGACTCCAGAAAATTAGAGTGATTCTGGTTTAAATTACAGAGTACAGATCAAGCCCATTGTCCATGTTTGGAAAACAGTTGTTTGCCTGAGAACCTGCAGGCCAGCTTGGGCTCCCAGGCCTCTTCTGGGCACACAGGCACCCCACTGTCAGTTCAGCTCAGTTCAGTCGCTCAGTCGTGTCCGACTCTTTACGACCCCATGGACCGCAGCACTCCAGGCCTTCCTGTCCATCACCAACTCCAAAAATTTACTCAACCTTATGTCCATTGAATCAGTGATGCCATCCAACCATCTCATCCTCTGTCATCCCCTTCTCCTCCTGCCTTCAAATTTTCCCAGCATCATGGTCTTTTCCAATGAGTCAGTTCTTTGCATCAGGTGGCCAAAGTATTGGAGTTTCAGCTTCAACATGAGTCCTTCCAATGAATATTCAGGACTGACTTCTTTAGGATGGACTGGTTGGATCTTATTGCAGTCCAACAGACTCTCAAGAGTCTTCTCCAACAGTTCAAAAGCATCAATTCTTCAGTGCTCAGCTTTCTTTATGGTCCAACTTTCATATCCATACTTGATCATTGAAAAAACCGTAGCTTTGACTAGATGGACCTTTGTTGGCAAAGTAATGTCTCTGCTTTTTAATATGCTGTCTAATTTGGTCATAACTTTTCTTTCAAGGAGCAAGCATCTTTTAATTTCATGGCACCCCACTGTACTGACTTTAAATTAGTTCCAGTTCTTGGGTAGTGATGCACATTCAGGAAAGAGGGAGGTTTGAACTGGACTCAGGACCCTCGCCAGCTGAATGTACTGGCTTTTTTTGTTAGGCCTTGAGTCTAAAAGGGACAAAGCACCATGCATTGACACTCTGTTCTTTTCTCTTTTGCAATCTTCAGTTCAGTTCAGTTGCTCAGTCGTGTTCGACTCTTTGCAACCCCATGAATCACAGCACACCAGGCCTCCCTGTCCATCAACAACTCCCGGAGTTCACTCAAACTCACGTCCATCGAGTTGGTGATGCCATCCAGCCATCTCATCCTCTGTTGTCCCCTTCTCCTCCTGCCCCCAATCCCTCCCAGCATCAGAGTCTTTTCCAATGAGTCAACTCTTCACATGGGGTGGCCAAAGTACTGGAGTTTCAGCTTCAACATCACTCCTTCCAAAGAAATCCCAGGGCTGATATCCTTCAGAATGGACTGGTTGGATCTCCTTGCAGTCCAAGGGACTCTCAAGAGTCTTCTCCAACACCACAGTTCAAAAGCATCAATTCTTCGGCTCTCAGCTTTCTTCACAGTCCAACTCTAACATCCATACATGACCACAGGAAAAACCATAGCCTTGACTAGATGGACCTTTGTTCGCAAAGTAATGTCTCTGCTTTTGAATATGCTATCTAAGTTGGTCATAACTTTCTTTCCAAGGAGTAAGCGTCTTTTAATTTCATGGCTGCAATCACCATCTGCAGTGATTTTGCTGCTGCTGCTGCAAAATCCAACTCTGTGTGACCCCATAGATGGCAGCCTACTAGGCTCCTCTGTCCCTGGGATTCTCTAGGCAAGAATAGTGGAATGGGTTGCCATTTCCAGTGATTTTGGAGCCCCCCAAAAAAAAGTCTGCCACTGTTTCCCCATCTATTTCCCATGAAGAGATGGGACCACATGCCATGATCTTCGTTTTCTGAATGTTGAGTTTTAAGCCAACTTTTTCAGTCTCCTCTTTCACTTTCATCAAGAGGCTTTTTAGTTCCTCTTCACTTTCTGCCATAAGGGTGGTGTTATCTGCATATCTGAGGTTATTGGTATTTCTCCCGGCAATCTTGATTCCAGCTTGTGCTTCTTCCAGCCCAGCGTTTCTCATGATGCACTCTGCATATAAGTTAAATAAGCAGGGTGACAATATACAATCTTAACTGCACATAACTCTCAACTGTCTGTTTTCCTTCATATGCTTTTTTCCTGAGGGAATTCAACAGCACTGTAGTGTGACTTGAAAATATTCCCCAATAGTAAAATAAACAAAACAATTATTAAAAAAAAAAACTCTCTTGCATAAATCAGACTGGCTTTTTAAACTATATGCTTTTGGCACTGTTACTTTAGATCATAAAGTCTTTGTAAGCAAGGATGATGCAAGCTTTGACTAACCTTTGTCCAATGCCATGTGAATGAATCTTAATATGTGCTGACTATTTTCCCCCTTAACATAATCTTGCTTGTTTTAATGCATTATTTTCCTTCTTATTTCCTTAATGTACTTATTATGTGTAGTATAAAGCAGGGGGAATAGGCATAGGAGTAAATGGGCACTCTTTTTTTTTTGGAGAATTATGACTAATATCATTATTTGTCTTCTTTTTCATTCTTGCTGCTAAGTCGCTTCAGTCGTGTCCGACTCTGTGCGATCCCACAGATGGCAGCCCACCAGGCTTCCCCATCCCTGGGATTCTCCAGGCAAGAACACTGGAGTGGGTTGCCATTTCCTTCTCCAATGCATGAAAGTGAAAAGTGAAAGTGAAGGCACTCAGTCATGTCCCGTGTCCGACTCTTCGCGATCCCATGGACTGCAGCCTACCAGGCTCCTCTGTCCATGGGAGTTTCCAGGCAAGAGTACTGGAGTAGGGTGCCATTGCCTTCTCTGAAAGTGAAAGTCAATCAGTCGTTTCTGACTCTTTGCAGCCCCATCGACTATGCAGTCCATGGAATTCTCCAGGCGAGAATACTGGAGTGGGCAGCCATTCCCTTCTCCAGGGGATCTTCCCAACCCAGGGTTTGAACGCAGGTCTCCTGCCTTGCAGGCGGATTCTTTACCAGCTGAGCCACAAGGGAAGCCCTTTTCATTCTTAGACAGAGACAAATATTTTCTCCATTAACAAAGATATTCCTTTGTTATTTTCATCAGTGTTATCCTTCATCAGCAGTTATTAACTATTCTGTTCATAATCATCTCAAGAAATATCAATTCTTTCTTGTTCAGAAATGCAGTCCTTACAATACACTTTATGAAGTGTAAGCTGAGGGAGTTAAACAGTATAAATGCCATTACTCTGAAGATTCTTCTTTTTTTTTTTTTTGCTTTTTAAATTTTTAAATTTATTTATTTTAAATGGAGGCTAATTACTTTACAATATTGTGGTGGTTTTTGCCATACATTCACATGAATCAGCCGTGGGTGTACATGTCCCCATCCCATCCCTCAGGGTCATCCCAGTGCACCAGCTCTGAGCACCCTGTCTCATGCATCAAACCTGGACTGGTGATCTATTTCACTTATGATAATATACATGTTTCAATGCTATTCTCTCAAATCATCCCACCCTCGTCTTTTTCCACAGAGTCCAAAAGTCTGTTCTTTACATGATAGGATAAATTTGTGAGTGAGCATGTCCCCTGTTTGTGGGGCTGGGCCACAGTTTGATGGACTTGGACTGACTTCCTTCAGTGACACCCAGCCTGCAGAGCAATATATTTGTCTTGTTCCCTGAGAACAGCTACCTAATGAAACAGTCACCTTCCAAATTAAAAGAAAAACTTTCAATTAACAAGGCTATAGAAATGGAAATTATAGGTGCTCTATTCTGAGCAGGAAAGCCTGAGTAAGGCATGTATCTAGTCAAGCACATTGCACGGGCGTGGGTAATAACAATCTATTTCACAGAGAAGAATCCAGCTGGCATTCAGCATAAAGACTGGACTGGAATCCTCAGGGAGGGATGCAGAATAGAAGAGAAATTCTTCATGTACAGCTTTCCCAGGATGGGATGCAAAATGGGATGAGAAACTCATTGTAGACAGCATTCTTTCTTTCTTTCTTTCTTTTTTATTCATTTATTTTCTTAAACAGAAGTTTTTACTTATTTGGTGGCTTTGGGTCTTAGTTGCCCCATGGCATGTGGCATCTTAGCTCTCCAATCAGAGATCAAACCCATGTCCCTTGTATTGCAAGGTGGATTCTTAACCACTGGACCACCAGGGAAGTCCCGTTCTTTGTTTGAGAGGACCTGTATCTTGAGATGCTTAAGGTCTAAAACAGTTATCATAATCCTTGAACTTCCTGAGTTCCATAAGTGCTTTTTTTTCCTCATCAATAGTAGCTGGTTGTCTGTTGTTGTTTTTTCCCCCTCTCCACAGGGAGAACACCCTACAGAAGGATTGGGACAGCCCTCTGTGTCTGCAGACTTCTCTCAGAATCAGGAGAGGGACTGAAGGCTCAGGGGCAGGAATGGAACAGGGGGAAGATGAGGCCTGGTGTGTGGAGAAGGAGTGGCCGGAGGTAGGAATGGGTCTCTGGTACAAGTGAGTGACGGACGGAAGAAGAGACTCAGGACCACAGACCACTGACTTGCACCAGGGTGGCCAGTGGAAGATTGCAGAAAGCACATGGGACTGGGGCTGACGCACTGAGCTCTGGGCTTGGTCCCGTCACTAGTGTATGTGTGTCATTTGTGTGACTTGAGGCATATTCTTTAAGTTTACTGATTCTCAGTTTTGTCATCTGTGAAACAAATGAAGCACTAACTTCCATCCCAGTTTTAGATCTATGGTTCTATGGTGGGTCTTATTTGGAGCTATCATACTGTCAAAAGGCATAAGGCTGCTTAGAGAACATTAGAATTAACTTGAAAAAGAACACACCAAATCAATCTTTTTGACACTGATGGTTAGTTAGCAATTTAAAAACCATACTTGGCAAATGAATTCATGGGAAAGATAAAGAGAACATTCACTAAATACACTCTATCAAGAAACACTTACTGTTTTATGTGCTGACAGTAACAATAGATTAGAAAAGTTACTTAAACAAGTAACTTGTGCATAAATACACATAAACAACTGTGCCTAGAACAAAAGCACTAACATTTTTTATTTTACTTTTATTTTCAAAGGAAATTATATTCAAATTGTACTGAATTTCTATTCAAAGTAGATATGATGCATGTTTTTCCCTCTCCTCTGCCCCAAAAGTCATGTATTGGAATGCAGACTTTATCTAGACACAAATCTCCTAAGTATCTTAACAAAATAGGAAGAGAGAGAAAAAAGGGGATTACTCAGAGAAAAAATTGAAAGCCAACTTGTACTTTGCAGCACTGCGGTGGCAGAAACAGCTGCACTACAGCTTAATCCTTGTGACAAGCCCCAAACTCTGCAATAGTGGCTGGCACTGTCTGATGAAATTGCCAAGGAGCCAGATGCCACAGCCGGGAACATTATCCTTGTGTTTCAGATGAAACTGAAATTGATACAGCAAATGGTACTCTATCATTAACTCCTTTGTATCCATATGAGGCTTTTTACAAATAATTGAAATCTCTTATCAAGAGTAAATTTCAGAGGGTAATTGGGAGGTGTAGATGACAAGGATAACCACTTTATTAGAAAAACAAAGTGAAGAGGAGATTGTAAATATTTTTCAAAGAAGGAAAAATAGCAAATAAGTAATTTTTAAATGATAAACTATAGAGGGATGGAGGAGTTGTAATAGCATCAGGTTGATGAGGCTGTAAAAATTGCTTGACTTGTATATTTTTTCTAAAGTAAGTAGTACTGTTTTTGCCAGAGATAATGAGGAAAAAAGATGGTGAAGAATTCTTGCATGAAAGCATTCTAAATAACTCATAAACGTTAACTGAACATGTCCAGTGCATATGTCCCTGTTTAAAAAATCTCATAAATCTCAAAAGTGTTCTATAGTATGGAATCATATTTTCCATATGTAAAATAATACTGTGTAATTTATGTACATTATGTGAGACCCTGTGTGAAGAACTGGACGATTTGAGTCTATAGCATATTTCTGTCTGTAAATACAGTATTGTCCTTGTAGTAGACAGAATTGTACCCTCTGTTCCCCATGATAACCAACTCTAAGTCTTGGAACTTGTAAATGTAAGCCCCTTACATTGAAAAAGGGACTTTGCAGATGTGGTTAAGGGTATGGAATTTGAAACAGGGAGTTATCCTGACTGATTTGAGTGGGCCCAATCTAATTACATCAGTACAATTTATATAAAGCAGACAACTTCTCTGGCTGGGTCAGAGGATTAGATGGAAAGAGAATCTGAAGCATGTGAGGGATTCAACTCCTTAAGACTGGATTTGAAGTTGGAGGGAGGCCATGAGTTAAAGAATGCAGGGCCTCAGGGAGCCGGGAATAGGCCTCAGTTGACAGACAGCAAGAATCTCAGTCCTCCATTTTTACTTTGTCAATGACCTCTCTGCAGTCTTTCAGAAATTGAAAAAAAAAAAATTGAGTAGAAAGAATTCAGTTGAATGTATGGAAAAATGAGTTGTAAAATTATCTCAAAAAATAGAGGGGAAAAAAGAGAGAGAGAGAGAGAGAAAAAATGAAGTAAAGCAAATCACATAGAAAATACTCAGATGATCTTTTCCTTAACCTATGGGGATCTAAAAAGAGATACTGGAGTGGATAAAGCCACTAGCTTTTATTCACACACCTATTCCTGGAAGCTGATAACCACTAAACAGTGACTACATTGTTAGACTCTAAACATTGTTCATGGGAGAACTATTTCTTTCCTAAAATGACTCATGTCCTGACTGTGAAAGGATAATACTGCTAGTAAGGAGGTAAAAGAAACTTTCATCATATTTTCTCTTATTTTATTTACTTTTATTTTGCTAACTTTATTGAGGAATAATGTAGAGATATAATTGTATATCTGCAAAGAGTACATATATAATTCAAGTCCTAAAAGAAGATGCTGTCAAAGTGTCACATCCAACATGTCAGCAAATTTGGAAAACTCAACAGTAGCCACAGGATTGGAAAAGTTCAGTTTTCATTCCAATCCCCAAAAAAGGCAATGCCAAAGAATGCTCAAACTACTGCACAATTGCACTAATTTCATATGCTAGCAGAGTAATGTTCAAAATTCTCCAAGCTAGGCTTCAACAGCACAGGAACCAAAAACATCCAGATGTTCAAGTTGGATTTATAAAAGGCAAGGGCACCAGATATCAAATTGCCAAAATCAGTTGGTTTATAGAAAAAGCAAGAGAATTCCAGAGAAAGCATTTACTTCTGCTTCACTGACTATGCTAAAAGTTTTGGCTGTGTGAATCCCAAAAACTGTGGGAAAATTCTTAAAGAGATGGGAATACCTGACCACCTTATGTCCTCCTGAGAAACCTGTATGCAGGTCAAAAACCAACAGTTAGAACCGTACACGGAACAACAGATTGGTTCCAAATTGGGAAAGGAGTATGTCAAGGCCGTATATCATCAACCTGCTTATTTAACTTATATGCAGAGTACATCATGTGAAATGCTGGGCTGGATGAAGCACAAGCTTGTATCAAGATTGCTGGGAGAAATATCAATAACCTCATATATGCACATGACACCACTCTTATGGCAGAAAGTGAAGAAGAACTAGAGTCTCTTGATGAAAGTGAAAGAGGAGAATGAAAAAGTTGGTTTAAAGCTCAACATTCAGAAAACTAAGACCATGGCATCTGATCCCATCACTTAATGGCAAATAGATGGGAAACAGTGGAAACCATGAGAAACTTTATTTTGGGGGGCTCAAAAATCAATGCAGATGGTAACTGCAGCCATGAAATTGAAAGAAGCTTGCTTCTTGGAAGAAAAGCTATGACCAACCTAGACAGCATATTAAAAAGCAGAGACATTACTTTGCCAACAAAGGTCCATCTAGTCAAAGCTATGGTTTTGCCAATAGCCATATGGATGTGACAGCTGGGCCATAAAGAAAACTGAGTGCTGAAGAACTGATGGCTTTGAACTGTGGTGTTGGAGAAGACTCTTGGGAGTCCCTTGGACTGCAAGGAGATCAAACCAATCAATCCTAATGGAAATCAGTCTTGAATATTCATTGGATGGACTTGAGATGCTAACAAGCAGGAAGGCCAGGGGTCTCCAAATGGAGGAAATGGGCTTCAAATGTCAGACATTTCTTATCTCTCTCTTATCAAACACTTGTTTATTTCCTCCTGCCACTTAAGAGAGAGATAAGAAATATCTGACATTTGAAGCCCATTTCCTCCATTTGGAGACCCCTGGCCTTCCTGCTTGTTAGCATCTCAAGTCCATCCAATGAATATTCAAGACTGATTTCCATTAGGATTGATTGGTTTGATCTCCTTGCAGTCCAAGGGACTCTCAAGAGTCTTCTCCAACACCACAGTTCAAAGCCATCAGTTCTTCAGCACTGTTTTCTTTATGGCCCAGCTGTCACATCCATATGGCTATTGGCAAAACCATAGCTTTGACTATATCGCAAATGTTCTCTTAAGCTATGTTAATGAGACTGTATTTGCTTGGAAACCCACCTTTCTTCAAGATTCATGTCAATCATTTTATGGCCTGGGACAACTCACCTTGCACCAATGTTATCTCAAAATGCATTTTTTGGGTGAGGGCCTGATGCCGTTCTCTGAGTTTTGAGACATTGCCTTTCTCTAATTAGCAGACTGCTAGTAGCTATATAACATCTGGCCAAAGACTAGCAGGGGGGTACTCTTTGTGCCCCTTCTGATGTCTATGTTAGAAGCTTTCTCTATCTCTTTTATACTTTAATAAAACTTTATTACACAAAAGTTCACAGTAATCAAGCCTTGTCACTGGCCCCGGATTGAATTCCTCTCCCCCCCAGAGGCCAAGAATCTTAGTGTCTTTCATGGCTCAGCAACAACCTTTCAGACTGGTGTTGAAGCTGAAACCCCAATACTTTGGCTACCTGATGTGAAGAACTGACTTGTTGAAAAGAACTCTGATGCTGGGAAAGATTGAGGCAGGAGGAGAAGGGGACAACAGAGGATGAGATGGTTGGATGGCATCATCGACTTGATGGGCATGAGTTTGAGCAAGCTCTGGGGCTTGGTGATGGACAGGGAGGCCTGGCATGGTGCAGTCCATGTGGTTGCAAAGAATCAGACAAAACTGAGCAACTGAAAACAACAATTGAATGCAGCATTTTAATATCATCATCCTTTAGGATTTTAAATAGCTCTGCTGGAATTCTATCACCTCCAGTAGCTTTATTGGCAGCAGTGCTTCTTTAGGCCCGCTTGACTTCACACTTCAGAATATCTGGCTCTGACTGAGAGGTTACACCACTGTGGTTATCCCAGTCATTAAGATATTTTTTGTGTATTCTTTCCATCTCTTCTTGATTTCTTCTGCATCTAATAGGTGTTTACCATTTCTGTCCTTTATTGTGCTCATCTTTGGATGAAAAGTTCCTTTGATATTTCCCATTTTCTTGAGAACATCTCTACTTTTCCCCCCTCTGTTGTTTCCTCTATTTCTTTGCATTGTTCATTGAAGAAGTATTTTTTGTATCTCCTTGCTATTCTCTGGAACTTTGCATTTAGTTGGGTGTATCTCTCCCTTTTTCCCTTGCTTTTTCTTCTCTTATTTCCTCAACTATTTGTAAAGCATTCTCAGACAACCATGTTGTCTTGTATTTCTTTTTCTTTGGGATGGTTTTGCTCATTTCCTCCTGTACAATATCATAGGCCTCTGTTCATAGTTCTACAGGCACTCTGTTTAGTAGATCTAATCTCTTGAATATATTCATCTCCACTGTATATTCATAAGGGATATGATGTAAGTTGTACCTGACTGACCTAGTGGTTTTCCCCACATTCTTTAGTTTCATCCTGAATTTTGCTGAGGAGGAATGAGAAGCTGAGGATCTGAGCCACAGTCAGCTCCAGGTCTTGTTTTTGCTGACTATACAGCTTCTCCATCTTCTGCTATGAAGAATGAAATCAATCTGATTTTAGTACTGACCATTTGGTGATGTCCATGTGTAAAGTCTTCTCTTGTGTTATTGAAAAGGGTGTTTGCTACCACCAGTGTGCTCTGTTGGCAGAATTCTGCTAGCCTTTGCCCTTCTTCATTTTTTATTCCAAGGCCAAACTTGCCTGTTACTTCATGTATCTCTTGACTTCTTACTGTTGCTTTTCAAACCCTTATGATTAATGTTGTTGTTGTTCAGTCATGTCTGAGTCTTTGCTATCCCATGGACTGCAGCATGCCAGGCTTCCTGTCCTTCACTATCTCCTGGAGCTTGCTCAAACTTATGTCCATTTAATTGGTGATGTCATCCAAGCATCTCATCCTCTGTCGACCCCTTCTGCTCCTACCATCAATCTTTCCCGGCATCAGGGTCTTTTCCAGTGAGTCAGCTCTTTGTGTCAAGTGGCCAAAATATTGGAACTTCAGCTTCAGTATCAGTGCTTTCAATGAATACTCAGGGTTGAATTCCTTTAGGATTGACTAGTTTGATCTCCTTGTAGTACAAGTGACTCTCAAGAGTCTTCTCCAACACCACAGTTCAAAGTATCAATTCTTTGGTGCTCAGGTTTCTTTACAGTCCAACTCTCACATCCATACATGACTACTGGAAAAACCATAGCCTTGACTAGATAGATGGATCTTTGTTGGCAAAGTGATGTCGCTGCTTTTAAACATTTTGTCTAGGTTTGTCATAGCTTTCCTCTTAAGGAACTTTTCCAGTTCTGTGGCCACTGCTCAGTTCAGTTCAGTCGCTCAGTCGTGTCCGACGCTGTGACCCCATGGACTTCAGGACGTCAGGCCTCCCTGTCCATCACCATCTCTCGGAGTTTATGCAAACTCATGTCCATTGGGTCAGTGATGCCATCCAATCATCTGATCCTCTGTAGGTCCCTTTTCCTCCTGCCTTCAGTCTTTCCCAGCATCACGGTCTTTTCTAATGAGTCAGTTCATTGCATCAGGTGGCCAAAGTATTGGAGTTTCAGCTTTAGCATCAGTCCTTCCAATGAATATTTAGGACTGATTTCTTTAGGATGGACTGGTTGGATCTCCTTGCAGTCCAAGGGACTCTCAAGAGTCTTCTCCAACACCATAGTTCAAAGGCATCAGTTCCTCAGCACTCAGCTTTCTCTATAGTCCAACTGTCACATCCATACCTGACTACTGGGAAAACCATAGCCTTGACTAAATGGACCTTTGTTGGCAAGATAATGTCTCTGCTTTTTAATATGCTATCTAGTTTGGTCCATAACTTTCCTTTCAAGGAGCAAACGTCTTTTAATTTCATGGCTACAGTCACCATCTGCAGTGATTTTGGAGCCCCCCCTAAATAAAGTCTGTCATTGTTTCCACTGTTTCCCCATCTCTTTGCCATGACTAGAGATCTCTTCAAGAAAATTAGAGACAGCAAGGGAACATTTCATGCAAAGATGGGCTAGATAAATGAAAGAAATGGTATGGAGTAAACAGAAGCAGAAAATATTAAGAAGAGGTGGCAAGAATACACAGAAGAACTGTACCAAAAAACTTCACTACCCAGATAATCTCTATGGTGTGATCACTCACCTAGAGCCAGACATCCTGGAATGTGAAGCCAAGTGGGCCCTAGGAAGCATCACTATGAACAAAGCTAATGGAGGTATTGGAATTCCGGTTGAGCTATTTCATATCCTAAGATGATACTGTGAAAGTGCTGCACTCAATATGCCAGAAAATTTGGAAAACTCAGCAGTGGCCACAGGACTGGAAAAGGTCAGTTTTCATTCCAATCCCAAAGAAAGACAATGCAAAGGAATGCTCAAACTACCACACAATTGCACTCATCTCACACACTGGTGAAGTCATGCTCAAAATTCTCCAAGCCAGGCTTCAACAGTACATGAACTGTAAACTTCCAGACATTCAAGCTGGATTTAGAAAAGGTAGAGGAACCAGAAATCAAATTTCCAACATCTGCCAGATCATTGAAAAAAACAAGAAGAGTTCCAGAAAAACATCTATTTCTGCTTTACTGACTATGCCAAAGCCTTTGACTGAGTTGATCACAATAAACTGTGGAAAATTCTGAAAGAAATGGGAATACCAGACCACCTGACCTGCCTCTTGAGAAACCTATATGCAGGTCAGGAAGCAACAGTTAGAACTGAACATGAACAATAGACTGGTTCCAAATAGGAAAAGGAGTACGTCAAGACTGTATATTGTCACTCTGTTTACTTAACTTATATGCAGAGTTCATCATGAGAAACGCAGGGCTGGAGGAAGCACAAGGTGGAATCAAGTTTGCTGGGAGAAATATCAATAACCTCAGATATGAAGATGACATCACCCGTATGGTAGAAAGTGAAGGAGAAATAAAGAGCCTCTTGATGAAAAAAGTGAAAGGGGAGAGTGAAAAAGTTGGCTTAAAGCTCAACATTCAGAAAACTAAGATCATGGCATCTGGTCCCATCACTTCATGGCAAATAGATAGGGTAACAGTGGCCACTGCTCAGTTTTCCAAATTTACTGGCATATCAAGTGCAGGATTTTAACAGCATCATCTTTTAGGATTTGCAGTATCTCAGCTGGAATTTCACCTCCACTAGTTGTTCATAGGGATCTTCCTAAGGCTCACTTGACTTCACACTCCAAGATGTCTGCCTCTAGGTGAGTGATCATGCCATCTTGGTTATCCTGGTCATTAAGTCTTTTTTTTTTTTTTTTTTGCATAGTTCTTCTGTGTATTCTTACCACTTCTTCTTAATATCTTCTGTTTCTTTTAGGTCCATATGGTTTTGGTCTTTTTTTGTGCCTTTCCATGAAATGCTCCCTTGGTAGCTGTTATTCTCTTAGATTTCTAGTCTTTCCCATTCTATTGTTTTCCTCTATTTCTTTGTATTGTCCACTTAAGAAGGATTTCTTATCTCTCCTTGCTATTCTTTGGAACTCTGCATTCAGATGGGTATATATTTCCTTTTCTCTATGATGAATAAGACATCTTATTTTGGTGTAGTTCTAGGAGATCTTCTAGGTCTTCTTAGAATTTATCAACATCAGCTTTTTCAGCATTAGTGGTTGGTTCATAGACTTGTGTTACTGTGATGTTGAATGGTTTGCCTTGGAATGATCTGAGAACATTCTGTTATTTTTAAGGTTGCACCCAAGTACGGCATTTCAGACCTGTTTGTTCATAATGAAGGCTACTCCATTTCTTCCATGGGGTCACACATTGTTGAATAAGACTGAGCGACTAACATACACACACGTTCTTTCCCATAGTAATAGATATATGGTCATCTGAATTAAATTCACTCATTCTTTTCCATTCTAGGTCACTGATTCCTATGATGTCGATGTTTACTCTTGCTACCTCCTGCTGACCATGTCCAATTTACCTTGATTCATAGACCTAACATTTCAGGCTCTTATTGAAAGGTTGTTGTTGAATCACGCAAAGATGCTGGGATTCTTGGCCCCCGGAGGAGAAGAATTCAATCTGGCGCCAAAGACAAGGCTTGATCGCTCAGAGCTTTTGTATAATAAAGTTTTATTAAAGTATCAAGGAGATAGAGAAAGCTTATGACATAGGCATCAGAAGGGGGCAGAAAGAGTACCCCCCCTGCTAGTCTTCAGCTGGATGTTATATAGTCACTAGCAGTCTGTTAATGAAAGAAAGGAACGTCTTAAAACTCAGAATGGCACCAGGCCCCTCACCCATAAGATGCATTTTGGGATAATCTTGGCACCAAATGGTTCATCCTGGGCCCTAAAAGGATTAACTTGAATCTTGAAGAAGAGCAGATCACCATACAATTAGTTTAATTTACATAGATTAGGGAAACAATATCTGAGTATAACATACTGGTTTGTTAAGTAGGTTCTGAGCCAAGAGGCAGAACTGACTTGAAGACAGAGTTTAGGGTAAATGCATAGTACATTAGCATAGCTTAAGACAAACTTTTCCATAAGAGAAATGCATGGGTTATTTCTAGGTTTGAGAATAGTTAACTTCAGGTGAAACCAGGTGTCATTATGGCAACACAGTATTTTAAGAGAAAACTTCTTTTAAATTTGTATAGAGAAGGAAAAAATATTGCTAGTTTGTTTCCTCTTGGTGCTCAAGAGAGATAAAAATGCCTGACACTTGCAGGCTATTTCCTCCATTTGGAGACCCTTGGCCTTCCTGCCTGTTACCCTCTCACTATGCAATACTGATCTTTACAGCATTGGATTTTACTTTCATCATCAGACACATCCACAGCTAAGCATTTTTTTTCTGCTCTGGCCCACCTGCTTCATTTTTTTCTGGAGCTACTAGCTGGTGTCCTCCACTCTTCCCCAGTAGCATATTGGACACCTTCTGACCTGGCGAGCTCATCTTTTGATGTCATATCTTTTTGCCTTTTTATACAGTTTATGGGGTTCTCATGGCTAGTGAGAGTGCTTTGCCATTCCCCCCTCCAGTGGATCATGTTTTGTCAGAACTCTCCACTATAATCTGTCCATCTTGGAGGGTCTTGCACAGCATGACTAATAGCTTCACTGAGTTATGCAGGCCCCTTTGCCATGACAAGGCAGTGATCTATGAAGGGGTCAGTGCATCTTAGTCTCTCCATTTTGTATTTGTGGATACCTATTGATTAAAAGTTAAATCATGCCTAGAGAAAAACTCAAAATATTAAAAAAGTTAAAGATTAAACATAAGGCTGACAAAATTTTATTAGGAAAAGAAACATAAAGCAAATGTGACATTATTAACTTTAAACAAAATAGAATGAGAATATAGTATTTATGAAGAGCATGATATGCAACAAAATAATGGATCATGTATTTAATGCACAGAAAAAGACATGTAATCTAAAAATCCAAAATATTAGATAAAAAGGAGAAATAATAATCATAGTTATTGTGGAAAACAGCGTGTGGTTTATTATGCATAAAAATATAGTCCAGGTTAAGAGTTTTATATACATTAAAGTTAATTCTCTAACAATGCTGAGGCAGATACCATTTTCTCATTTTATGGGGAAAAAAATTCAGTAATGGAGATTATAAGCAATGTGCCAAGGGTTAAATACTTAGGAAGTACTGGAATTGGATTTCAAACCCGCATTAGTCAGGGGTCCTACTGCCCTGCAATTCTGCCTTCCTCTCTCTCTCCCTTCTACAAACCAACAAAACTCAGAGCATAAAGATCGAGCAAGATGATTGATTTAAATGATATGTGTGTCGAACTTTCAACTCAATCAAGTGCTCATATAGCTAGATACTTTTGTCACAGTTATTCTTTGTAAAGTTCTAGGAGTTTTGACAGATACACAGTGTCACATGCCCATGAATACCAGACAGAAAGTTTCACAGCCCTGAAAGCCCTCTGCATTTCACCTGGTTAACCCTCCCACCTCTTCAAGCTCCTGACAGCCTCTTATGTTTTCTATCTCTATACTTTAGCCTTTGTCAGAATTTCATAAAAATAATATTATATAGTATATGTCCTTTTGAAACTTCTTTCCTTCACTTAAGCATACATATTTAAGCAATCTCATACAACATTTATCCACATTGCTGCATAGATTATCAGCTTATTCTTCTTGTTCACAAATAATATTCAATAGTATGGATGTACCATAGTTTATTCATTTGTCCATTGAAGGCCATCTTGGTTGTTTCCAGTTTTAGGATATATTCTGATTTCTAAAGGTTAACAGTGAATTTCACATTCATAGGTGTTATGGAGGGTATGACAGGACCTGTAATACACTGCCTATCACTGGTGTATGCAGTTTTCCAAATTACATATGAAAAATGACTCGTTATTCAATATGCCTTTTAAAGATGCAGTAAATTGTGCTTTGTTACTAAACAAGGAAGAGTGAAAATAATGAACTGAGCATTCAGTAAAGGAATTACAAAGTGAGAAACAAGCAAATGGAAGGATGAGAAAGGATGAGAAACACATATGTTAATAAATTGGAAGATACAAAATAGAAATTGTAAATAATTTCAAGATATTTTTACTTACAATAAATCCTGTAACATATGTACAACTTTAGCATGTTTGATCAAGACAAAAGGACAAAATCCTTCAAGTACATATCATTAGAACAAAAAAGAAGATATATCGTAGGTAAATGGTTTCAGAGTACAAATATAAAGTTGAAAGAATACTAATATCAATATGTGACATAAAAGTTTCCTCAGATATAGAATAATCTGTTTTTGGAAAAAAAAAAAAAAAACACACCTTGAAAGTTTGATAGCAAATTGACTTCAACTGGTTATTAAGAGAAATTGGTAAAACAACAAGGTTCTATTGTATAGCATCCAGAACTATATTCAGTATCCTGTGATAAACCATAATGAGAAAGAATACGAAAAAGAATATATATGTAACTGAATCACTATTCTGTACAGCAGAAATTAACACAACATTCTAAATCTACTATATTTTATTACAATTTCTTAAAAATTAAAAAAGAGGAATTGATACAACTTAGTATGCCTGGAAAATCCCATGCACGGAGGAGCCTGGTGGGCTGCAGTCCATGGGGGAGCTAAGAGTCGGACACGACTGAGCGACTTCACTTTCACTTTTCACTTGCATGCATTGGAGAAGGAAATGGCAACCCACTCCAGTGTTCTTGCCTGGAGAATCCCAGGGATGGGGGAGCCTGGTGGGCTGCCATCTATGGGGTCACACAGAGACAGACACAAGTGAAGCGACTTAGTAGCAGCAGCAGCAGCAGCAGTATGTTTTATCCTAGGAACACTAAAACAATATATATTTTCAAAATGTTAAAGAAAAAATTTAATTTACAAAGTTCTCTGGAAGGTATTGATCAATGTTCACTGAATTTTATGAATGTTCACTGAATGCTTAGACTGGGCCAGGCATTGTTCCAAGTGCTCCATACACTTAGCTCACTGAATTCTCACAAAACCATAAAAAAAAAAAAAGTAGTGTTGTCACTGTCTTACCAATTTCACAGAAAAGAAATCCAAAGCACAGATATCTTAAAGAAAAATAAGAAAGGGCAAAGTCAGGACAGGAACCCGGGCAGTGTGACTGTCCTGCTGTGGTCTTGTTCTCTGGCACATGATGCACAGAGCCTATTTCTATTAAAAATAACAGTTATGAAAACTACAGAGCCACTATAACCACCACCAGTGAATTCACCACCACTCAATACTGGCACCACTGCAACCACTGCAACACAAATTATGAGTGGAGATATAATGTAATAAAAGGGTCTATTTAAACCTAAAGGTGAACATCAGAGTAAACAATGAAATACTAAAAGCAAGATCAGAGCAGGTTTGCCTTATAATCATAATATTTTATACATTTCCAGAAATTCTTGGTGATTGAATGAAAAATAAAACAATTACAAGGAAATACATCTTTTGGGAAAAAATATTTAATTATCATAATTTACATATGCTGGCCTATCCAGGAAGCATAAGAAAACTAGCAGAAAATCGATTAAAAGCAGTAAGAGAAATAAAGAAATTATCCAGATTGAAAAAAAAAAATGCCAAAAAAAGTCAATTTTTTTGTTACTTGGGAATTTCAATAGAAGGAAAAGAGCCCATTCACAACAGCTAAAAATTTATAAACTGCCTAGAAATAATATTTTGTTGTTCAGTCACCAAGTCGTGTCTGACTTTTGTGACCCCATGGACTGTAGCACACCAAGGTTCTCTGTCCTTTACCATCTCTGGATCTTTGCTCAGATTTATGTCCATCGAGTGGATGATGCTATCTAACCATCTCATTCTCTGCTGGCCTCTTCTCATTTACCTTCAGTCTTTTCCAGCATCAGGGTCTTTTCCAATGTGTCGGGTCTTTGCATCAGGTGGCTGAAGTACTGGAGCTGCAGCATAAGCCCTTGTAATGAATATTCAGGGTTGATTTCCTTAGGATTGATTGGTTTAATCTCTTTGCAATTCAAGGGAATCTCAAGAATCTCCCTTCTCCAGTGGACCACATTCTGTCAGATCTCTCCACCATGACCTGCCCGTCTTGGGTTGCCCCATGGGTATGGCTTAGTTTCACTGAGTTGGACAGGGCTGTGGTCCTAGTGTGATTAGATTGACTAGTTTTCTGTGAGTATGGTTTCAGTGTGTTTGCCCTCTGATGCCCTCTTGCAACACCTACCATCTTACTTGGGTTTCTGTTACCTTGGGCGTGGGGTATCTCTTCACGGCTGCTCCAGCAAAGCACAGCCATTGCTGCTTACCTTGGACGAGGGGTATCTCCTCACCGCTGCCCTTCCTGACCTTCAACGTGGGATAGCTCCTCTAGGCCCTCCTGCGCCCATGCAGCCATGGCTCCTTGGACATGGGGTTGGTCCTCCCGGCCACCATCCCTGGTAGTCATGCTTGTTTTAGGAATTCACTCAGAATAGAGCTACATGGATAATGGTGCAGCCTCCTGCACTCCTAAGAAGACAAGATGCAGGGACATTAGATCTGTCCAGAGTTCCACATGGCATATTTCACACTCTAACCAAAGTGGCCTCAAGCTGGTCCCTTGTCAGTGTGGTCAGCACTGTCTTTCACTCATCCAATCAACAGATGGCAACACTCCTGCCTGGCAACACTCCTCTTGGCAACACTTCTGCGTGGTCTGTCACAGTCGTGGGGCCAACCAAGACGGGCGGGCCATGCTGCAGAGATCTGACAGAATGTGGTCAGCTGGAGAAGGGAATGGGAAATCACTTCAGTATTGTTGTCTTGAGAACCCCATGAACAGTATGAAAAGGCAAAATGAGAGGATACTGAAAGAGAAACTCCCCAGGTCAGTAGGTGCCCAATATGCTACTGGAGATCAGTGGAGAAATAACTTCAGAAAGAATGAAGGGATGGAGCCAAAGAAAAAGAATACCCAGCTGTGGATGTGACTGGTTATAGAAGCAAGGACTGATGCTGTAAAGAGCAATATTGCATAGGAACCTGGAATGTTAGGTCCATGAATCAAGGCAAATTGGAAGTGGTCAAACAAGAGATGGCAAGAGTGATTGTCGACATTCTAGGAATCAGCGAACTGAAATGGACTGGAATGGGTGAATTTAACTCAGATGACCATTATATCTACTACTGCAGGCAGGAATCCCTCAGAAGAAATGGACTGGCTATCATGGTGAACAAAAGAGTCTGAAATGCAGTACTTGGACGCAATCTCAAAAATGACAGAATGATCTCTGTTCAATTCCAAGGCAAACCATTCAATATCACAGTAATCCAAGTCTATGCCCCAACCAGTAACACTGAAGAAGCTGAAGTTGAACGGTTCTATGAAGACCTACAAGACCTTTTAGAACTAACACCCAAAAAAGATGTCCTTTTCATTATAGGGGACTGGAATGCAAAAGTAGGAAGTCAAGAAAAACCTGGAGTAACAGGCAAATTTGGCCTTAGAATACGCAATGAAGCAGGGCAAAGACTAACAGAGTTTTGCCAAGAAAATGCACTGGTCATAACAAACACCATCTTCCAACACATAAGAGAAGACTCTATAGATGGACATCACCAGATGGTCAACTCCAAAATCAGATTGATTATATGCTTTGCAGCCAAAGATGGAGAAGCTCTATAGAGTCAGCAAAAACAAGACCAGGAGCTGACTGTGGCTCAGACCATGAACTCATTATTGCCAAATTCAGACTTAAATTGAAGAAAATAGGGAAAACCACTAGACCATTCAGGTATGACCTAAATCAAATCCCTTATGATTATACAGTGGAAGTGAGAAATAGATTTAAGGGCCTAGATCTGATAGATAAGGTTTCTGATGAGCTATGGAATGAGGTTCGTGACATTGTACAGGAGACAGGGATCAAGACCATTCCCATGGAAAAGAAATGCAAAAAAGCAAAATGGCTGTCTGGGGAAGCCTTTCAAATAGCTGTGAAAAGAAGAGAAGCAAAAAGCAAAGGAGAAAAGGAAAGATATAAGCATCTGAATGCAGAGTTCCAAAGAATAGCAAGAAGAGATAAGAAAGCCTTCTTCAGTGATCAATGCAAAGAAATAGAGGAAAGCGCAGAATGGGAAAGACTAGGGATCACTTCAAGAAAATCAGAGATACCAAAGGAACATTTCATGCAAAGATGAGCTCGATAAAGGACAGAAATGGTATGGACCTAACAGAAGCAAAAGTATTAAGAAGAGATGGCAAGAATACACAGAAGAACTGTACAAAAAAGGTCTTCACGACCCAGATAATCACGATGGTGTGATCACTGACCTAGAGCCAGACATCCTGGAATGTGAAGTCAAGTGGGCCTTAGAAAGCATCACTACGAACAAAGCTAGTGGAGGTGATGGAATTCCAGTTGAGCTATTCCAAATCCTGAAAGATGATGCTGTGAAACTGTTGCACTCAATATGTCAGCAAATTTGGAAAACTCAGCAGTGGCCACAGGACTGGAAAAGGTCAGTTTTCATTCCAATGCCAAAGAAAGGCAATGCCAAAGAATGCTCAAACTACCACACAATTGCACTCATCTCACACACTAGTAAAGTAATGCTCAAAATTCTCCAAGCCAGGCTTCAGCAATATGTGAACCGTGAACTTCCAGATGTTCAAGCTGGTTTTAGAAAAGGCAGAGGAACCAGAGATCAAATTGCCAACATCCGCTGGATCATGGAAAAAGCAAGAGAGTTCCAGAAAAGCATCTATTTCTGCTTTATTGACTATGCCAAAGCCTTTGACTGTGTGGATCACAATAAACTGTGGAAAATTCTGAAAGAGATGGGAATACCAGACCACTTGATCTGCCTCTTGAGAAATTTGTATGCAGGTCAGGAAGCAACAGTTAGAACTGGACATGGAACAACAGACTGCTTCCAAATAGGAAAAGGAGTTCGTCAAGGCTGTATATTGTCACCCTGTTTATTTAACTTATATGCAGAGTACATCATGAGAAACGCTGGATTGGAAGAAACACAAGCTGGAATCAAGATTGCCTGGAGAAATATCAATAACTTCAGGTAGGCAGATGACTCCACCCTTATGGCAGAAAGTGAAGAGAAACTAAAAAGCCTCTTGTTGAAAGTGAAAGAGGAGAGTGAAAAAGTTGGCTTAAAGCTCAACATTCAGAAAACAAAGATCATGGCATCTGATCCCATCACTTCATGGGAAATAGATGGGGAAACAGTGGAAACAGTGTCAGACTTTATTTTTCTGGGCTCCAAAATCACTACAGATGGTGACTGCAGCCATGAAATTAAAAGACGCTTACTCTTTGGAAGAAAAGTTATGACCAACCTAGACAGCATATTCCAAAGCAGAGACATTACTTTGCCAACAAAGGTTCGTCTAGTCAAGGCTATAGTTTTTCCTGTGGTCATATATGGATGTGAGTGTTGGACTGTGAAGAAGGCTGAGCACCAAAGAATTGATGCTTTTGAACTGTGGTGTTGGAGAAGACTCTTGAGATTCCCTTGGACTGCATGGAGATCCAACCAGTCCATTGTGAAGGAGATCAGCCCTGGGATTTCTTTGGAAGGTATGATGCTAAAGCTGAAACTCCAATACTTTGGCCACCTCATGCGAAGAGTTGACTCATTGGAAAAGACTCTGATGCTGGGAGGGATTGGGGTCAAGAGGAGAAGGGGACGACAGAAGATGAGATGGCTGGATGGCATCACTGACTCGATGGACGTGAGTTTGAGTGTACTCCGGGAGTTGGTGATGGACAGGGAGGCCTGGCGTGCTGCAATTCATGGGGTCGCAAAGAGTCGGACACGACTGAGCGACTGATCTGATCTGATCTGATCAAGAATCTCCTCCAGCACCACAGTTTGAAATCATCAATTCTTTGCCTCTCAGACTTCTTTATGGTCCAACTCTAATGTCCATAAATGGTTACTGGAAAAAACATAGCTTTGACTAGATGGACTTTTGTCAGCAAAGTGATGTCTATGCTGTCTAGGTTTGCCATCACTTTCCTTCCAAAGAGCAAGCATCTTATAATTTCATGGCTCCAGTCCTCATTCTCAGTGATATTGGAGTCCAAGAAAAGAAAATCTGTCACTGCTTTTACTTTTCCCTCTTCTTTTTGCCATGAAATGATGGGACAGGATGCCATGATCTTAGTTTTTTGAACATTGAGTTTTAAGCCAACTTTTTCACTTTCCTCTTTCACCTTCATCAAGAGGCTCATTAGTTCCTCTTCACTTTCTGCCATTAGAGTGGTATCTGCATATCTGTGGTTGTTGATGTTTTTCCTGGCAATCTTGATTCCAGCTAGTGTTTCACTCAGCCTGGCATTTCACATGTTGTACTCTGTATATAAGCAGGGTGACAGTATAAAGCCTTGTTTTCCCCTTTCCCAATTTTGAACCTGTCCATTGTTCCATGTCTGGTCCTAACTGTTGTTTCTTATCCTGCATTCAGTTTTCTCAGGAGGCATACAGATAAGATGGTCTGGTATTTACATCTCTAAGAATTTTCCACAGTTTGTTGTGATCTGCAAAGTCAAAGGCTTTAGCATAGTTAATGAAGCAGAAGTAGATGTTTTTCTGGAATTCCCTTGATTTTTCTATGATCCAATGGATAATGGCAATTTGATCTCAAGTTCCTTTGCCTTTTCTAAACCCAGTTTATACATGTAGAAATTCTTGGTTCATGTACTGCTGAAACCTAAGGATTTTGAGCATAACTCTACTATCTTTCAAAATGAGTACAAGTGTTAAGTAGTCTGAATATTCTTTGGCACTACCCTTCTTTGGAACTGGAAAGAAAACCAACGTTTTCCAATCCTGTGAACCCTTCTGAGTTTTCCAAATTTGCTGACATATTGAGTGCAGAACCTTAATAGAGTCATCTTTTAGGATTTCAAATAGCTCAGCTGTAGTTCCATCACCTCCATTAGATTTGTTTTTATTAATGTTCCCTAAGGCCCACTTGACTTCACACTTCAGGATGTTGAGCTGTTGGTGAGTTACCATACCATCATAGTTATTTGGGTCATTAAGACCTTCTTGTATAGTTCTTCTGTGTATTCTTCCCACTTCTTAATTTCTTCTGCTTCTGTTAGGTCCTTACCATTTCTGTCCTTTATCGTGCTCATCCTTATGAAATATTCCTTTGATATCTCCAATTTTCTTAAAGATATA
Organism: Bos indicus; assembly: GCF_029378745.1. Lineage (NCBI taxonomy): Eukaryota > Metazoa > Chordata > Mammalia > Artiodactyla > Bovidae > Bos > Bos indicus. The sequence goes on along the minus strand of NC_091782.1, from coordinate 3,476,424 downwards.
TGTATTCTTTCTATGCAGGGCCACCCAAGACACATGGGTCATAGTGGAGAGTTCTGACAAAAGGCCATCCACTGGAGGAGGAAATGGCAAAGCACTCTAATAATCTTGCTGCAAGAATTCCATTAACAGTATGAAAAGAGATAATGTATGGGATCAAAATAAATAGAGATAAAAAACTTTGCTGAAATATCTAAAAGAAACATAATTACATAATATAAATTATTTCAGTGGTGTACTGGTAAACTGATCTTTGCTTGGCTTTGAGGGACTGTAGAGCCATGATTTGTGGCATTTGCTGATTTCCACTGAATAAAAATTTCACCATGGCTCTTTTCAAGATATCAAGAATTTAAAACCACTTGGCAAAATTTATGAATTATTTATCAATTGATTTTTCTGAGCTGGTAAGAGCTGGCTCCAAAACAACTGAATTATTCCCAAGTTAATTTGTATGTTTAATGTAATTACATTCTAGGCCTTGTTACTATGTTTTTGAAGCTAGACAGAGTAATTTTAACATTTATCTGAAGTTCATTTTGGAAAATGAAACCATGATACTAGCCAGCATAATTTTGCAAAAGTAGTGAGAAGTGCATGTACTTCTGTATATGACAGCAAGTTATAAAACTACAATAAAAAGCAATATTCTATTGGCACAAAACCAATAGATACATAGCTCAGGATAGATTCTAGTATATGTATACTAGTATCGTTCTAGTAAATGTAGAAAACTTACAGTGAAAATTTCAGTTGTAGAAGTGCAAATGCACACAGTGAGGCAGCACTTTTATCTACCCTAACAAATGGGCAAAGTTTAAAGTGTTGATTCTAGTGCTAGAGATGAGGTGGTAAAGGGAGCACCTGTTCCGTAGGACTGTAACATTTTGGGGTAGACTTCCTGGAAATCAACTTATTGATAGACATCATGGACTTTATAGAGTCTCTTTCATTTAATACACAGTTTATCTTTGAAAATATATATTTAAACATGTTTTTACTTTTGTGAAAAATTGCAGACAATTTGAAGATCTCTCCTTGTTTGGCATTATTATGCATCATACATCTGAGACCCATGGTAGCTGGCTGAAGGATCAGGGGAAGGTGATTTGTATGGGTATTTCCATGTAGTTCATGGATTCAAGAGCAGGAAATACAACTAGTTTGGGGTTCAGTTAACCCAAAGAGAAAATTAAGGAAAACTCATGTGTATCCAGGACAGCTGGTCTCTTCACATTGGTCCCTGGTGCTCCACGATCTTTGCCTAGCTTTGAGGGGCTGTAGATAAAATATTTTTGTATTTCTGCTGTAAAGGATTTTTCTCAGCAAATTTTACTGAGACCTGGGACCTGACTAAAAGAGTGAGCACTGGGAAGTAATTTAAAACCATAATAACTCCAAAAAGTTTACCTAACCCTAGATGTACTTCTTTTTTCTTTAAATTAAAATATAGTTGATTAACAAAGTTGTGTTAATTTCTGCTGTATAGCAAAGTGTGTGTGTGAGTATACATACATATATATTTTATATTATATATATTTAATATTATTTTCCATTATGGTTCATCACAGGATATTGAATATAGTTCCCTGTGCTATACAGACTGACTTGTTGTCCATCCGCCCTATACGTAGCAGCTTGCATCTACCAACCCCAAAAGCCCAGTTCATCCCTCCCACACCACCCTTCCTATGTCTGTGTGTTGTTCTGCTTCATAGATAAATTTGTGTCATTTTTTAGACTCCATGTCTGAGTAATATGAATGCGACTAGAGATGATCATACTAAGGGAAGTAAGTCAGAGAGAGAAACACAAATACCCTATGATATCACTTATATACAGAAGTGTGTATTTTGACTTCAAGGAGTGAGTTGAGATTGGAGATGTGGAGACGTTCCTTGGTTGTAAAGTTGGATTTATCTTTTCTGAATAAATTTATTTGCCTTCCAAAAGGTTGGAGTGAGAATCCAGTATCACTTCCAGAGAGAAAAGGCTTTTTTCTCTTTATGTGGAAAAGAGGGGACCGTTGGATTAATTAGGTGTTGGCTTTCATGACTGTAACTCAGGCCCCACATTTGTACAGGATAACATCTGGTTTTCATGGCCTTACCCTAAGTGAAGCACCAGGGACTCAGAAGTTTATCTGTTGTAAAGTAAATAATAATTAAATTGCTCTTTTCAAGAAATCTTTGATTGCCTTCAAGATGATATTAATAAATAGGGAGACTAAAGACTTAGAGGGTATTTTGATTCATCCTCCAGCTTCTTCTGCAACTCTGCTCTTCAGTGCATGCTGTTTAATCATGGATGCTCCTTAAATCCCCCAAAAGCTTAGAATCCACCAGTAAGTGTTCAGTTTTCTTAGTTTCTCAATTACAAATTCCTCAGAGAGAGAATCCAATCAGAATCTGCCTTACTATACAAGGAATAAGGGCACAGATTTTTGAGTGAAAAGAAGAGGAAATGATTGACCCCTACAGGACACCCTCCAACAGTAGGAAAAGTGATTGTCATACCTAATAACATGGATTATATGAAGTTACTAAAACTGTATTTTGAAGAATGTTTAATGATTCTGGAATATGTTCATGATGTGTGTTTATAATTTTGAGTAATATGTTCTTCAGTCTATATTTTTCTTTTTTTTTTTAATAATGTATCTGGTTTTGGTATTTATGTAATACTGGTCTCAGAAAATAAGAGAAGTATTCTAATAGAATTGACACTGTTACTGCCTTAAATATTTGGTAGAATTCACCAGTGAAATCATCTAGGCTTGGAGTTTTACTTGATGAAAGATTTTAATTACATATTTAGTATTTTTTTCAATAGAATAGAACTATTCATGTTATCTATTTCTTCTTGAGTGAGTTTTGGTATGTATATTTCAAGGAATTGGTGCTTTATAAAAGTTTTTAAAGGGAAGCAACTTTAGGATATAATTAAGTATCATTCTTATAAACTTTTACTTTAAAGACTTATTTTAATCCTAAATTCAGTAAATTACGTAAGTAGAATTTTATTCTGTAAACTTTCTGTGCCTAGAGTTCCAGGATAAAGACGTTAATAAAAACAATCTGTGTTTTCTTATCTTTCAACTGTGACAATGGGATTTTAAGCTGAAGAATTAGTCTTGTATTCTCCTTTTCTTAGTTTATGAATATACTGTCCATTTATTTCAGTCCCATTCAACCAGATGGGCCTCCAGCATCCTCCCCGTGGGAGGGAAAGAAAAGTACATGAGGCTCCATGTTGCTTCTGTGAGAGTGAAAAAGACAACAACAGACCACCATATCTAAAATTTCTCCTAATCATGGCACATTTTTTTTTAACTTTACTTTTGGATCACAGCTCTTTCTTAGTTTTGCCTTTCAGTCTAGATGCTTGTTTAAATTAATTGCATGCAATGCTTACTTGGTTGGTTAACCCACAGGCTCTAGGGACCAATTACCTTAGTAACATTTAGCAACTGACATTTATAATCTAGTTAAGAAACAAAGAGGAACTAAAAAGCCTCTTGATGAAAGTGTAAGAGGAAAATGAAAAAGCTTGCTTAAAACTCAACATTCAGAAACTAAGATCGTGACCTCTGGTCCCAACACTTCATAGCAAATAGACGGGGAAACAGTGACAGACTTTATTATCTTGGGCTCCAAAATCACTGCACATGGTGACTGCAACCATGAAATTAAAAGGCACTTGCTCCTTGGAAGAAAAGCTATAAGTAACCCAGACAGCATGTTAAAAAGTAGAGATGTTACTTTGCTGACAAAGGTCTGTCCAATCAAAGTTATGGTTTTTCTAGTAGTCACGTATGGATATGAGAGTTGGACCATAAAGAAAGCTATGGCCAAAGTATTGGAATTTCAGCTTTAGCTTCAGTCCTTCCAATGAATATTCAGGACTAAGTCTCCAACACCTCAGTTCAAAAGCTTCAATCCATTGGCACTCAGCTTTCTTTATGGTCCAACTCTCACATCCATACTGAACTGAACTGACAGCATGTTTGTACACTATTTACCAAATGAGTATTTAATTTTAGAATATAGTTTTTGAACTACTCTTATGTGTCTGGCTTCTAAGCTGTCTTTTAAAGCCATTTGAAGTAGTTGCTTTTCTTTTTTAAAAAATTATATTTATTTTTGATTGCTTGATGATTGCTGTACAATATTGGTTTGATTTCTGTCATACATCAACATGAATTAACCAGAGGTGTACATATGTCCCCTCCCTCTTGAATCTCCCTGTTTTATTTCTTAGTGGCATGTTTTATGTTGAGGTTAGAGATGTGCTTTAATAATAATTAATGCACATTAAATAAAAAATATAATTCCTTAAAAAAAAAAAAAATTAAGGCTGAAAGAGAAGGGGGATGACCAAGGTTGAGATGGTTGGATGGCATCACCAACTTGATGGACATGAATTTGAGTAAGCTCTGGAATTTGGTGATGGATAGGGAAGCATGCCTTACTGCAGTCAATGGGGTTGAAAAAAGCTGGACGCGACTGAGTGACTGAACTGAGCTTTAGTGTGATGAGGACAATATCCCATCATCCAAATTCTAGCCCTTAGCCCTTAGCCCTTAGTTAGAAAATGTAGACTTCAAAATCAGGGTTTGCAAGTTTTCACACTTACTAAGAATTTAACTATAATCTAAGTCAATTGAATAAGAAGAATTATCAGAAATTTCATGGAATCCCAACCAAATTCCTCCTAGATAATTGACTTATTTTATTCTGTAAGCCAAGTTTATTGAAGTATAATTTATATATACTATAAAATTCACCCTTTAAACTATATGATTCTATGAGTTTTGACTTTCAATTGTCCTATTCTGCCCTTTAATCTCCCTGTAGCCTCTCCTATTACACTCCTCTACCCCACCCAAATATCTTGAAAATATTTGAAATAAACAGGTAGATACTCTTCCAAGTTTCACAGTATCAAATTAATATGAAAAAAAGTGTTTTATGGTAGATAAATACAGATGTCAAATGCTTCCTTAAACTTGGTTATTAGTTCTGAATATATGTGAGAATCTTTTCTTTTTTAAGCCTTTTTATATATTTCTTTTTTTTTTCTAATTTTATTTTATTTTTAAACTTTACATAATTGTATTAGTTTTGCCAAATATCAAAATGAATCCGCCACAGGTATACATGTGTTCCCCATGAATATATGTGAGAATCTTTTCTTTTGAATTTGCTGGAAACTGCAGCATCTCTTACACTGCATCACTGGCCCCATTGTACTGTATGTGATTTAGTGACCTGTGAGCTGCCTCAGATTCACATTCTTATATATTATGAATCCTATGGTTCTTCTGTCAGTGGAGGATGGGGAGAACAACTTTTCTATTTTATGATCATAGTGATAGTTTCCTCTTTTGTTCTATAACCTTTACTTTTCTTTACAGAGACTTTTAGAATTTCTCCCTGATAATTCTCCAAGTGTTAGTTGCTCAGTCATGTCTGACTCTTTGTGATCCCATGGACTGCAGCCTGCCAGGCTCCTCTGCCCATGGAATTCCCCAAGCAAGAATACTAAAAATGAATGGCTATTCCCTTATCCAGAGGATCTTCTGACCCAGGGATCAAACCCCAGCCTCCTGCATAGCAGGCACATTCTTTACCTTATGAGCCACCAGGGAAGCCTCTATTCTACAAGGGCCTCTCTTAAATAGTTATCTAAAGTACTCTGTTCCTTAGAAAATTTCTGTTTTACAGTCAAGGTTCATGTATATCCCCAAAGTGAGGAGACTATAAAAATTAAAAAAAAAAAAAAAAGACAGTTGCCTTTAAAGGCAGAATTATAAATGTGCTGTATTGTGACTACCTTGTGAATGCATTGTCCCTCCTATTAACCTTATCTTAAGCTAAACCTGTGAAATTGCTTGATCAGAAGGTAGTAAATACTTTTGTTTCCTTTTTTTTTTTTTTTTGCCACACCATATGGTATGTGGGCTTTTAGTTCCCCTTCCAGAGATTGAACTTGTGCCTCCTGCAGTGGAAGCCCAGAGTTTTAAGCACTGGGCTGCCAGGGAAGTCCCAGTACTAAAGTTTTTAATACATAACCTCAAAATTGTTCTCCTGGAAGACTTCATTGTTAAATTCCCATCACTATATGAGAAAATTATCTCTTAACGTTACTGTTTCTTTGCTTTATATTTGAAACTTCTATACTTAATAGAGCTCTGATTTGCAGTAGCTACAGGATAAACATTTGCTAAACCAACTTGAACTAAAAATATCTTTACAAAGGACGTGTAATTTAAAGTATAGATGCTTGTATTACTAAATTAAAGAATAAACAATTTCAAAATGAAGTGGATATTATTTTCCAGCTGAATATTATGCTACCTTATATTATAATGAAAAATTGCTTGAGATGAAAATTTAGGGCCCCATATTGCACTGAAACAATATAATTTTGAATAAAGTGATATCTATAAAATATTAAAGTGATGATTTTCATATAAGAATAAGAGTCCGGCATCATTTTATGAAAATAATTGCTCAGATTCTTCCAGTCCACTTTTCTATTTATTATCACAGGTGTCATTTCTCAGTCAATTTCTTTTACATGTACTTTGGGCTATTTCTTTAAAAACTGATGCTATTATATCATTCAGTGCATTCTTATTTCTCACAAACACACAGTCAACAACAATCTTAAGGGGACTACTGGGCATCCTGAGAATTGGCAGATTTTATGAGCAGTGAGTAACTAAGGACAAATGTATTTGTTTGCATTTGACAAGTTACTCATCTTGGGTGTGGTCAGAGGAAGTAGCCTCTTCAGCCTGCTTAAACTTATCTGCTAATTATACCAAATCAATGGCTTGACCCTTGTTTATCATGAGATTTTTGTTAAAGAAAACTCAGAAGCAATCCAGATCTTTGGAGATGGCTAAATTCTTTCTGATAAAATGAGAAAATTTTGTCCAATAAGGAAGAGCATTATAGATTGTAAAATCCAATTACAATTATGACTTTAGTTGCATAATTGCCTGCACTATGTAAAATGAAAAGTTGATTCAAATATTCTAGCAACTGGAGCCTCAAGTGCTATTGTTTAAATCACTGAGGTCGATTCATGTGTTTAGTGACAGTTTAGTGGATACTTGCCTCAAGGCTTAAGTTGTATATGTATACACAGGAAACTGGAGTATTATAAAGTACAATGATTTTATCTAATAAATGGCTTAATATAGAAATAAATGAAAAGGAGCTCTTGGGGAAAACTTGGTTTCAAACAAAGTTTGTGTGAAGTAATGAAGGTGAAACAGATTTAAATCTTCCAGACTAAGATCATGGGACCTGGTCACATCACTTCATGGCAAATAGATGGGGAAACTGGAAACAGGGGCAGACTTTATTTTTTGGGACTGCAAAGTCACTGCAGATGGTGACTGCAGCCATGAAATTAAAAGACACTTGCTCCTTGGAAGAAAAGTGATGACCAAACTAGACAGCATATTAAAAAGCAGAGATATTACTTTGCCAACAAAGGTTCGTCTAGTCAAGGTTATGGTTTTTTCAGTGGTCATGTATGGATGTGAGAGTTGGACTGTGAAGAAAGCTGAGCACCGAAGAATTGATGCTTTTGAACTGTGGTGTTGGAGAAGACTCTTGAGAGTACCTTGGACTGCAAAGAGATCCAGCCAGTCCATCCTAGAGGAAATCGGTCCTGAATATTCATTGGAGGGACTGATGCTGAAACTCCAATACTTTGGCCACCTGATGAGAAGAGGTGACTCATTTGAAAATACCCTGATGCTTGGAAAGATTGAAGGTGGGAGAAGAAGGGGCCGAAAGAGAATGAGATGGTTGGATGGCATCATCAACTCAATGGACATGAGTATGAGTAAACTTGAGGAGTTGGTGATGGACAGGGAAGCCTCACGTGCTGTAGTCCAGGGGTTCACAAAGAGTCGGACACGACTGAGTGACTGAATTGAACTGAACTGAAAATCTATTTGCTTTTGTAACTTCAGCCAGAAAGAAGAGTAAATTTTTGAGGTAAAAAGTGGTTAAGATTCCGTTTTCATGCTCAAATAATCTTGGTATGTTTTTCTGTTCAGCTTGATAATAGAAATCATCTTCATTTTTTCCTATGCTAGACAACTAACAGGAATTTCCCTTTGGAGTTCCTTAATCTCACTTTGTGAACTTTCTTTTCTGTGCATTACTTGTTTGGAATAGTTATCTTTCTTTTTGAAACCAGGTAAAGTAATGCTCAAAATTCTCCAAGCCAGTCTTCAGCAATATGTGAACCGTGAACTTCCTGATGTTCAAGCTGGTTTTAGAAAAGACAGAGGAACCAGAGATCAAATTGCCAACATCTGCTGGATCATCAAAAAGGCAAAAGAATTCCAGAAAAGCATCTATTTCTGCTTTATTGACTATGCCAAAGCCTTTGACTGTGTGGATCACAAGAAACTGTGGAAAATTCTTCAAGAGATGGAAATACCAGACCACCTGACCTGCTTCTTGAGAAACCTATATGCAGGTCAGGAAGCAACATTTAGAACTGGACATGGAACAACAGACTGGTTCCAAATAGAAAAAGGAGTATGTAAGAGCTGTATATTGTCATCCTGCTTATTTAACTTCTATGCAGAGTACATCATGAGAAATGCTGGACTGGAAGAAACACAAGCGGAATCAAGATTGCCAGGAGAAATATCAATAACCTGAGATATACAGATGACACCACCCTTATGGCAGAAAGTGAAGAGGAACTAAAAAGCTTCTTGATGAAAGTGAAAGTGGAGAGTGAAAAAGTTGGCTTAAAGCTCAACATTCAGAAAATGAAGATCATGGCATCTGGTCCCATCACTTCATGGGAAATAGATGGGGAAACAGTGGAAACAGTGTCAGACTTTATTTTTTGGGGCTCCAAAATCATTGCAGATGGTGACTGCAGCCATGAAATTAAAAGACACTTACTCCTTGGAAGGAAAGTTATGACCAACCTAGATAGCATATTCCAAAGCAGAGACATTACTTTGCCAACAAAGGTCTGTCTAGTCAAGGTTATGGTTTTTCCAGTGGTCATGTATGGATGTGAGAGTTGGACTGTGAAGAAGGCTGACAGCCGAAGAATTGATGCTTTTGAACTGTGATGCTTTTGAACTGTGTTGGAGAAGACTCTTGAGAGTCCCTTGGATTGCAAGGAGATCCAACCAGTCCATTCTAAAGGAGATCAGCCCTGGATGTTCTTTGGAAGGAATGATGCTAAAGCTGAAACTCCAATACTTTGGCCACCTCATGTGAAGAGTTGACTCATTGGAAAAGACTCTGATGCTGGGAGGGTTTGGGGGCAAGAGGAAAAGGGGACGACAGATGATGAGATGGCTGGATGGCATCACCAACTTGATGGACGTGGGTTTGGGTGAACTCCAGGAGTTGGTGATGGACAGGGAGGCCTGGTGTGCTGCAATTCATGGGGTTGCAAAGAGTTGGACACGACTGAGTGACTGAACTGAACTGAACTGAATCTTCCTTAGATGCATTTATAAGCATAACTATTCTTTGAGTCTCTTGCATTGAAAACCCTTCAGAAAAAAGACCAATATTAAGTCAACAGTGAATAGTCCAAAAAAAAAAAAAAAAAATCCAGAAATCATAACCCCCCGATACATAACGTCCTTATCTGAAGTATAGTTATTAAATTCATTTTATATTTTATTGAGATTCAAGCTTCCAGGGCAGAAATAGTCACACTTAGAGAATGCTTTTCAAAATATATTGGAAATAAGCAAAAAGACGTGTATTTATTGCCATTTTCAACAATATAAATACTTTTATAAATCATTTTAGTTTTGTCACTAAGAAACATTGATTCTACATAGAAAATTTCAAGAGTTTTCATTATTTGTATTAACTTAAAATATAAATTATACAAGTACATGAATGCAAAATAAAACAGTATGAAAGGGGTAGTTATGGAAAGCACCAATTTTTGAATGTACCCATTTCTACTCATTTCCACCAATGTCTGATCCTGGAGGCAAAGACTGTCAGTGATGTTGAGGAATTCAATCCTAGGCAGATTGATAAGAAATTCAGGGTCCCGAAGAAGGAGAAAGGGTTCTGGGGCTCTTGAAGTGGAGACTTGGGGTCTGGAATTCTTAAGGAGGAGAAAAGGAAAAACGTTTTTTTCCCCTTTGCATTCCTTAGTCTCAGTCTATTACACAACTCAGTTTAATCTCTGTACTAGGGATTATACAACAACAATGTATTGGGCTGGAGGACAGTTTCTCCTTCCTGAAAATCTTCTGACTAATTCTGATATCTTAGAATGTATATTATGGGAGTGGGTCTGGAGGATCTTTTTATTGTTAAATATCTAATCTTGTTGTCCTAAAATTTAAATTGCTGGAGTATGTCTGGTAAAATTTTCACAAACTTGAGACATTCTTTTGATTCATTGTAATAACTAATTAAAAGGTATATAACTCCATTGCTGACACTAGCAAGGGGGTACTTTTTCTGCCCCCTTCTGATGTCTATGTCAGAAGCTTTCTCTATGCCTTTTATACTTTAATAAAACTCTATTGCACAAAAGCTCTGAGCGATCAAGCCTTGTCTCTGGCCCTGGACTGAATTCTCCTCTGGAGGCCAAGAATCCCGGCATCCTTTCATGGGTCAGCAACAACCTTTCAGTATCCTCTGTTACAGTTGGCTTTTGCACTCTATCCTTTCTTATCAACTGTGGATTTTATCATCAACTTCCTACAATAATACATCAGATTTAGCTCACTTTCTAGTCCTCCAAATTTCATCTACTTTGCCTAATACTGCTGTTTAGTTTCTCAGGTGTTTGCTTATGCAATCAGTAACATACATAATACATGTACTGTGCTTATGCTTCATCTCTCATTCCTTTAACAGAGTCAGTATTTCTTGACTGTTAAGTTTGTCAAATAAGAAAATAATGCACTTCTCCCTTTCCCTCCTTCTATAATCAAGCAAGGCCCTATGGGGCTTTCCTGGCACAGATTCCACCCCTACCCCAAACCCCACGCATGCCCTGTTTATGCCTCTTGTTTGTAGAAAAGTTGAGTCTCCCAGGCTTCCCCTGAATCACAAAAGGCTGAATCGATGATGGAAAGAATGTGAACTTGTAGTAACAAGAAGTAGCAGTTGGGCCAGGACTGGTGAAAATTTACAGTAAATTAGCCATATAGAAGAGTCAAAGAATCTTTAGTTACTCCCTGAAGGTCAAGTGCACATTCTTGAGTTGTTTTACAGACACTAAAACCCTGACCAGATGTAGAAGTTAACTCTGTGATAACCATGAGCACAAAGCACCCAGACTTGCTGGAGCCTGAGGATTGACAACGTGAACCTCTGTGACAGGGCCCTGTGAACTCACCATCAACCAATCAGATACTGCCATTGAGCTGACCACACACCCTGAACTTCCCTCTCTCACCTACCTTTAAAAACCTTCCCTGAGGCACCCAGTTCAAGATGGCAGAGTAGAAGGATGTGCAATCATCTTTTTATGTGAAAGGACCAAAATTGCAACTAGCTGTTGAACTGTCAGTGACAGGAAGACACTGGAACCCACCAGAAAAAGATATCCCATGTCCAAAGACAAAGAAGAAATCACAGTGAGATGGTATGAGGGATGCCATCATGGTAAAAGTAAAATCCCATACCCACAAGCTGGGTGACCCACAAACTGGAGAATAATAATACCAAAGAAGTTCTCTCACTGTTGTGAAGGTTTTGAACCCCACATCAGGCTTCTCAGCCTGGGGATCCGACAAAGGGACTGGGAATTCCCAGGGAATCTGGACTTGAAGTGCAGCAGGATTTGGTTATAGGACTTCCACAGGTCTGGGGGATACAGAGACTCCACTCTTGGAGGGCACAAACAAAATCTTGTGCACACCAAGACTCAGAGGAAAGGAGCAATGACCCTACAGGAAACTGAACTAAAACTACCTGGCAGCGTTGGAAGGCTTCCTGTGGAGGTGTGGGTCAGCAGGGGCTCACCACGGGGGTGGCAGCACTGGCAGCAGCAAGCTGGGAAGGTTCCTCTTGGCATAAACCCTCTTGGAGCTTGACATTAACCCTAGTACAGACCCTATAGGCTCCAGGGGTGTGTTGCCTCAGGCCAAACATCTGTGAGAGAGAGAGTGCAGCCCCACCCACCAGCAGATAATCGGATTAAAGCTTTACTGAGCAAGGTCTTGCCCACCAAAACAAGCCCCAGTTTTTCCCACCAGTCCCTCACATCAGGAAGCTTACACAAGCCTCTTAGTCTCCTCCATCAGAGGAGAGACAGAAGAAGCAAGAAAAACCCCATCCCGCAGTGGCTAAAACAAAACCTACATAGCAGAAAGTTAATCAGGATAAAAAACCAGAAAGTTATGTCATAGATGAAGGGACAAGATAAAACCCCAGAAAAACAACTAAATGAAGTGGAGATAGGCAACCTTTGAGAAAAAGAATTCAGAGTAATGATAGTGAAGATGATCCAGCATCTCAGGAAAACAGTGAAGATCCATGCAAGCATTGTATACCAAAAGCCTATAGAACTAAAGAACAAACAAACAGAGATGACCAATATGCTATAAGGAGTCAATAGCAGAATAATTGAGGCAGAAGAATGGATAAATGACCTGGAGGACAGAATAGTGGAAATCATTGCCACAGAACAGAATATAGGGGAAAAAAAAAAAAAAGAAAGAAAGAAAAGAAATGAAGACAGCCTAAAGATCTCTGGGACAACATTAAATGCACAAACATTCACATTATAGGGGTTCCGGAAGGAGACAAGAGACAGAAAGGACCAAGAAAATATTTGAAGAGATAATAGCTGAAAGGTTCCTTAACATGGGAAAGGAAATAGTGAGCCAAGTCCAGAAAACCAAGTCCAGAGAGACCCAGGCAGGATAAACCCAAAGAGGAATACACCAAGACGCATTGTAATCAAACTGACAAAAATTAAAGACTAAGATAAAATATGCAGATGACTTCACCCTTATGGCAGAAAGTGAAGAGGAACTGAAAAGCCTCTTGATGAAAGTGAAAGAGGAGAGTGAAAAAGTTGGCTTAAAGCTCAAAATTCAGAAAACAAAGATCATGGCATCTGGTCCCATCACTTCATGGGAAATAGATGGGGAAACAGTGGAAACAGTGTCAGACTTTATTTTGGGGGGCTCCAAAATCACTGCAGATGGTGATCGCAGTCACGAAATTAAAAGACGCTTACTCTTTGGAAGGAAAGTTAGGACCAACCTAGATAGCATATTAGAAAGCAGAGACATTACTTTGGCAACAAAGGTCCGTCTAGTCAAGGCTATGGTTTTTCCAGTGGTCATGTATGGATCTGAGAGTTGGACTGTGAAGAAAGCTGAGTGCCGAAGAATTGATGCTTTTGAACTGTGGTGTTAGAGAAGACTCTTGAGAGTGCCTTGGACTGCAAGGAGATCCAACCAGTCCATTCTAAAGATCAGTTCTGGGTGTTCTTTGGAAGGACTGATGCTGAAGCTGAAACTCCAATATTTTGGCCACCTCATGGGAAGAGTTGACTCATTGGAAAGAGGGACTGGGGGCAGAAGGAGAAGGGGACGACAGAGGAAGAGATGGCTGGATGGCATCACTGACTCGATGGATGTGAGTTTGAGTGAACTCTGGGATTTGGTGATAGACAGGGGGGCCTGGCGTGCTGCAATTCATGGGCTCGCAAAGAGTCGGACATGACTGAGTGACTGAACTGAATTGAAGATAAAATATTAAAAGCACAAGGGTAAAATGTCAAATAATATACAAGGGAACTCCCATCAGGCTATCCCTTGATTTTTCAACAGAAATTCTACTAGACAGAAGGTACTGCTGCTGCTGCTGCTACGTCGCTTCAGTCATGTCCAACTCTGTGCGCCCACATAGACAGCAGCCCTCCAGGCTCCCCCGTCCCTGGGATTCTCCAGGCAAGAACACTGGAGTGGGTTGCCATTTCCTTATCCAATGCATGATAGTGAAAAGTGAAAGTGTGCCATGATATATTTAGTGATGAAAGGGAAGAGCCTACAACCAAGAGTACTCTACTTAGGAAGACTTTCATTCAGATTGATGGAGAAATCAAAAGCTTTCCAGACAAGCAAAAGTTAAGAGAATTCAGCACCACCAAACCAGATTTACAACGAATGCTAAGGGAACTTCTCCAGGCAGAAAATATAAGAGAAGGAAAAGACCTACACAAAATAAACCCAAAACAATTAAGAAAATGATAATAGGATCATACATATAGATAATTACCTTAAATGTAAATAGATTAGATGCACCAACCAAAAGACATAGACTGGCTGGACAGATGAAAACTTGTTCATGCATGCACTTCCACTTACCACACCACTCTACTCGATCCCCAAAATCATATGTAATTATTTTATATTGTTAAGTTAATCATATTCTCATTATGGTTTGCAATTATAATTATCTTTTATTTTTTGTCTGGCTATTGACTGTGAATACTAATAAACATCTTTTACTATTGTGATTGTGTAACCATTACTCACTTAATACTTTTGCATCATGATTGGTCAACAGAAAAATAATAGAACTATATATCACCAAAGCTAGGTTTTAATAAAAAAACCTGTAATCACTTTTTAAAATCCAGATGCATGTCAGAATTATCTTGAAATTTCTAAACAGTTACAAATGACCAGGTATTGCCTTTTCTCCCCCAGAGCTCCAGATATGTTTCTAATGAGTAGTCATGTTTAAGAACAACTGGACTGTATGATGATTTTTCACTTTTTTCTAACTGTTTTCATTTGTTCTATTTCATATTCAGTGCTCCCATTTCATTCAGTTTATGTTTTCCAATTTCTCCATTTCTTATTTTATTTTTTTGATGATCTTTTTCAAGCCTTTATCAGACATAGTAGAAACGTTCTTGTATCCATATACATATAAATAATTGGGCTTCCCTGGTAGCTCAGCTGGTAAATAATCCACCTGCAATGCAGGAGACCCTGGTTTGATTCCTGGGTCAGAAAGACCCCCTGGAGAAGGGATAGGCTTTCCGTTCTAGTATTCTTGGGCTTCCCTGGTGACTCACTTAGTAAAGAATCCACCTGCAATGCCGGAGACCTGGGTTTAATCCCTGGGTTGGAAAGATTCCCTGGAGGAGGGCATGGCAACCCACTCCAGTATTCTTGCCTGGAGAATCCCCATGGACAGAGGAGCCTGGTGGGCTAAAGTCCACGGGGGTCACAAAGAGATGAACACAACTGAGTGACTAAGCACAGCACAGCACAGCATATAAATAATATGTGTATTTTAGAAAACATGAATTTTTGCCTAAGTAAGAAATTTATAATATTTTTTTTTAGAAATTTATAATATTTTGATTCCACTTGTTTGACTTAGCATGAATAAAATTCTAGATTTCTAATTTAAAAAATAGATAAGCAACAAAGGTTTACTGTACAGCATAGGGAACTGCAGTCAATATCTTATAATAACTTATAATGGAAAATAATTTCAAAAATAATATATGTAACTATGTATAACTGAATCACCTTGCTGTGCACCTGAAACACTATAAGTCAACTATACTTCAATAAAATATATATATTAAGAAAAAAATTAAAAATAAATATAGCATGAAATAAAATGCTTCTCTAAAACTCATCAGGGAGCCTGGGTCTTTTGAGCATTAGCAGCCCTTCTTTCTTGGTGCCCTGCAAAAATGCTACACTTTTCTTCATGTAAACCTGGTGTCAGTAAACGGGCTTCACTGCATTCAGATGAGTGGACCCAAGTTTGGTTCTATAACACCAATTCTTCCCATTTCTGTCAATCTAGCTTTACTTTTAAACTGTCAAATTTGAAAACATTTGCTGTTTTGTAACCACAATTAAGACATCTATACTTTTTAATTGGTTGATCTTCAGAGTTGAAGGCTGGTAATTGACATTTATATTATTATGACTATAATATTATGAATGTGGGAATATTCCTCGTTACAAAGCCAAGAGATTTGCCAGGATTTCTTTTTTTTTTCTCCCTGTTTCCAGTATCACTGCTTCTGTTTCAATCAAGGATGATTGTTCAGTTGGTCTCTTTCCCATTCTCCATCAATCATTCTGTATTAGACTTTCCTCTATATTTGGATTGTGCCTCCTGCCTCGGAACTCTATGCTGCTTTGTCCTGCTCTTTTCTTCTTGGGAAAATAATTATTAACTTTTTTCACCAAAACCTAATGCCTCCAGCTTCTCGCTTATTCTGACTCTTGCTTAAAATCCCCTTGTGAGTTTCTTCTTCAAATTCAATGATGTCCTCTTTGAATTTGGCTTAACTATTATTTCATATTTTGTGTCCAGGTTACACACCATACAGCCTATCTTGTCCCCTTTCTGCATATCTTCCTCCAGAGTTGGCAGTTTTCATGCTCTTGTTTGGTCTTGTTTCTGCTAACTGTCCACTTCATTCTTTCCAACATTGCTGACCTTCCTCTTCTGCTTTCTGAATCCTATATTTTCCTCTCATGCTTCACTCCTTTGTTTTGCTGGAGTGCATTTTAAAGGATCTTCCTAAGAAAGAAGTATGGAGCCATATGTGTCTGAGAATATCTTTAATCTCTGCTTGCTCTGAATTGATGATTCTATAGCTAAAGTGGTTCAAAGCTCAGCAGATCCCCTCTCAGGGAAAGAGTGGAATTTCCCAGTCATACACCCCACCCACTTGCCTTCCATCATTTCTTTCCTCTGAATCTAGAACCTCTACAGGGATCTGGTTTAACTGGATCCCTCACTGACTGTATCCTCATCTGTGCAAATTTTAATTTTTCTGTCCCATGGTTTCTTCAGCTTCTGTCAATCCTCTTTCTTTACTATCTATTTTAAAATCTGAAGTCTGATGGTGACCCCACTCATTGTTTGCTCTTGGGTGTTTCAGCCTTAAAAATTATTTAGTATCATTTTGGGGAGGAAGAGAAGAGATAAACACATGTACTCATTCATCCATCTTGACCCAGAAATCTGTATCAAAATTTTCAGACATTTAAATTTTAACGTTAACATTGCTGTTAGTTGTTGTTCAGTCATTAAGCCTCATCCAACTCTTTGTAACCCCATGGATTGACGTGCACCAGGCTTCCCTGTCCTTCACTATTTCCCAGAGTTTGTTCAAACCCAGTCCGTTGAGTTGGTGATACTATACACATGCTATCCAAACATTAGCAACTGATATATTGGTTTACATTTTTGCCTTTAACTCTCACAACAACTCTCTGAGGTATTTTCCTCAGATGTGAAAACTGTAGAACTATAGGTTATGTAATTTGTCAAACTTTTCTTTTTGGTATTGGTAGGTGACATTTACAAATCTAGGTGTGTCTGATTCTAGGGACTTCTCTTGTGGTCTAAGTTAAGACCCTGCCCTTCCACTGCAGGGGGCATGGGTTCAATCTCTGGTAGATGTATCTGATTCTAAATACCAAGCTCGTTCACTCTGCCCTGCTGGTTCTTATGCTATTTTTTTTTATTGGTAACTGAATTTGCCTCTGAGAAATATGTGTTATATCAGCACAGATTACTCAAAGGGAAAAGAGAAAGAAAGCTTAACATTTTTAATCAGTTAGTCATTCCTCAGGTAGATTAAGAAATAGCTAGAATCTAGTTGAATATATTGTTTCATCAGTATGATTTGGGATCATCTGAGGTTTGGAGATGACTACCCAGGTCTCCACAAAATGTGAGTATTGGTGGAATCCCAATTAATATGTATCAAGTCCCTAATATGGGTAGGACATGGTACCAGGTGCTGCAGTAAATGCAAAGATGAACAAGATATAGCCTTAGTCATTTATTTAAAGAAAGATAAACACAAAAATAGCTAAAATTAAAATAAGATATCTTAAAGGAAAAAAAATAGCTAAAACAGTGGCAAGCTATAAGTCATGTAAGAGAAAACTAATATGCTATGGAAATTCAGGAAGAGAGATGAACAAGGGTCAGCAAGGGTAAGAGAGAGAATGGAAGTTTTCATGGAGGTGTCATTTAAAGTAAGTTTTTTAGATGAGAGTATTTTAATAAAAGGACGTGCACTCCAATCTGAGGGGAGAATTAAAGCAATAGGAAAGAGGAATATCCAGGTTTCTAGATCATTTAGGAAATGGATGAAGTAACATTAGAGCATGCACAGCATAGGCAATTATTCAATAGGAAATCACCAAATCCTTACTGTGCACAGGAAATGGGGATTCAGCAGTGAGTCAAGGTGACACGGTCATTGCTTTTCTTAAACTCAC
Organism: Bos indicus; assembly: GCF_029378745.1. Lineage (NCBI taxonomy): Eukaryota > Metazoa > Chordata > Mammalia > Artiodactyla > Bovidae > Bos > Bos indicus. Next base: position 3,458,144 of record NC_091782.1, on the reverse strand, counting down.
CGTCATATGAAGAAGACACAAAAGTGAACATGAGGTAAGAGATAGATGGGACACTGGGCTGGACACCTGGTATTTGTCAGATGGAGTAAAATTCAAACTTTGTTTTTACCCGCACACTCCAAGGACAAAGTAAGTGACAGAAACTGAGCTCTGCTAAAGTAAAGAGATAAGGTGCATACTTCTGACATCAAGGAAAACATCGATGTATGCACATGCACAGGAAGGCTTCTTGGGGGTCACAAAAGAAGGGGGCCACACCCCATAAGTGTGGACATACTCCCACAGGTCTCTGCTATGGCATCCATCTTAGCAAAGATCTTGGGGAAGGTGGGAGGACAGTCAGGTGTGAAGAAAGAAACAAGATAATTGGCCAAATGTAAACAAAGATCCTGAAGGATTGTCCCATATAAGTGATTTAAATTACCTTTTTACTTTGCTCCTCACTCAACCAGCATTCCTCTCTGCATGTGTATTTTTGTCCTGCTTCTGACTTAAATAAATAAACAGTTTCTCTGTGTGCTCTCTCACATGTTGCGCTGTCTCTAATAATAAACTTTGTACCTGTTTTGCAAATGGTAAAGACCTAATGGATGGAGAAGGCAATGGCACCTCACTCCAGTACTCTTGCCTGGAAATTCCCATGGACGGAGGAGCCTGGTAGGCTGCAGTCCATGGGGTCTCTAAGAGTCGGACATGACTGAGCGACTTCACTTTCACTTTTCACTTTCATGCATTGGAGAAGGAAATGGCAACCCACTCCAGTGTTCTTTCCTGGAGAATCCCAGGGATGGGGGAGCCTGATTGGCTGCCATCTATGGGGTCACACAGAATTGGACACGACTGAAGTGACTTAGCAGCAGTAGCAGCAGCAAAGACCTAATAGAAGCAGGAGAGATCAAGAAGAGACGGAAAGAATACACAGAAGAACTGGACAAAAAATATCTTAATGACCCAGATAACCTTGAGGCATAGTCTCTCACCCAGAGCCAGACATTCTGGAATGTGAAGTCAAGTGGGCTTTAGGAAGTATCACAACAGACAAAGCTAGAAGAGGTGATGAAATTCCAGCAAAGCTATTTAAAATCCTAAAAGATGATGCTATTAAAGTGCTGCACTCAATATGTCAGAAAATTTGGAAAATCCATCTGTGGCCACAGGTCTGGAAAAAATCAATACTCATTCCGATTCCCAAGAAGAACAGTATTGAAGAATGTTCAAATCACTGGGCAAATGCACAGTTCTTCCATGCTAGTAAGATTATGCTCAAAGTCCTACAACGCATTCTCTAGGTTTATCATAGCTTTCTTGCCAAGAAGCAATCATCTTATAATGTCATGGCTGCAGTCACAATTCACAGTGATTTTAGAGCCCATGAAGAGGAAATCTGTCACTGCTGCCACCTCTTCCCCTTCTATTTGCCATGAAGGGATGGGACCAGATACCATGATCTTAGTTTTTATAATATTGAGTTTTAAACCAGCTCTTTCACTCTCCTCCTTTACCCTTTTCAGGAGGCTCTTTATTTCCTCTTCCTTTTATGCTATTATAGTGGCATCATCTGCATAGCTGTGGTTGTTGATATTTCTCCTGAAAATCTTGATTCTAGCTTGTAACTCATTCAACCTGGCATTTCACATGATGTGCTCTGCATATAAATAATCGGGGTGACAATAAACAGTTTTGTTTGTACTCCTTTCTCAGTCCTGAACCAGTTGTTCCATATAGAGTTCTAACTGTTACTTCTTGACCCAAAGACAGGTTTCTCAGGAGAAAAGTAAGATAGTCTGACATTCCCATCTCTTTAAGAGTTTTCCACAGTTTTTTATGATCCACACAGTCAAAGGCTTTAGCACAGTCAATAAAACAGAGGTAGACGTTTTTCTGGAATTCCCTTTCTTTCTCTATGATCCTACAAATGTTAGCAATTTCACCTCTGGTTTCTCTGCCTTTTCTAAGCCCAATTTGAACATCTGGAAGTTCTGGGTTCAAGTAATGCTGAAGCCTAGCTTGGAGGATTAATACTGAACATTCAAAAAACTAAGATCATGGCATCCAGTCCCATCACTTCAAGGCAAATAGATGGGGAAGCAATGGAAACAGTGACAGATTTTATTTTGGGGGGCTCCAAAATCACTGCAGATGGTGACTGCAGCCATGAAATTAGAAGATGCTTGCTCCTTGAAAGAAAAGCTATGACCGACCTAGACAGCATATTAAAAAGCAGAGACATTACTTTGCCAACAAAGGTCCATCTAGTCAAAGCTATGGTTTTTCCAGTAGTCATGTATGGATGTAAGAGCTAGACTATAAAGAAAGCCAAGTGCTGAAGAATTGATCCTTTGGAATTGTGGTGTTGGAGAAGACTCTTAAGAATCCCTTGGATAACAAGGAAATCAAACCAGTCCATCTTAAAGGAAATCAACCCTAAATACTCTTTGGAAGGACTGATACTGAAGCTGAAACTCTAATACTTTGGCCACCTGATGTGAAGAGCCAGCTCATTGGAAAAGCCCCTCATGTAGGAAAGATTGAAGGCAGAAGGAGAAGAGGGCAACCGAGGCTGAGATGGTTGGATGGTATCATGATTCAATAGATATGAACTTGGGCAAACTCTGGGAGACAGAGAGCAACAATGAAACCTGGCCTGCCATGGGGTTGCAAAGAGTCAGACATGACTTGGTGACTGAACAACAACTTGTTTTATAGTTTTTGCCTCCTTGAAGTATTTTTGCTTTCAAAGAGGTAAGAGGGAACTTTGCTTCTACCCTCTAGCCCCTGGTGGACTGGTGCCTGGGTCCAATCCCTGGACAGAGAAATAAGTTCCTGCTTCAAAACTGTTGTCCCTCCAAGAACAAACTCACGAAATGAGTATGCATTTTAGCAGGTGCTGTGAAGGAACAACGCTCATCTCAGAGAGTTGTATGGATGACATACAGCACTTGATCCCTACCATTATTATTTTCATGATCATTTTTAATATTATTAGGAAGTAGGTAAACACAGTATTTTACAACACAGTTTATGAACAAAGTTTCAGAAAAGTCTGCTATGGTGAAGTTTATGAGCTTGAAATAAAAAATAAGCCATGCCATGCCAATAATTGGAAGAAAGAGTGACTGAGCAAAAAGAATAGAGGAGAAAATGACACAGGGCAGAACATTTTAAGGGAGGTTTTAGAGGGTGAAGATTGACCTGATTGGCTGGAGCAGTTGAGGATACAATTGGAGAGGTGGGCATATGTATACTGTGCATCTTTGTGTGGCTAGGATCATGCTTTATAAGATTTGCTAAATGGATGAGGAAATGAAAGAATAAAGGTCTGTTGAGCTGTGCCATGGTTTTGCAAGTCTGAGGAAGCATGTGAGGCCATGCTGTGAAAGACCCTGAATGCTGATAAGTCTGTAGATTTAATAGACAAGGAAAATGTGCCATTCTTTTTCTAAAAAATGAAATATATGGCCAAGACTCTCTACATAATTGTTGGGGCCCAGTTGGGAAAAAAATTAGACTCTTTGTACACAAATTAAGAATTTTGAGAAGGTGACAGTAGATCATTACACAAAACACAGCGCTTAGCACAAGATCCTGTGCAACTGTGTAGTTCACACACCGGTCAGGCCTGCTCTGCAGGTGGCTCTTCATGTTTTGGAAGATTTGACTTTCAGAACCTGGGGTGGACAGAGGGAGACTGTCTAATCAACAAATAAAGTATTCTGAATGAAGTGGTGGGGAGAAGCTAAATGGTGAGGGGGGAAATGATAGGAAATGGATGAAAGGGAAACTGTCAGAAATAGGCTATGTCAATGATGTTATTGGTTGGATAGAGGAGATAGAGTTAGAAAAGGAACATTTTAAGGCAACCTGAGTCAGAGAAGACCGTGCAGCTTCAGAACTAGTACTGGCTAAGCAGTTCACTGTACCCTCGGATCTCCTATATATTTTATCAAAATTTAATGCTCAAGACAACACATTTGTGTCAATTGTAATTACTGTGATTTTTAAGATAAAGCAGCAGTGGTTTAAAGAGCCTCAGGCCACAGATCTAAGGAATGCTGTTTGTATCTGGATTTCAAGTTTAAGTCTGTGCTCTCTCTACTGACCTCTCCCTATGGTCTCCTTCCGCCAAGAAGATACATGAGTGGCGTCCTGCTTTGAGATGTAGTAATGTGAGTGGTTGTTCTCTGGATAGATTTCTTTATCATTTACTATTTAACAGATGTTCATTGAGAGCCATCCGTGTGCCCAGGTTCTGTGCTCAGGGCTTTGTGATAAAAGGATGAAAGAGATGACTAATAATTCATATGTAATGAAGAACTCAAGAGTGGTGCCCCTCAAAAATAGAATTCATTCTAAAACTTCCTCTTTTATGCCCAATTTCACTTCTGGACCATAATGTGGCAGGTATGTGTCACCGATCAGAGTTGCTAATCCTGACATATTTTATTACTTTATGTATGTACATAATACATACATGCATGCGTTATACAACACAGGATAGTGGTTACCATCATGTCACCAGATTCTTACGGCTTAGTAGCTATATGACTGTGGACAAATTGACTAACCTTCCACACCTCAGTTTCTCAAGAACTGGGAACCGTAAAGATGCCTGTCTTAAGAGAACGAGGGAATCAGCATTAGGGTTCGAGGTGAACAGTGTCTAGTGCACAGTCAATTGTCAGTCAATCTTAACTGTCACTATTACTTCTATTCCACAATCTTATTTTAGATAAGTCTTAGATATCAAATTGGTAAATTTTATGGACAAAATTAAAAAAAAAAAAAAAAGACTAGATGGAAAGGCACAAGGATAAAAGAATTTATTTTATCCATTACTGGAACTAACATATAATGTAAGAAATTTTTAACGGAGAAGTGATAAGAAAAAATAAATGAGCTATTTTTAGACCAGCAAATCCTAAACAGAGTTTCTCAGGTGATGCTAGTGATAAAGAACTCACCTGCCAATGCAGGAGACATAAGAGACAGCGGGTTTGAGCCCTGGGTCAGGAATATCCTCTGGAGAAGGGCATGGCAACCCACTCCAGTATTCTCGCCTGGAGAATCCCTAGGATTTCCCCAGAGGAGCCTGGGGGGCTACAGTCCATAGGGTTGCAAAGAGTTGGACAAGACAAGCGACTTAGCATGCATGCACAAATCCTAAACAACCAGTGTCTAGTTTGGCAGTAATTATTCCACTAGGCATTATTATGTTTTTACCAGTTAATCAAATAATATTATACATGTATATTTTATGTGCTCATGTGCACATATACGTGCAGGCAAAGTTTGAATGCTAAGTCAGCACTGTAGTAAGTGGTGACAATGATTACCAATGCAGTATTCTCAAGAGTTTTTCACTGAAAATAAAATTTGAAAAATGCTAGTAATTAAACCATACACTTGTTCTTATAAACTTTGAGAAAGTGAAAGTGTTAGTCTCTCAGTCATGTCCGAGGGGTTGCAAAGAGTCCGACACAACTGAGCGACTGAACCGAACTGACTGAAAACAAAAATAACTTGCTGGTTCCAGGCAGCAAGTATGAATCCCCCAAATGTTCTCTTTCTGATACTAAAAATGATCTCACCAGGCAAGTTACAAGTTGATCTAATAAAAATTGGTGACTCACTTCAAATGAGAAAATAAACAAGCCAATGGTCAGTAGGTTTGTTTGGTATAAAACAAGGCACTTTGGTATCACTATCTTGGTAGTGAGGGCACCAGCTCTGCAGGAGGAATGGCTGATCCTGAGGACAGAATGACCAATGTGTCAACAGCTTTGGTTCCTACCTTTTACACAAGCACCTGGAAATGGGGATCTGCAGACTTTGGGTCCAGGTAGTCACAGGGCACACACATCATCACTTCAGATAATACACCTGCAGTTCTCACTTGCTTGAGACTGCAGGTTTGGGGAAGAAAACCTCCATCACCACTTTCCTGATGTTTGTTCTCAGTTAAAAAGGAGCTTTCTTTATTCTCTGCTGAGAGTAAGATGCATCAAGAGGGCTTGCTAAGAGTAACATTCAACCTTGTGAATTAGTTATTGAAAACTAGAATAACATGTTTACCCCTTTCCTTAAATCCTCCAAATTAAGGGACAAATTGAACAGGTAGGAGAAGAAGGGTTAGCAGGTTACTAGATGGGAAAAGTCTCTAGAAACTGAGGCAGGAAAGAAAGAGCATAAGAAACTGGTTGTTTAATCTGGAAAAGAGAATTGAGGGGGTGTCTTGATAAAAATAGGAGAGTTATATTTTTGTGTGTGTCAACAGAACAAGCTTTTTGATGAAAATCCTGTACTGGGAGATAGATTTTAGCCTAGTGGAAGGGAAAACCAATCTGTTATTCACCAACAAACAAACACAAACTTTGATCATAAGAGAAAATAATTGCTTTCTCACGAAGTAATGATTTCTGGGTTATTGGAAGTGTTTAAGCAGAGACTGAAAGACCACTTTTAGGGAACAGAGCAGAAAAGAGTCCAACATCTGATAATGGCTCAGTTAAATGGCCAGTACGTTTCCTCTGAAATCAAACATCTAATGTTCTAAGAATGTACCCAATTTTATGCCTTGGGTTTAAGGTTCACGAAGCCATGTTATTTCTACAAAATTTTTCTGTGTTCCATTTAGGAAAAATAAAGAAATAAACTAGTTCTTAAATGAAAAAGGAATAGAACTAGGGTTTCATATTTTTCTGGTCAAAAGAGACTTCCGTATCGTTTGTCTTACTCATTCTAAGAAAATAATACTCTAAATTGTAACACTTTCTCATTCAATATTACCTTTGGTGAAAGCTAGTCTCATTTCTCACCTTGGAGGGAAACATTTAGCTCTGGGTTTCATCATCTTTTTTGATTCCCTTTAACTCAGAGAGCAAGGCACCATTTAATTCAGACTGACATGGAGTGCTTCTTTAAAATTTAGATTCTTGGCCCCATGCTAGTGAATGAATCTTCTTTTGGGAAGGCTCTTTTGAATCCTAATGTTTAATGAATATCATCTGATGACGCCTATGGACGTCAAAGTTCAAGAATGTGTGCAGTGGATCCTCAAGACTGTAGTTTCAGTATGTCAGCATGGTTTGTTTTCTGTTATCAAATCTCCAAAAATCCATTCCTTCTTGTGGAAGGAAGAAATAATTATCTTTAAAAATACTTTTCTTTATGTAGTTTTTTCATTTGCTTGCTTCATTTATCAACTTGACAATAGGAAAAATCACAATCTATTTGTTTTTGCATTTGAACATATATTTTTAGTCTCATAGGAGAATTGTGTCAGAGGATTATAAAGGAAGAAAGGAAACATGTTTTATTTTTTATCTGTTCCTGTGAAAATAGTTGGTGGTGAGTTAGCTCATGGTTAGCATGCAAAGGTATAAGTCAGGTGGCCAATAGTCATGTATTTCACTCTATGATTTAATTGTGTTTCTCCAGGACTTGATTGCTGGTGACAGAAATGACACTGAAACTAGTTTAAGAAAACAAAAACTTATGTAACTGAGGAAGATAAGAATGGGCTTTACACATATCTAGAGCTGAGACTCAAATGACTGTTTTTTCCTTAACCACTCTTTAGCTCTAATTTTTCAGGATGAACTTCATTCTGGTAAAGTCTTCCCATGTGGTGGTGAAGATGGTCATCATTAAGTCTAGGCCTACATCGATTACTCTTACTGATGGTCCAAATACCCTTTGCAGAAGTTGCAGGAGTGACCTTCCTTGGCCTGTGAAAACCACATGCCCACTCCTAACTTAATCTTAGTGGTCACTGGGATGAAGTCCTTGAGTCCCCTGATTGTCCATTCCTGGATCACACATCTATCTTCGGAACCAAAATCTGTATCACCTCATGGGGCTCTGCGAATATGTGAGTCTGGGCATGGTTCTCCCACAGGAGGAGATTTGAACATAAGAAAATAGCTGATGTCCTCCAATGAGATGACTTGTTTAGTTCTTTCAACAGATATTTATTGATCATAAAATTTGGAGATCTAGAGAAGCACCCGTGGTGACTTCCTCTCCTTGGAGTCAGTTCAGTGGGTGGGGCCAGTCTTTAGCAATTCCTACGTTTAGTGTAAAGGCTATAGTGGAGATAGGGATGGAATTTTGAAGGAGCCAGGAGGAACATGTAACTAGGTGGGACTCAGTAGTGTAAAGAGTAAACACCAGAGATGACAGTGAACCGGATTTGGAGAATGGGTGGGCGTTGTAAGGTGGACACATTGGGAAGGGGAGCCCAGGAAGAGGGGCCAGCAAGTGTAAAGACACAAACTATAGAAATGAATATAAAGAAAGCTATCATCATGAACGATAGCTAGCATTTATACCATAATCAAAATAGGTTTTAAGTTTTTATAAGCCAGCAGTTTGAAAAAAATCATGACTTGGAAAATTTGAGTTGCTTGTTCATTTTGGCTGAAAGCCAGTGCAACTTATCCTAGATAACTCAATTTCTATTAAACTAAACTGTTTTTCCACTTGTAAGAAAACTCTATAGTGGAAATAATGATTATTTTTTAGCTCCAGTTGTTAAGATAAAAATGTTAGAAAGCTCTTAAAGGCAATTGCAGTGAAGTTTAACACTTTTACTTCTTACTGAAGGAAAAAAATAGTATGGCAGCAATTCAGGAAAGGCACACTCAAAACTCAGTGAAATGTAGAAGCAATAGAAGTTAAAAGTGAAGCAGTTTTCTATAGATTTCAATTATTAATATTTTTAAATACGGTAAAGACAATTATTGATTCCATATACCACTGGTGATGATTCAAATACAAAATATTCTAAACATTATGCTGGTTCAAACTGTGAAGATAAATGTGATTTTAAATATTTTGAGGTGGATTGGAGGATAGAGGAGCCAAGAAAAGACTGAGTGGGTAGGTCACACAATCACAAAATGGTGTTTGGTTTCAGTTTTCACCATGGCGTTAGGTTCAATAAAATGGCTTGCTTTAGAGAGACCAAACAATCATGCAACGATGGTGTAGGTGAGGATAATAAAAGCACTGTTTGAATCCTGTATCTCTACTGCCTTTCATCCTCAGAATGACTCTTTGTTCTAGGTGATGAGGTTGAGTAGCTCAGCCAATGTTAGACCCAGGACCTTGACTCACAGAGGGTGATACTGGAGTCCAAATTTGGATAATAATGGCTAATCGTTATCTACTCTGAGCCTAGATTTACACATGCTTCATCTACTTTTCACAGGTGTCTTGTAAATAGGTATTGTTTTAAACCTATTTTACAGTTGAAGAATCACTTGAGATAATGAGAAAATTGTCCAAGTCCATAAATGCCCAAATCTGGACTTCTGGATTCCGTGTTGGCCTCTCCTGTGTGGTCATCAGGAACAAGAGGAATCCAGATCTTCATAATCTCTCATGAATCCACAATAAATGCCCATTAATGACAAGATGTTACTCTGCTGAGACCTTAATTGTAAAGAATCACTGAAGGACATAAATATGGTAGTCACAAAATAGTTGATTTTAAAACATGTGTTTGTGCTATGCATAGGAGTTTAGGATTTAAATTTATTTATGACAAAAAGTTGCATATCTTATATACTGAATCTTAATACCTCTTTGAATTTTTCTTGTTTTAAAAAAAGCTCTGACTTTTTATACTAATTTTAGATATAAAACTGTTAGATCTCTGTTTATAGACTTGGCAGCATTTAAGAAATTAAAATTTTAGCACAGGCTTATATTTTAATGTGGCAAGTTGGATACATGATGATATCTACTACTGGGTTCAAAAACTCATTGTACCAAGAATAAAAATGTAGAAATAGGAAGTGGGGGTAGTGAAAGATTTTATGAAAATGTACGCAGTATTTGAAGAGAGTAATTGAAGGAGTAAGACCTGGTTAAGAAAGTGACAGGAAACCACAGCTTAGAATATGCCCAAAGAGGTTACTTCTCTAAAGGTCCAGTGGTTCAAGCTTCATCTTCTAATGGTGGGGTTGTGGGTTTGACCCCTGGTTGGGGAGTTAAAATCACACATGTTTCATGGCCAAAAAAATCAAAACATAAAAACAGAAACAATATTGTAACAGGTTCAATGAAAACTTTAAAAATAGTCCACATTAAAAAAAAAAAAGAAAGAAAGAAAATTCCCAAAGAGGAAAACAAATCAGAAGAGCCTCACCTTATAAACCCTGGGAGGCATCAAACTTGCACTGGTTGGGGAGTGTGTCAAGGTGAATGTAACCTTGAAAGTGAGGGCATGGAGGGCAGTAGAAAGCCTGTAGCTGATTAATGTTCATCTTCCACACATCTTTTCCTCCAGCTCAAAACTCAATGCCAAAAATATATCAAACACAACATAATAAATACATAAAAATGGACACAGAATATAGAACTGTGTCTGGGGAGCTGGAGGAATGGGAAGTTAGTGTTTAATGGATACAATGTTTCAATCTGGAAAGATGAAAAAGCTCTGGAGATGAATGGTGGTGATGGTTGCACAACGCTGTGAATGTACTGAATGTCACTGCACTATACAGTTAAAAATGCTTAAACTGGTAAATTTCATGTTATGTTTATTTACCACAATAAACACAAGAAAGGAGGCTTCTAATCTATAGGAATAACCAGTAAAACTAGGTGGTTCATGAGGGAACTGTCCTTCTGGAGTAAAGCCTTCTACATATCTGCCTTTCACAGCAGCCAACTCACCACTGACTCAACAGAAAACAAAACCTGAAAATTGGTAAACTCTTGTCCATCAATACAAAGTCCTCAGCTAGATTTTCTACCATCTTAACCTTAAATTCTGGAGAAGGCAATGGCACCCCACTCTAGTACTCCTGCCTGGAAAATCCCATGGACGGAGGAGCCTGGAAGGCTGCGGTCCACTGGGTCGCTGAGGGTTGGACACGACTGAGCGACTTTACTTTCACTTTTCACTTTCATGCATTGGAGAAGGAAATGGCAACCCACTCCAGTGTTCTTGCCTGGAGAATCCCAGGGACAGGGGAGCCTGGTGGGCTGCCGTCTATGGGGTCACACAAAGTCGGACACGACTGAAGTGACTTGGCAGCAGGCAGCAGCAACCTTAAATTCAAACAGGCAATAAAGCATGATGAGACAAATGAGGAATGTCAAAAAAGAAAGAGAAATATTAACAATTCACAACAATGGACAGAGAGAGAATGATTAATTCAGAAAACAGAAGAAAACTGCACAATTGTTTCTATCAGTTCAGTTCAGTTCAGTTGCTCAGTCAGGTCTGACTCTTTGAGAATCTTTACAGATCTTTTAGAGAGATATTACTTTTATTAAACAAGAACTATATGCTGTGAAAAAAAGGAACACACAAAAATGTAACCAACAGAAAAACTCAAAGAGTAAATAAATTAAATAAATATTGAAAAAGAACAAAAAGTACAAAAAACAAGAAAGGAAAATATGAGAATAAAGACTAAAAACATAAGGATAAATCCAAGATTTGCTACTTAAAAATGGAAGTCCCTGAAAGAGAAAGAAGAGGGTAATGAATCATCAAAGAAATGACAGCAAGAGGCAACACTGAGCTAAAGCAGGAGCTTCCATTTGGAGGAGCCCACCACATGTCTGGCAAAGTGAAGCAAAATTGTTTGCCTACACATGTTGTGAAAATTCAGAATGCTGAAGTTACTAGAAAGAAAAAAAACAAAGTTAAGAAACAGGTCAATTTACAGTTCAACAATTAAAAGACAAATAACTCAATTTAAAAAAGGAACAAAACATCTGAACAAACAAGAAGGTAAAAAAATGACCAGTAAGCACATGAAAAATGTCTAGTAGTTATGAGCCATCAGGGAAATCCAAATCAGAACCACACTGGGGTACTATCTAAGACCATTTGGATGGCTACAGTCAAAGAGATAGATGATGAGTGTGGATAGCTTATATTCTCATACATTGATGTTGGAATGGAGAGTGATATGTGCTTTGGAAAGCAGTCTAATAGCATCTCTGAATATTAAACATAGTCACCCTACATATGACCCACCAATTCTCCCCTACCCCAGATATCTAGCCAAGAGAAATGAAAACAAATATTGACATAAATAGTTGCAAATAAATTTCCATAGTAGTACTATGCTTAACAGCCCCTCATAGAAACAACCCAACTCATGAAAAGATACATAAAATGTAGTGCATCCATACAATGAAATATTATCTGGTCATTAAAAGGAATGAAGTATATGTTACAACAGAGATGAGCCTTGAAGATATGCTAAATGAAAGAAGGCCACATATTTAAGAACTCCTTAACATGAAACAAGCAGATTAAGCAAATCTATAGAGACAGAGAAGAGATATTTCCTAAGGAAGTGAGGGTTGAGAGAAAAGGGAGAGTGATTTTGATGGGTACAGATTTCTTTTAGAGGGGAGAAAATACTCCACAATTTTTCTGGGGATGATTGCATAGCTCTGTGACTATACTATAAGCCATTGAATTGTACACATTAAGTACGTGACTTGTGTGGTTTGTGTGAATTTTATCTCAATGAAGGTATTTTTTTCAAAAAGTCATATTATCAGACTTTTGAGTAGACTTACATTCTAGAAATCTATATATAATGTGGAAATGAAGAAAGGCCACAAGGATGAGAATAAGCAAAGGCTAATTATTCAGATTTTTCTAAAGCAAAGTAGTCAGCCACCATCACTTGGTCTTGGCAGAAATTCAAAGGCAGGCAGAGGAGAGAGAGCTTTTTACTGGAAAAAAAGGGAAGGTATGCCCCGATTGAGGTTGGGATATGGGGAAACTAGGCAGGCTGGTTAGAAAAAGGACATCCTGTGTGATTGGTTAGGTGTGTGTCTTTCTCTGTTGTTGTCCCCTCACTCAGTCGTGTGTGACTCTGCAACCCCATGGACTGAAACATGCCAGGCTTCCCTGTCCTGCATCATCCCCTGGAGCTTGCTCAAAGTCATATCCATTGAGTCAGTGATGCCATCCAACCATCTCGTCCTCTGTCACCCACTTCTCCTCCTGCCTTCAATCTTTCTCAGCATCAGCATTTTTTCCAATGAGTCAACTCTTCGCATCAGGTGGCCAAAGTATGGGAGCTTCAGCTACAGCATCAGTCCTGCCAATGAATATTCAGGATTGATTTCCTTGAGGATGGACTGCTTTGATCTGCTTGCAGTTCAAGGGACTCTCAAGAGTCCTCTCCAACACCACAGTTCAAAAGCGTCAGTTCTTTGATGTTCAGCCTTCTTTATGGTCCAACTCTCACATCCATATATGATTGTTGGAAAAACCATAGCTTTGACTAGACAGACCTTTGTCAGCAATGTCTCTGCTTTTTAATACGCTGTCTAAGTTGGTCATAGCTTTTCTTCTAAGGAACAAGCAGGTTTTAATTTCATGGCTGCACTCCCCATCTGCAGTGATTTTGGAGCCCAAGAATAAAAAGCCTGTCACTGTTTCCATTGTTTCCCATCTATTTGCCATGAAGTGATGGGACCAGATGCCATGATCTTCATTTTTTGAATGCTGAGTTAAGCCAACTTTTCCACTCTCCTCTTTCATTTTTATCAAGAGGCTCTTTAGTTCTTCTTCACTTTCTGCCATAAGGGTGTTGTCATCTGTGTATCTGAGGTTATTGATATTTCTCCTGGCAATCTTGATTCCGGCTTGTTCATCCAGCCCAGCATTTCGCATGATATACTCTGCATAGAAGTTATATAATCACCTGTGTAGGCAGGCAGGTTCTTTACCACTGGTGCCTGACCAGTCCATGTTCGATGCTTGTAACAGGCCACTCAAAGCCTGTACACTGGGATAACCCAGAGGATGGGATGAGGAGGGAAGTGGGAGGGGGGTTCAGGATAGGGAGGCACATGTACACCCATGGCTGATTCATGTCAATATATGACAAAAACCACTACAATACTGTAAAATAATTAGTCTCCAATAAAAATAAATAAATGAACTTAAGAAAATCGGCATGTATAATAATACAGCCTTGATGTACTCCTTTCCCAGTTTGGAACCAGTCTGTTGTTTCATGTCCAGTTCTAACAGGTGCTTCTTGTCCTGCATATAGATTTCTGGTTGGCATTAAACTGAAAGTAGGAACAAAACTTAGGGACATTGTCAATTATTAACCAATTTCTGGCCACTTGTGCCAATTTTTGGCAAGGTCTCAATAAAAATGTGTTAAAATTGTGAAGCAATGAAAAAAATATATTAAAAAATGTGTCCAAGGAAAAATAAAAGTTATGACCAACCTACATAGCATATTGAAAAGCAGAGATATTACATTGCCTGCAAAGGTCTGTCTAGTCAAGGCTATGGTTTTTCCAGTGGTCATGTATGGATGTGAGTGTTGGACTATGAAGAAAGCTGAGCACTAAAGACTTGATGCTTTTGAACTGTGGTGTTGGAGAAGACTCTTGAGAGTCCCTTGGACTGCAAGGAGATCCAACCAGTCCATTCTAAAGGAGATCAGTCCTGGGTGTTCTTTGGAAGGAATGATACTAAAGCTGAAACTGCAGTACTTGGCCACCTGATGCGAAGAGTTGACTCATTGGAAAAGACTCTGATGCTGGGAGGGATTGGGAGCAAGAGGAGAAGGGGACGACAGAGATGAGATGGCTGGATGGCATCACTGACTCGATGGACATGAGTCTGAGTGAACTCCGGGAGTTGGTGATGGACAGGGAGGCCTGGTGTGCTGCGATTCATGGGGTCGCAAAGAGTCGGACACAACTGAGCAAGTGAAATGAACTGAACTGAACTGAAGAGCTGAATATAAACATGCATATTCAAGGATTCATTACTTTCTAAGCTCCTTTCCTTAGAAAGTTAATTGAAGACATTTTCCAAAAAATTAGCATAAAAAGGGAAAGATGTGACATCCAGAAGGAGATTATCCAATCTAGAAGAAGAGGCACCTGAAGTTTCAGGAAGAGCATGATTTGGTACTTTTAAAGAGCAGCCCTCCAGAATGAAGGCAAGGACCCAAGATGTCTGCAGGGAGTTCTACTTGGGGAGCGAAGAGACGGGGTTTCCAAGAGAGCTAGAGTAAATACAAAGATATTAAGGATATGATCTGAGTGCAAGGGGAAAAAGAGGCAATTTACAAAGGCATTAGACATGCCAAGGAAAACTATAATATAATGTTTACAGTTTTTATGATTTTAATTATTGTTCAAGTAAAGCTTATAATTAAAAAGGTATAATGATACAAGCACTATTATTTTTAGGTGAAGATCAAGTATAAAATAACTGGTTGTAGCCGCAAAATAGAACATTAATATTATCATCCTTGGTAAAGTAGACATACAGATGACACAGTAGGGAGGTGAAAAATGGGGGAAAGGCGAGGGAAAGACAGCACATTTCATCATTACAAGACAGGAAGCCGTATCTATAGAGCCGTGTCTATAGAGCTGCGTCTATCGTTAATATGACAGGAAGAAGATGTGTTATTTTATTACTGAGAGAAATAATGTTGTACACATGCATTCACCCACCAGCATAAAACCTGAACTTGAATCCTTTCTTAACAATACAGTGCAGACATCTCTCAATGTAATAAATAAATGAGTTACATTATCATTTGTAACTGTACCATACTTTTACTGCTAGATTTTTGGGTTGTTTCTAATTATTCGCTATTATCAAATGTGCTACAAATATGCCCTAGTTTGTTTCTATTTATGTAATTTGCCTATTATTTCCTAGTAAAAACTTCCTTAAAAATCCAACTGTACATTAAGCTATCTATATTTGAGAATTTGAATCTACAGTCAGATTGGTTCCCAGAAATGTTCATCAACTCATAGTCTCAACAATAATTTATATTTCCTGCCCACCATAATCAATATTTTAATCCGTATCCATCTCCCATTGGTGAGGGAGATTATATTGCTTTCCTGGAAAGAAGAGTGCCTGCACCATGATAATCTTCTCAGATTTAATATGCATTTTTAAATTCTGCCTCCTCAGTGGGAACTAGCCTTAATCAAAATAGTAACCCGAATAATACCTGAAAAGCATTTCAATGCAATTGCCAAATGGAAGCTATCACAGCCCTCCAAGAATACCTTTTAAATAGTTTCAGCATGTTTTACTCCTAAATATATATTTTAAAAAATCTTTGACTTTTCATAATAGAATTATGCTAGATAAAAATAGTAGACAATAGACTCATTTAAGCACTTCAGACACCTGTGTCAGAAGAAAAAGTTGTGGATGGTGCAAGTGAAATTGTACTTTATCTACACCAGGTGCCATTTTAGGTAGTATTTTCCACAGGAAACTCAGCGATGAGGCTTCATGTGTGTTCATGTGTGTCTGTTAGCAAGCATCACATCTGTCTTCCTGTTTGGTTTTCCTTTGATGTCCCATCTTACTCTTCATTTGAATTCTATCACATTTATAGCATCTGCACTGACAAGATTACTCACTTTCCTGGCTGAGATTTCATGGCATTTAACAACCATAATTATACTTTTCAAGTGCTGTACCAATCTTCAGTATTATGTTCCCTGGCAGGGATATCAGTTTTCAAAAATGCTGAAAAGCTGTTAAGAGATTTCATTTGTAAAGATGAGCTGTACTTAGTTTTGATGGCAGTTATTTTGTTTATAACCACACTAAAAGCATCAGTCTCATTAAAAGTATACTAAAATTGACGAATCTAAATATGATAGACTAAATTCTATCATAAAATTCCTAAAAATGATCCTAGAGATTTTAGGATCTCTAGCTCCTCTAGCTAAAATCTCAAGCTCCTTGGAGATTTTAGAGGAGAGATGATGGAAGTAAAACTGTCTTACTTTCTGGGTAAATATAGCTCAAGATTCAAAGATAGGGTGATATATGTCCTGTTTCATACGGCACAGTCCCATTTTATTCTTGTTGTTTTAGTTTAATTACTACTGCCATTCTCCTTCATTCTCAAAATTGTCTTGGAATGGATGATAGAGTATATAGTTTCCCTGTTTATAGAATTTCTATTAAATCTGGTACTACTTGATCTAAGTAATTCAATTTTTTCTTTAACCTTCCTCTGGTACCTACTCTGTTATAAAGCTTGGATGAATTTTTAATAATAGTTTAAAAGTATAAAATTATATATTGTAAGTGTGTGTGTGACTATATATATATATATATATATATATATATATATATACTCTAAGACATAAAATGTCAATTTCAGACTACTCACAAGTATGTATGTCCTTAAAATAGAATAAAGTATACACAGCCCCAAGGCAGATGACTGCATGTTGTTTTTATAGACTGTCCTGCTTCACACATCCTATGTAAATATATTGTAACTTGCCTACTCTACTGATGTGGATCTTAAGGCAACTGTAAAGAAAAATAAAATTTCTTCTTCCCTAAACCAATAAAAACCTGCATAATATAAAACTTTCAATAACATTTGAGAAAGATATGAAAGTGAAAGAAAAATAGGAATTTAAATTATGCAACTATTCAGTTTATTATTTTTTTGCAAATATGACCTAATGATAATGTCTCATCACTGAGAGAACAGTATGATAAAGACCAGTACATAGTTTATAATCCTTCTGCCTTGAAAAAAACTTTATTGATTTTTGGTAATAGAATTCTTAGGACTATGTGTCAAGGTTTATTTTTCCATTTTATTTGATATGTATTTTAACATAGAAATGTAAAACATAATATTTAAATGGTTCATATTCCCATCAACCAGATAACTTAATACCTATTAACATTTAAATGCATCCATTCCTCTACTACATACACATACATGAAATTTCATCCTTACACATGTATTCACTATCTGTTGTATAACAGATAGTTGTATAACTGTTGTATAATTGCTCCACATGTTAGCAGATTAAACCAAAGACTTTTGTCATTTCCCTGTTTCTGTGGATCAGGACCTCAGCAGTGGCTTACGTGGGTGGGTCTGGCTCAGGGTCCTACCAGAGTTCCAGACAGGCTGTCAGCCAGAGTGCCATCATCTGAGGGCTTGACTGGGGCTGCAGGGTCCACTTCCAGGGTGACTCACCACACGGCTGTTGGCAGTGGGCCTCTGTTCCTTTTCATGGGATCTCTTCATAGGCCTGCTCCCATGTCTTCAAGACCTGTAAGCAGGCCTTCAGTGGGGCAAATGATCCAAGAATAAAACTGCAAAGAATCTTCTGTAACCTGGTCTCAGAAGTTACACACCATAATTTTTGTCACATGGTTCACTAACAGCAGCTCACTAAACCCAGACCTCACTCAGGGGAGGGGAATTAATCTCAACTCTTAAAGTGAGGAATAATGAAGAATCTGTGGACATGTTTTAGCGACTCTGTATCAACCTAGAGGGTTGGGATGGGGAGGGAGATGGGTGGAAAGCTCAAAAGGGAGGAGATATATGTATATCCATGGCTGATTCATGTTGTAGTTTGACAGAAAACAACAAAATTCTGTAAAGCAATTATCTTTCAATAGAAAAATAAATTTAATAATAAAAAAAAAAAACTACTGGACATAATAAAAGTGCAGGAAGCTAGTATTAATCAGAACACTAGAAACTGAAATGTTTCTGAGAGAAACTAAAGAAGGTCTGAACAATCTGAGCATATTCAGAGAGGGTAGTCTCATTGTTATGATCTTAATTTTCTCCACGTTTATTTATATATTTAGTTCCAGCAATACAAATCCAGCAGCTTTTCTTGTAGAAATTGACAAGGTGACTCTTAAATAAATATGGAAATGCAAAGAGACTAGAATAGCAAGATGATCATGAAGAAAATTGCAAAACATACCAACACATTTTAAAATTTAATATAAAGTTATAGTACCTAAGATAAGAGTGTTTTTGGTATAGGGTGAAAGTGAAAGTCTCTCAGTCGAGTCCGACTATTTGCAACTCCATGAACTATACAGTCCATGGAATTCTCCAGGCCAGAATACTGGAGTGGGTAGCCATTCCCTTCTCCAGGGGATATTCCCAACCCAGGGATCGAACCCAGGTCTCCCACATTGCAGGTGGATTCTTTACCAGCTGAGCCATGAGGGAGGCCCTTGGTATAGGGCAGATAAATAATTCAGTGAAGTAGAACAGAAACCTGGAAGGAGACACATAATGTCACTTAATTTTTTTGCAAAAGTGCTGAGCAGCTTAACATGCACAGTCCTAAACTGGAAATAATCAAATGCTGCTGCTGCTGCTAAGTTGCTTCAGTTGTGTCTGACTCTGTGCGACCCCATAGACAGCAGCCCACCAGGCTCCTGCATCCCTGGGATTCTCTAGGCAAGAACACTGGAGTGGGTTGCCATTTCCTTCTCCAATGCATGAAAGTGAAAAGTGAAAGTGAAGTTGCTCAGTCGTGTCTAATTCTTCGTGACCCCATGGACTGCAGCTTACCAGGCTCTTCCTTCCATGGGATTTTCCAGGCAAGAGTACTGGAGTGGGGTGCCATCGCCTTCTCCGAATCAAATGCTGATCAGTAAGGAAATGAAACAAACTGTGGTATATTCATACTCTGAACTATTTCTCAGCAATATAAAGAATAAAATAGGCTCACTTCTGGTTCAAGGTGGCAGAGCAGAAGAACACATGCTAATCTCCTCCTGGGAAGCACCAAAATTGCAACTAGTTGATGAACAATGATTGACAAGAGGAGCTAGAACGCTCCTCCTCTCCCCCCCCCCCACCAAAAAAAAAGATATCCCACATCCAAAGACACAGAAGAAATCACAGTGAGATGGTAGGGTTGTGGGGGGGGGGGATCACAATAAAATCAAATCTCATACCCACTGGATGGGTGACCCATAAACAGGAGAACATTAATACCAAAAAAGCAAAAATGTTCCCCAACTGTTGTGAATGTTCTGGCCCCACATCAGGCTTCCCAGCCTGGGGATCTGACAAAGGAACTGGGAATCCCCAGGGAATCTGAGCTTGAAGGCCAGTGGGATTTGATTATAAGACTTCCACGGGACTAGGGGAAATAGAGACTCCAGTATTGGAGGGCAGAAATGAAGTTCTGTGTGCATAAGACCCAGAGGAAAGGAGCAATGACCCTGCAGGAAACTGAGCCAAAACTACTTGCTAGTGTTAGAGGGTCTCCTATGGAGGTGTGGAATGGAGGAACTCATCACAGGGATGGAAGCACTGGCAGAAACAGTCCTGGAAGTTCCTCTTTGGTGTAAACCCTCTTGGAATTCACCATTAACACTACAACAGAGCCCACAGAGCCCAGGGCTGGGTTACCTCAGGCCAAACAACTAACAGGAAGGGAGCACAACCCCACCCATCAGCACATAATTGACTTAAAGCTTTACTGACCAAAGGCCTGCCTACCAGAGCAGGCCCAGCCTGCTTCTCCCATCAAGGAGTTTACAGAAAGCTCTTAGCCTCATCCACCAGAGGGAAAACAGAAGAAGCAAGAAGAACCACAGTCTTAACCACAGCTGCTGGAACAAAAACCACATTACAGAAAGTTAATTAGGATAAAAAAGTAGAGAGTTACATCCCAGATGAATAGACAAGGTAAAACTCCAGAAAAACAATTAAAAGAAGTAGAGATAGGCCACCTTTCAGAAAAAGACTTCAGAATAATGAAAGTGAAGATAATCTAGGATCTCAGAAACAGAATGGAAAAGATGCAAGAGATGCTTACCAAAGACCTAGAAGAACTAAAGAACTAACAAACACAGATTAATAATGAACCAGCAGGAATCAATAGCAAAACAACTGAGGCAGAAGAACGAATAAGTGACTTTGAGGACAAAATGGTGGAAATCGGTGCCACAGAATAGAATACAGAAAAAATATGAAAAAAAATGAAGACAATCTCAGAGACCTCTGGGGCAGCATTACACCCACCAACATTCATATTATAGGGGTCCCAGGAGACGAGCGAGAGAAAGGACCAAGAAAATATTTGAAGAGATAGTAGTTGGAAAGTTCCCTAACATGGGAAAGGAAATAGTCAATAAAGTCCAGGAAGTGCAGAGAGTCCCAGGCAGGATAAACCCAAGGAGGAGCACACCAAGACACATAGCAATCAAATGGACAAAAATTAAAGACAAAGATAAAATATTAAAAGCAACAGGGAAAATGACAAATAATGTACAAGGGAACACCCATCAGGTTGACAGCTGATTTCTTGACAGAAACTCTACAAGCCAGAAGGGGATGGCATGATATATTTAGAGTGATGGAAGAGCCTACAAGCAAAAATACTTAGGAAGACTCTATTCACATTTGATGGAGAAATCAAAAACTTTCCAGACAAACAAAAGTTAAGGGAATTCAGTACCGTCAAACCAGATTTACAACAAATCCTAAGGGAACTTCTCTAGGCAGGAAACACAAGAGAAGGAAAAGACCTACACAAAATAAACCCAAAACAATTAAGAAAATGGTAATAGGATCATACATGTAGACTTATATGTAAATAGATTAGATGCACCAACCAAAAGACATAGACTGGCTGGACAGATGAAAACTTGTGCATGCATGCACTTCCACTTACCACATCATTCTGCTTGAGTCCCCATATTGTATGTAGTTATATTGTTAGGTTAATCATGCTTCCATTATGGTTTGCAATTGCAATTATCTTTTATTTTTTTGCCTGGTTATTAATTGTGAAAACTGATAAATGCCTTTTATATTATGATTGTGTAATTATTACTCCCTTAATATCATTGTATCATGATTGGTCAACAGAAAAATAATAGAATTCTGTATAACCAAAGCTAGAATTTCATAGGAAGACCTGTAATCACATTCTGAAATCCAGATGTGTATCAGAATTATTTTGGAATTTTTTGAAAAATATACATGCCCAGGTATTGATATTCTTCTCCAGAGCTCCAGATGTCTTTCCAGTGAGCAGCCATGTTTAAAAACAACTGAACCATACAATGATCTTTTACTTTTTTCTAGTCTGTTTCACTTTTTCTATTTCATATTCAATGCTCTCATTTCATTTAGTTCATATTTTCCAGTTTCTCCATCTCTTCTTTTTTAATGTTCTTTCTCAAGCCTTTATCAAGCATAGTAGAAAAGTTTTTGTACACACGTATACATAAGTATGGTTTCAGTGTGTCTGCCCTGATGCCCTCTTGCAACACCTACCGTCTTACTTGGGTTTCTCTTACCTTGGACGTGGGGTATCTCTTCATGGCTGCTCCAGCAAAGCGCAGCCACTGCTCCTTACCCTGGAGGAGGGGTATCTCCTCATGGTTGTCCCTCCTGACCTTGAACGTGGAGTAGCTCCTCTCGGCCCTCCTGCACCTGCGCAGCTGCTGCTCCTTGGACGTGGGGTTGGTCCTCTCGGCTGCAGCCCCTGACCTCAGGCATGGGGTAGCTCCCCTTGGCCACCACCTCTGACCTCAGGTGAAGGGTAGCTCCTCTTGGCCACACTTCTGCGTAGTCCGTCGCAGCCATGGGGCCAACCAAGACGGGCGGGTCATGCTTTAGAGATCTGACAGAATGTGGTCAACTGGAGAAGGGAATGGGAAACCACTTCAGTATTGTTGCCTTGAGAACCCCATGAACAGTATGAAAAGGCAAAATGATAGGATACTGAAATAGGAACTCCCTAGGTTGGTAGATACCCAATATGCTACTGGAGATCAGTGGAGAAATAACTCCAGAAAGAATGAACAGATGGAGCCAAAGCAAAAACAATACACAGGTGTGGATGTGACTGGTGATAGAAGAAAGGTCTGATGCTGTAAAGAGCAATATTGCATAGGAACCTGGAATGTTAGGTCCATGAATCAAGGCAAATTGGAAGTGGTTCAAACAGGAGATGGCAAGAGTGAATGTCAACATCTGAGGAATCAGTGAACTAAAATGGACTGGAATGGGTGAATTTAACTCAGATGACCATTATATCTACTACTTTGGGCAGGAATCCCTCAGAAGAAATGGAGTAGCCATCATGGTCAACAAAAGAGTCCGAAATGCAGTACTTGGATGCAATCTCAAAAACGACAGAACGATCTCTGTTCGACTCCAAGGCAAACCATTCAATATCACAGTAATCCAAGCCTATGCCCCAACCAGTAATGCTGAAGAAGCTGAAGTTAAACGGTTCCATGAAGACTTACAAGACCTTTGAGAACTAACACCCCAAAAATATGTTTTTTTCATTATAGGGGACTGGAAGGCAAAAGTCCCTGGGATATCAGGCAAATTTGGCCTTGGAGTACGGAAAGAAGCAGGGCAAAGGCTAATAGAGTTTTGCCAAGAGAACACACTGGTCATAGAAAACACCCTATTCTAACAACACAAGAGAAGATGCTACAAATGGACATCACCAGATGGTCAACACCAAAATCAGACTGATTATATTCTTTGCAGCCAAAGATGGAGAAGCTCTATACAGTCAACAAAAGCAAGACCAGGAGCTGACTGTGGCTCATATCATGAACTCCTTATTGAAAAATTGAGACTTAAATGAAGAAAGTAGGGAAAACCACGAGAGCATTCACAAATATCTTATGATAATGCAGTGGAAGTGAGAAATAGATATAAGGGACTAGATCAAATAGAGTGCCTGATGAACTATGGACAGAGGTTCATGACACTATATAGGAGACAGGGATCAAGACCATCCTCATGGAAAAGAAACGCAAAAAAGCAAAAAAGCTGTCTGGGGAGGCCTTACAAATAGCTGTGAAAAGAAGAGAAGTGAAAAGCAGAGGAGAGAAGGAAAGATAGAAGCATCTGAGTGCAGAGTTCCAAAGAATAGCAAGGAGAGATAAGAAAGCCTTCCTCAGTGATCAGTGCAAAGAAATAGAGGAAAACAACAGAATGGGAAAGACTAGAGATCTCTTCAAGAAAATTAGAGATACAAAGGGAACATTTCATGCAATGATGGGTTCGATAAAGGACAGAAATGGTATGGACCTAACAGAAGCAAAAGATATTAAGAAGAGATGGCAAGAATACACAGAAGAACTGTACAAAAAAGAGCTTCATGACCCAGATAATCATGATGGTGTAATCACCCACCTGAGCCAGACATCCTGGAATGTGAAGTCAAGTGGGTCTTAGGAAGCATCACTACCAACAAAGCTAGTGGAGGTGATGGAATTCCAGTTGAGCTATTCCAAATCCTGAAAGATGATGCTGTGGAAGTGCTGCACTCAATATGCCAGCAAATTTGGAAAACTCAGCAGTGGCCACAGGACTGGAAAAGGTCAGTTTTCATTCTAATCCCAAAGAAAGGCAATGCCAGAGAATGCTCAAACTACCGCACAATTGCACTCATCTCATACGCTAGTAAAGTAATGCTCAAAATTCTCCAAGCCAGGCTTCAGCAATACGTGAACCGTGAACTTCCAGATGTTCAAGCTGCTTTTAGAAAAGGCAGAGGAACCAGAGATCAAATTGCCAACATCCGCTGGATCATGGAAAAAGCAAGAGAGTTCGAGAAAAACATCTACTTCTGCTTTATTGACTATACCAAAGCCTTTGACTGTGTGGATCACAATAAACTGTGGAAAATTCTGAAAGAGATGGGAATACCAGACCACCTGACCTGCCTCTTGAGAAACCTATATGCAGGTCAGGAAGCAACAGTTAGAACTGGACATGGAACAACAGACTGGTTCCAAATAGGAAAAGGAGTACGTCAAGGCTGTATATTGTCACCCTGCTTATTTAACTTTTATGCAGAATACATCATGAGAAACGCTGGATTGGAAGAAACACAAGCTGGAATCAAGATTGCCTGGAGAAAAATCAGTAACCGCAGGTATGGAGATGACACCAGCCTTATGGCAGAAAGTGAAGAGGAACTAAAAAGCCTCTTGATGAAAGTGAAAGAGGAGAGTGAAAAAGTTGGCTTAAAGCTCAACATTCAGAAAATGAAGATCATGCCATGTGGTCCCATTACTTCATGGGAAATAGATGGGGAAACAGTGGAAACAGTGTCAGACTTTATTTTTCTGGGCTCCAAAATCACTGCAGATGGTGACTGCAGCCATGAAACTAAAAGACGCTTACTCCTTAGAAGGAAAGTTATGACCAACCTAGATAGCATATTCAAAAGCAGAGACATTGCCAACAGAGGTCCATCTAGTCAAGGCTATGATTTTTCCAGTAGTCATGTATGGATGTGAGAGTTGGACTGTGAAGAAAGCTGAACACTGAAGAATTGATTGTTTTGAACTGTGGTGTTGGAGAAGACTCTTGAGAGTCCCTCGGACTGCAAGGAGATCCAACCAGTCCATTCTAAAGGAGATCAGCCCTGGGTGTTCTTTGGAAGGAATGATGCTAAAGCTGAAACTCCAATACTTTGGCCACCTCATGTGAAGAGTTGACTCATTGGAAAAGACTCTGATGCTGGGAGGGATTGGGGGCAAGAGGAGAAGGGGACAACAGAGATGAGATGGCTGGATGGCATCACTGACTCGATGGACGTGAGTCTGAGTGAACTCCGGGAGTTGGTGACGGACAGGGAGGCCAGGTGTGCTGCGATTCATGGGGTCCCAAATAGTCAGACACGACTGAGTGACTGATCTGATCTGACAGTATGCTCTGGTACATTTCAAAAGAGTTAAATTGTCCCTTCCCCTGCTGGAAATGCAAGTGGTTTTTTCTCAGATATTTACAGTGGGAATCAGGTTAAACTCCTACATGTAATTCTCACAATATTGTAGGGCCCTTCTTAAGACAAGGTCCCCCCTGAAGTTTTTAACCCTCAGTCTTGTGGACACTGCACCTCCAGAAATTTGTCAATTATGTTCAAGTTTTCCTCTCCTGGCCCTGGTTCCCCTGGTTTCTACTCCAGTAAGCCATGACTTCCTGTGTTCACTTGTCTTTCTCTCAATCTTGGGCAGTGGTTTGCTCCATGTCCTCCCCTCTCTTATGGAACCAAGAAGAATTGTTGATTTTGCAGTCTATTCAGCTTTTTATTTGTTAGAGCAGAGTGACAACTTTCAAGTTTCCTACATGTGGAACTGGAAACCAGAAATTAATATATTTTTTACAGTGAAGTTTGGTCTTATAATATTAAAAAGTTATTTTTAGATTTAATATAAAGCAAGAACACTCTCCACTCATGATAGATTGAATTTACATATCATTTAGAGTGAGCAAACAATGATTCTTGAAAAGACACTTTTAAGTGTACTGTAAATTCTTCCAGGCAATTTGTTTGAACTCCCCAAATATAAAAAAATAAAAAAATTGTCTTACTATTAGAGGTTTCAAAATAATTATTCTTTTCAATAGTTTATGATATTAATTCCAATGTCAAAGAAATACAAAATAATTCTAAATGGTTAGACTGGTTTAGAGATAAAAGATAACTTGAGCTCTATGATATCATCAAAAGAAAAGATTTAATGGAAACATTAAAAATTATAATTGTAAATAAAAAGGACGTTACAGAATGAAGAAATAAAATAAAATAAAGAATAAAGAAAAAAAATCCCTGGGTTGGGAAGATTCCCCTGGAGAAGGGAAAGGCTACCCACTCCAGTATTCTGGCCTGGAGAATTCCATGGACTGTATAGTCCATAGGTTCACAGAGTCAGACATGACTGAACAACTTTCACTTTTTTAAAGAATAAAGTACTAAATTTGTTGAGAGACAATTGACAACATTTTTACTGAAGATAGGTTAGTGACGTAGAGTTTTCTGCATCATTCACTGTCATCATCTAAAGAATGATAGAAATATGTTGCTGTTTTACAGCAGTTAAGTTAATCCTAGAATAACAGGGCTTCCCCTCACAGCTCAGTTTGTAAAGTATCTGCCTGCAATGCAGGAGACCCTGGTTTGATTCCTGGGTCAGGAAGATCCACTGGAGAAGGGATAGGCTACTTACTCCAGGGTTCTTTTGGGGCTTCCGTTGTGGCTCAGCTGGTAAAGAATCTGCCTGCAATGCAGGAGACCTGGGTTCGATCCCTGGGTTGGGACGATCCCCTGAAGAAGGGAAAGGCTACCCACTCCAGTATTCTGGCCTGGAGAATTCCATGGACTATGCAGTCCATGGGCTTGCAAAGAGTCAGACACGACTGAGCGACTTTCACTTCACCCATACTAGATAGTCACCTTATAGTTTAACACATTTCTCCTGGTGAATTTTACTAACCAAAGATAACTCTTCTAAAGACCTACCCTAGGATTCTGAATTTGATCTAAGACAAAAATAAAATGAACAATGTTGAATGAGTGCCTCTGATCATTCTATCCAAAATTACCATTTTTGTAATGGTAATTACCATTTTTCTGTACCTCTTATGTGTGAGGCATTTTACCGACATTATCTCTCTTAATTGTCTTTATCTTCACCCTGCCAGGTAAATATGGAAATCCCTGTGTTATAGGTAAGAACAGACTCAGATTGCTGAAGTAACTTTTGTAAAACCAAACAGCTAAGAAGCAGACAAGTTAGGAGTCAAGATGGGGAGGGAGGTGGGAGGGGTTTCAGGATGGGGAACACATGTAAACCCATGGCAGATTCAAGTCAATGTATGGCAAAACCAATACAATATTGTAAAGTAAAAAAAAAAAAAAAAAAGCAATGTCTTTCCTTCTATTACACTGAACACTGTGAATAGAATCTGCAAGCAAAAAATAAGAGTTCTGTATTCAATAAACTGTATCTAAAGAAAGAGGACCCAAGTGAATTGTTAAGTAACAAGGTTAGAAATAATTTAAAGACTTTTGAGGAAAATGGTCAGGGAAAAATTCATGAAAACAAGTTTGGAAATACAACCGAAGGATGGTTATTTGAAAAGACCCTAATTCTTGGAAAGGTTGAGCACAGGAGAAGGAGTGACAGAGGAAGAAATGGTAGAATGACATCACTGAATCAATGGACATGAGTTTGAGCAAACCCTGGAAGATAGTGAAGGACTGGGAAGCCTGGCATGCTGTAATCCATGGGGTTGCAAAGAGTTGGACATGACTTAGCAACTGAACAACACCAACAGCAATTGAAGGGTGGAGAGGATGTGGTATCTAGAAATGAAAGAATACCTTGCAGCAAGAGAAAGAAGACCCAGAGATAAAAGGTGGTAACAGGGAGATGTCTGAGTGGAGTTAGGAAATGAGTGAAGGGGGCATTTTATCTAAGAATGTGCTTTGAATATGTGCTTGTACAAGTGTCACATATGTTAACCTTATTACCTTTAAATACTTCATGATGAAGTTGTTTGGGAATGACACATTGGAAAGATACTAAGAAAAATAGAAAAGGCTTTTTTTTTTTATGCTTAGAAAGGGAGGTAAATTTGAGTAGAAGATGTAATATTGGGCATGTGCTGAGTGTGCTCAGTTGCTTCAGTCATGTTCACCTCTTTGTAACCCAGGGTACTATAGCTGCCAGACTCCTCTGTCCATGGGATTCTCCAGGCAAGAATACTGCAGTGGGCTGCTATGCCCTTTTCAGGGAATCTTCCAACCCAGGGATCGAACCTGTGTTTATTATGTCTCCTGCATTGAAGGTGGGTTCTTTACCACTAGTGCCACCCGAAAGTCCAATATTGGGCATAGATAATTAGAAAACATCAGAGAAAGCAGATATTTTGTGGGGAAAATATAAAGAGAAACAACAAAAACATAATGGGTTGCTAAAACAAATTTTAAATTACTGACATTTCCTTTCTCCTGCTTTGACTATTCGTGGAATGACTCAAAAAATACATAATATGGCATAAAAAACTAAAAAAAAAAAAAAAAGTAAGGAAAAATGTTAAATTAACATTTATTGGCACTTCTTATGTGCCAGGCTTTACAGCAAAAATTTTAATTCTCTCAACATTTCTGTGATTTAGATTTCTTATTATCCCCATTTTACAAATAACCTGAGATTAAAGGAAATTAAGTCATTTTGGCAAGATCACAGAGTTGAATGGGGCAGATCTTGGGATGTAACTCCACAGTTTGGGCTCATCACCATTTCATGATACTACAGCATATGAAAGATATTCTCATCAAAGCTGGGATCACAGACAATCCTAGGCTTTGTACATGAACCCACTCTAAAGGTAATATAATTCACCTGATTTTATAGCATACTTTGCTACTAGCTTCTAGTTTCACTCTAAGTTAATTTCTAAACTTTATCATAGCTTATTTTATCACTGGATGCTCCAATGTCTTCTCTACATGACATAGTTCAGTTCAGTTCAGTTCAGTTGCTTAGTCTTGTCTGACTCTTTGTGACCCTGTGAACTGCAGCACACCAGGTTTCCCCATCGATCACCAACTCCCAGAGTGTACTCAAACTCAAGTCCATTGAGTCAGTGATGCCATCTAGCCATCTTTTCCACTGTCATCCCCTTCTCCTGCCATTGATTTTTCCCAGTATCAGGATCTTTTCCAGTAAGTTCTTTGCATCAGGTGGCCAAAAAATTAGAGTTTCAGCTTCAGTATCAGTGCTTTCAATGAATATTTAGGACTGATTTCCTTTAGAATGGACTGGTGAGATCTCCTTATAGTCCAAGGGACTCTCGAGAGTCTTCTCCAACACCACAGTTCAAAAGCATCAATTCTTTGGCACTCAGCTTTCTTTATAGTCCAACTCTCACATCCATTCATGACTAATGAAAAAAACTGCTGAGTTTTCCAGATTTTCTGGCATATTGATTGCAACACTTAACCAGCATCATCTTTTAGGATTTGAAATAGCTAAACTGAAATTCCATCACCTCCACTAGCTTTGTTTGTAGTGATGCTTCCTAAGACCCCTTGACTTTGCATTCCAGGATGTCTGGCTCTAGGTAAGTGATCACACCATCATGGTTATCTGGGTCATGAAGATCTTTTTCTGTATAGTTCTTCTTTGTATTCTTGCCACCTCTTCTTATTACCTTCAGCTTCTTTTAGGTCTGTCTTTTATTGTGCTCATGTTTGCATGAAATGTTCTCTTGGAATCTCTAATTTTCTTGAAGAGACCTCTAGTCTTTCCCATTCTATTGTTTTCTTCTATTTCTTCGTAGTGATCACTAGGAAAGACTTTCTTATCTTTCTTTGCTATTCTTTGTAACTCTACAATCAAATGGGTATATTTTTCCTTTTCTCCTTTAAGTTTCACTTCACTTCTTTTCTTAGCTATTTGTAAGGCCTTCTCAGACAACCATTTAGCATTTTTGCATTTTTTTCTCCTTAGGGATGGTCTTGATCAGTGTCTCCTGTACAATGTCACAAACCTCCATCCATAGTGTTTCAGGCACTCTGTCTATTAGAGCTCATCCCTTGAATCTATTTGTCACTTCCCGTGTTTAAACATAAGCCATTTTATTTAGGTGATATCTGGATGGTTTCTATGAACAAATCTACTAGAAGTGATGGAATTCCAGCTAAACTATTTCAAACCTAAAAGATGATAATGTTAAAGTGCTGCACTCAATATGCCAACAAATTTGGAAAACAGCCGTGACCACAGGACTGGAAAAGATCAGTTTTCATTCCAATTCCAAAGGAGGGCATTGCCAAAGAATGCTCAAACTACCACACAGTTTCACTCATCTCACATGCTAGCAAAGTAATGCTAAAAATTCTCTAAGCCAGGCTTCAATAGTACATGAACTGTGGACTTTCAGATGTTCAAGCTAGATTTAGAAACGGCAGAGGTACCAGAGATCAAATTGCCAACATCCATTATATCATTGAAAAGGCAAGAAAATTCCAGAAAAACATCTGCTTTATTGATTAAGACAAAGCTTTTGACTCTGTAGTTCACAAAAAACTGTGGAAAACTCTTCAAGAGATGGGAATACCAGACAGCTTAGCTGCCTCCTGAGAAATCTGTATACAGGTCAAGAAGCAACAGTTAGAACCAGACATAGAACAACAGACTGGTTCCCAGTTGGGGAAGGAATGCATCAAGGCTGTATGTTGTCACCCTGGTTATTTAACTTATATGCAGAGTACATCATGAGAAATGCCAGGCTCAATGAAGCACAAGCTGGAATCAAGATTGCTGGGAGAAATATCAATAACCTCAGATATGCAGATGACCCCACCCTTATGGCAGAGAGTGAAGAGGAACTAAAGAGCCTCTTGATGAAAGTGAAAGTGGAAATTGAAAAAGCTGGCTTAAAATTCAGCATTCAAAAAGCTAAGATCATGGCATCTGGTCCCAAAACTTCATGGCACATAGATAGGGAAACAATGTAAACAGTGACAGGCTTTTTTTCTTGGGCTCCAAAATCACTGCAGGTGGTGACTGCAGCCATGAAATTAAAAGACACTTGGCCTTGGAAAAAAAGTTATGACCAACCTAGACAGCATATTAAAAAGCAGAGACATTATTTTGCCAACAAATGTCCATCTAGTCAAAGGTATGGTTTTTCTAGTAGTCATGTATGAATATAAGAGTTGGACTATAAAGAAAGCTGTGCACCAAAGAATTGATGCTTTTGAACTGTGGTGTTGGAGAAGACTCTTGAGAGTCCCTTGGACTGCAGGGAGATCCAACCAGCCCATCCTAAAAGAGATCAGCCCTGAATATTCATTGAAACGACCGGTACTGAAGCTGAAACTCCAATACTTTGGCCACCTAATGCAAATAACTGACCCCTTGGAAAAACCAAACCCTGATGCTTTGAAAGACTGAAGGCTGGAGGAGAAGAGGACAACAGAGGATGATGTGGTTGAATGGCATCACCGACTTGATGGACATGAGTTTGAGCACACTCTAGGAGTTGTTGATGGACAGGGAAGCCTGGAATGCTGCTGTCCATGGGGTCAAAGAGTCAGACATGACTGAGCTACTGAACTGAACTGAATTGAATAGTCTAGACGTTTTCCCTACTTTCTTCAACTGAAGTCTGAATTTTGCAATAAAGAATTCATGATCTGAGCCACAGTCAGCTCCCAGTCTTGTTTTTGATGACTGTTTAGAGCTTTTCCATCTTTCGCTGAAAAGAAATAATCAATCTGATTTCAGTATTGGCCATCTGGCGATGTCCATTTGTAGAGTCTGTGTTGTTGGAAGAGGGTGTTTACTATGACCAGTGCATCTCTTGACAAACCTCTGTTAGCCTTTGCCCTGCTTCATTTTGTACTCCAAGGCCAAATTTGTCTGTTACTCCAGGTATTTCATGACTTCCTTCTTTTGCATTCCAGTCTCCTATGATGAAAAGGACATCTTTTTTGAGAGTTCTAGAAGGTCTTGTAGGTCTTCATAGAATCATTCAACTTCAGCTTCTTCACAGTTACTGATTGCAGTATAGACTTGGTTTACCGTGATATTGAATGGTTCGCCTTGGAAACAAAGAGAGATCATTCTGTCATTTTCGAGATTGTACCCAAGTACTGCATTTTGGATTCTTTTGTTGACTATGAGGGCTACTCCATTTCTTCTAAGAGATTCCTGTCCATGGCAATAGATATAATGATCACTGAATTAAACTCATCCAACCAGTCCATTTTAGTTCACTGTTTCCTAAAATGTCAATGTTTACTCTTGCCATTTTCTGTTTGACCACTTCCAGTTTACCTTGATTCATGGACCTAACATTCCAGGTTCCTATGCAATATTGTTTTTTACAGCATCAGACTTTACTTCCATCACCAGTCACATCTACATCTGGGTGTTGTTTTTTCTTTGGCCCCATCTCTTCATTCTTTCTGGAGTTATTTCTCCACTCTTCTCCAGTAGCATATTGGGCATCTACCAATCTGGGGAGTTCATCTTTCAGTGTCATACATTTTTGCCTTTTCATAGTGTTCATGGGGTTCTCAAGGCAAGAATACTAAAGTGGTTTGCCAATCCTTTCTCCAGTGGATGATGTTTTGTCATACAAAACACATTTTTATGAGACACTGTTATGTCATACACATTTTGTCTCTACAAGGCTAGTACCACCAATTGTCTGAAGTGAGTTTGTATTTCATGCTAAACCTGATTTTTTGATTTAAATTTATTCTTCTTTTCACTTTGGTTGGAATTAATTTGGCCTCACCTAGAAATAATCAAACAGGAAAACAAAACAACAAATATTTTCATCAAAAGCAAAATGTATCCACTAAAGGAGTATATGATGAAACAACTTTTTCTACATCTTGAAAACCATCAATAAATATGTAGCTGTGAGACTTTTGGGTCTTCTCAGGTGCCTCAGATGGTAAAGAATCTGTCTGCAATGCAGGAGACCCAGGTTTGATCCCTGGGTTGGGAAGATCCTGTGGAGAAAGGAATGGAAAACCCACTCCAGTATTCTTGCCTAGGGAATTCCATGGACAAAGGAACCTGATAGGCTACACTGATGCTGGTGTTGCAAGCATCACAAACAAACAAAGCTAGTAGAGGTGACAGAATTCTAGCTGAACTATTTCAAATCCTAAAAGATGATGCTGTGAAAGTGCTGCACTCAATATGCCAGCAAATACGGAAAACTCAGCAAAGCCCCGTGACTGGAAAGGTCAGTTTTCATCCCAGTCCCAAAGAAGAGCGGTGCCAAAGAACATTCAAACTAATGCACAGTTGCACTCATTTCACATGTTAGCAAAGTAATGTGTAAAATTCTCCAAGCTAGGCTTCAACAGTACATGAATTGAGAACTCTGAGATGGTCAAACTGGATTTAGAAAAGACAGAGCAACCAGAGATTGAATTGCCAACATCTCTCGGATCATAGAAAAAGCAAGATAATTCCAGAAAAGCATCTACTTCTGTTTCATGACTATGCTAAAGTTTTGACTGTATGAATCACAATAAAATGGAAAATTCTTAGATCGATGGGAATATCAGGCTACTTTACCTGCCTCCTATGACACCTGTATGCAGGTCAAGAAGCAACAATTAGAACCAGACCTGGACCAATGAACTGGTTGAAAATTGGAAAAGGAATACATCAAAGATGTATATTGGCACCTTGCTTATTTAACTTATATGCAGATTACATCATGCAAAATGCCAGGCTGGATGAAGCACAAGCTGGAATCAAGATTGCCAGGAGAAATATCAGTAACCTCAGATATGCAGATGATACCACCTTACTGCAGAAAGTGAAGAGAAACAAAATAGCTTCTTGATGAGAGTGAAAGAGGAAAGTGAAAAAGTTGTCTTAAAAGTCAACATTCAAAAAACTAAGATCATGATATCTGGTCCCATCACTTCATGGCAAATAGATGGGGAAACAATGGAAACAGTGAGAGACTTTATTTTGTTGGGCTCCAAAATCAATGCAGATGGTGACTGCAGCCATGAAACTAAAAGACGCTTGCTTCTTGGAAGAAAAGCTATGATGAACCTAGACAATGTATTAAAAACCAAAGACGTCACTTTGCCAACAATGGTCTGTCTAGTCAAAGCTATGGTTTTTCCAGTAGTCATATGTGGGTGTGAGAGTTGGACCATAAAGAAGGTTGAGCACAGAATAATTGATCCTTTTGAACTGTGGTGTTAGAGAAGACTCTTGAGAGTCTCTTAGACAGCAAGATCAAGCCAGTCAATCCTAATGGAAATCAACCCTGAGTATTCATTGGAAGGACTGTGCCTGAAAATGAAACTCCAGTACTTTGGCCACTTGATGAAAAGAGCCAACTCATTGGAAAAGACCCTGATTCTGAGTAAGATTGAGGGCAGGGGAGAAAGGGAAGATAGAAGAAGAGATGGTTGAATGGCATTACCGACTCAATGGATGTGAGTTTGAGCAAGGTTTGGGAGATGGTGAAGAACAGGAAACCCTGACTTGCTACAGTTCATGGGGTCACAAAGATTCAGACATGATTCAATGACTGAACAAATGAGATTTTTAATAGATTTTGTAAAATATCTTCTGAAATTTTCTATTTAGAAAATATCTAGAAACCAAAACTTTGTTTACCATCAGTCACTATAATGTCTAACCCCAGTAGCTTTTACTTTGAGGAATTAAATTGCAGTTTGGCAATAGAAATGTACAAAACCACATCAAAAGCCCGCAGGCTTTATTTTCTGAAACTTTTACTAAAATTTCTAATTGCTTAGAATTTTGTTTTAACTTAGGAAAAGAACAAAGCAAAATAACAACATCAGAGTATGAAAACTCTGGGACATCATAAATGCATAGATTTCATTTCTTTTTGAGGATTAAAATCTTTATTTGAAAATAAAGTTAGTGTTTTTTGCAGATAACTGTCTAAAACCAAGTCAACGAATTTGCCTTTTTATTTAACTCTATATTATACTGTTAACCATATCAGATTATAAGAAATCTGTATTGTGAAGATACATTTTAAATATTTTTTTTATATATATATTTCTTCTCTGTATATATCGTTGGCTGCATTGGGTCTTAGCTGTGGGACACAGGAGCTTTGTTGCATCTGCCATAATGTTTCATTGCAGTGCATGGTTTCTCCAGTTGTGTGGTGTGGGCTCAGTAGTTTCTGTGTGTGGGCTTCAGATCACATGGGCTGCAGTAGTTTTGGTGTGCCAGCTTAGTTTCCCCACATCATATGGAGATCTTAGTTCTCCAACCAGGGATCAAATTGGCATCCCCTAGACCACCAGAAAATTCCCTGAAGGCATTTTTTTTTAAAGCCTGTGATTTTTCTTCACCAAATGATAAGAAAGTATCTTACATGGTCAAACCATCTCTTTGCACACAGCACAGTCAATAGTAAGTCTGAAATTTCAATAAATACAAGAATAGGCCTTCTGCTGCTGCTGCTGCTGCTAAGTTGCTTCAGTTGTGTCTGACTCTGTGCAACCTGATAGACGGCAGCCCACCAGGCTCCCCCGTCCCTGGGATTCTCCAGGCAAGAACACTGGAGTGGGTTGCCATTTCCTTCTCCAATGCATGAAAGTGAAAAGTGAAAGTGAAGGCTCTCAGTCGTATCTGACTCCTAGCGACCCCATGGACCATAGCCTACTAGGCTCCTCTGTCCATGGGATTTTCCAGGCAAGAATACTGGAGTGGGGTGCCATTGCCTTCTCCGAAGAATAGGCCTAGGAGTTAATTAATTAAAAATAAAAACTGCCTGCTCCATTCTAATTCAGTACCTTTGGAATGGAACTCAGAATCTATATGTTTAAAAAATCCTCCAGTATGTTGAATGCAGGGACTCTGGAAATCATACTTGATAATATACTGGCAACTTTTTCTTTTTCCCCCAAAGTTTTAGACTTTTACTAGTGGGGGAAAGACCAAACAGGAAATTTGTTATTTAAATTAAAAATTTTGTGTTTAGTATTGTAACCTGCCTTGCTTTTGAAATCCCAGCTCAGATTTCTGACCCTGTAATCATGGAATTTTGCTTGAAAGCAACTAGAAACCTGACTGAAACATAAAATATCAGTTTGAACACCCATAAGGACTGGAGGAGTTTAAATATTAAGAAAAGAACAAAAGGATGAGACTGATATTTGGCATTTTTTCCTCTCTCAATGCTAACTAAGAGGCTGAACATCTGAGCAGAAACTTCAGCAGTGTTACAGATCATGATGGAAGTGTGGGCACTGGAGTTCAGGTTCCAGAAGGGTTGAGCATTTTGGTGACATTGGTGCATGCATCTGTGTATCTATATGTTTCCCCCCACCTGTCTTGGTTAGTGGTACAACTGATGAAGCCAAAACAAATTGGATTTAAGTCGTGAGTGTTTTGGGGTCAGTTGTCTATATTCTTTATCAGAACCGTTTTTCTTTTGTTCATTCATTTGATAAATACATAATGTGTGTCAACTATATTATGAGACTTTGGTGTCTGTTTTATTTAGAGAATTTTTTTCATGTTAAGTTTTTTGTTTTTATTTTTTTGTTATGCCTCACAGTGTGAGGGATTTTAGTTCCCTAACAAGGGATTGAACCCATGTCTCCTGCAGTGGAAGCACAAAATCCCAACCACTGGACTACCAGAGAAATCCCTGATGTTTATTTTAAAGGATAACATCTTTAGGTCATTTTAAGGATTATAATTTGGTGATTATCAGCATCTGTCACAATGACTTGTATATAATAATGCTCAATAAATATATGCTGAAGAAAGGAATTGATCAAAGCAGAAGTATCAGACTTCTAATGAAAATCTATTTTTGTCTCATATGCTTTCACTTGTCTTCTAAAGAAATCTAAATGTCACATATTACTATTGTCACAGTATCATTATAAAAAGTTTGTCAAAATTAATAATTTTACTTTACAAGTAAGCAGAAAGTAACACAAAGGGAAATGACAAATTTATATTACTTGTTCTAAAACTTATTCAAATTTATATTCTGTTTTCTGTTTGCTTCAAGCTATATTCTTCTTTGTTTAGTGAGATATGCTTGATATATAACATTGAATTAATTTTAGATGTACAATATAATGATCTGGTATATGTGTGTATTGCAAAATTATCACCATAAATCTAGTTAATCTCTACCAACCACACAGAGTTACAACATTTTTTTCTTGTGATGAGAACTTTTAAGATTTACTCTCTTACCAACTTTCCAATATACCATATATATTTTTGTTACCTATAGTCACAATTAGCATCTTCCCAGGTGATGAAGTAGTAAAGACTCTGCCTGCCAGTGCAGGGAATGCAAAGAGACACAAGTTTCATCCCTGGGTCAGGAAGATGCCCTGGAATAGGAAATGATAACCCATACAGGTATTTTTACTTGGAGAATTCCTTGGACAGAGGATCCTGGTGGATTCCAG
Source organism: Bos indicus (assembly GCF_029378745.1). NCBI lineage: Eukaryota > Metazoa > Chordata > Mammalia > Artiodactyla > Bovidae > Bos > Bos indicus. The sequence goes on along the minus strand of NC_091782.1, from coordinate 3,420,584 downwards.
TCAGGATTGGAAAGAATACAACATAACTGAGCAACGGCACACACATAGTCATAATTACACCCTTAGGAATAGTTATCTAATAGCTGGAAGTCTATACCTTTTGATCTTCACCCATTTTGCTGACCTTCTAACCACTGCCTCTGGCCCCCACCAACCTGTTCTCTGTTTTTGTTGTTGTTATTGTTTTTTAGATTTCACATATACGTGCGATCATACAGCATGTGTCTTTCTCTGTCTGACTTATTTCACTAAGCCTAATGCCCTAGGTCCATTCATGTTGTTATAGATGGCAGAATTTCCTTCTTTAGTGGCTGAATAATATTCCAATCTATGTATATACCACATTTTCTTTATTCATTCATCTGTCAGTGGACACTTCAGCTACTTTGATATCTTGACTATTGTAAATTATGCTGCAATGAACCTGGAAGTGCATATATTTTTTCAAGATATTGTCTTTGTTTTGAATAAATACTGAGAATGGAATTGCTGAATTAAAGGCTAGATTCTTGACATTGTTCTTATGCAAGTTTTTCTAACCTCTGTAAAATTCTTCTAAATTCAGGATAAAATTCATCTTAAACCAACTTTAGACTCTCCAGCCTTTAAAGTCAATGCTATTTAGCATTCTATCCACCAATGATATGCCTGATTATTTGACTACTGGATTTTGTGTTACATTAGCTCTTTTCAGATACAAAACAAAAATACTGTTTGCTAGGTGTGTGTGAATATTCCACCTAAGATTTACAATAGATTATAAAACATGCATTCTAGGTATGAATGAAAACATTTGATAAGAAAACCATATTAATTATTTTTATGTTAGGGAGGTTTTATTTTGATGCAGTTTTATTTCCATTCAGATTAGCTTAAGCATGTGGATACAAATAAAAAAAAAAAGAAAAAAAGAAAACCAAAACAAACTATGTTCAATTTGACCTTTCATAGTTAGTTTCATAAAAGGAATGAAATTTTAAATTTTTTTATAGAAAATCTGTTTTGTTTAATGTTTAACAGGGGTAGGATGTACCTCTGTTCATTCTACCCAGTTACCAGCGATGAGGTTCTCCTTTCTCACAATTATTACCTCTCCAGGTGTTGAAGACACTTGTTTGCTAATTCAGGAGACCTGCAAATGTTATTGCAGATAGGGCTGAGCAAGTCCTGGCATCATTGGCAGGATGTGTTAAGGTGGAATTTCCATGGGTAGTAGACTGGCATCTGTAGATTGAGGTCCACCCCACCACTAGAGGCATCCTGCTCTCCAGGTAACGAGCTATTTCTCTGTATTCACTGGGCTTCCACAAGTCTCCCTGCCATTGGCCTCTCACATCATGGGCACTTTCCTTGTGAGGATGGCATTTCTTGCCACATGAAAGCCATATAAATTAAAAAATATTCTTTCTATGATAAAGTTGCTCTTACAAGTATATGGTAAAAGTAAATTAAAAATGAGAGGATGAGCATCAAGACTCTTTTTTTAAGTCTTCTATTCATCTTTGAAATCTTGCTTAATTGGGATCCTTTGCCAACATCCTCCAATAAGATAATACTGTATTTGCACTTATATTCATCTTTAACTCACAATTGAGAATCACCTTCATTTTCTTGGCAGAAGTAGTTTTTTTCTCTTTCCTTGCAACTTGACTTTTAATAATAAAACTGCTTAATTTTGGTATTCATAAACTTAGATAAAGTCAAGGTTGTGGTAGTATCATTTTGGTTTACTTGCACAAAATTTTAGTTACTTTGTAGTTTTTCATTCTTATGGTATCCATTTTCCATTCATTCAATATTTATTGTGCAGAGCCTACTGATATCATAGTTGACAAGTCTGTGACATTTGCTGCCAAGAATCATGATCTATCGGGGTTTGGGGTACAGATAAAGATGGATGGATTGACATATGAAAAGAAAGTGCTGAATCTTTACAAACTAGCTTAACTCTTAAGAGACTTCTGTGTACCTACCTGTGTATGAGTGTGCTTGTACTATTTGCTCAGCCCTGTCTGACTCTTTGCAATGCCATAAACTGTAACTTGCCAGGCTCCTCTGTCCATGGAATTCTCCAGGCAAGATTAATGGAGTGGGCTGCCTTTCCTTTCTCCAGAGGGTCTTCCCAACCCAGGGATCGAACCCAGGTCTTCTGCTTTGTGGGGAGATTCTTTACTGTCTGAGCCACCAGGGAAATACATGTATCTACATATTTGCTTTCAAAATCAATGGAAGAAGTTTAAAGACTGATGAAATAAAGATGCCAAATGCAACTTATTAGAAGTTTCCTATTCTGGCGTACATTTGAAAACCCATGGTATTTGTTACCGTTTCCTTACAAGGAAAGCAAAGCCAAGAAAATTGCCTGGATGCTTGGTGCTTTGCGGGCACAATTTTTCCACTTTTTGGAATTATGGAATATGGAGTGTAGGTGTAGGCTTGCAAATGAACTTCATTTTTTTTGGCTAATTCTAATACCTGACCTTGTAAGCCTCAAAGGCTGGGGCTTGGTTATAACATCACTAGAGCTTGACCAAGTTCTTACATGTAGTAGGTAAACAATAGGATTACTGAGTTATTTATTGGTTTGGAATTCATTATAATCACTACTCAAGAACAAGGGTTTTTTAAATGTGAGCAAATGTTTACATGTGTTTATTAAGCTTTTTAAAAATAAATTTATATTCTATAGATTTATTTTATTCTTTATATATTCTAAATCATGTAATTCTAGTAGCCCTGGGACATATTCTGAGGAAATTGCATAGTTACTAAATAAAATAAATTCAAAGCATTTTCAAAGTTATATAAATGAGTGTGATTATATACCTTTGACAAATAAGATTTGTCCACACTATGCCATACATCTGAATAAAGGTGAGTAGAAACTTAAAAAAATAACATGTATACTTTTCTACATATCTGGACACATGATATTTTGAAAGTAAAACACCAGTAGGTATAATTGAAAATTTTTATCATATTTAAGAATCATACTTCATGCAAACATGGTTGGACCTAGAGATTATCATATTAAGTGAAGTAAGTCAGACAGGGAAAGACAAATACCATATGATATCACTTATATGTGGAATAAAAAATATGACACAAATGAACCTATCTTCCCTGATAGCTCAGTTGGTAAATAATCCACCTGCAATAAAGGAGATCCTGCCTTGATTCCTGGAACGGGAAGATCCAGTGGAGAAGGGCTAGGCTAACCACTCCAGTATTCTTGGGCTTCTCTGGTGGCTCAGCTGGTAAAGAATCTGCCTGTAATGTGGGAGACCTGGGTTCAATCCCTGGGCCGGAAAGAACCCCTGGAGAAGAGAAAGGCTACCCACTCCAGTATTCTGGCCTAGAGAATTCCATGGACTGTATAGTCCATGGGGTCGCAAAGAGTTGACACGACTGAGTGACTTTCACTTCACTTCAATGAAACAGAAACAGACTCACAGATATAGAGAACAGACTTGTGGTTGCCAAGGTGGGGGCTTCCCAGGTGGCTCAGAGGTAAAGGATCTGCCTGCCTACATAGAGACATGGATTCAGTCCCTGGGTTGGGTAGATCCCCTGGTGAAGGAAATGAAAACACTCCATTATCCTTGCCTGGGAAATCTCAAGGACAGAGGAGCCGGGCAGGATACCCTCCATGGAGTCACAAAAGAATTGGAAACCACTTAGCCACCAAACAACAACTCCTGTCACTGAGAGCACTTTGATTTTCCAGCAGGTTGGAAGCAGTGAGGATTGGTTGGCCATCTGATGCTCACCCAGGAGACAAAAGGGTAGATGGGAGCCTGGAAGGTTGAGAAGCACTGTATCCAGTCTCTCTAAGATGTTGGCTCTCCTCTGGAGGCCTTGTGAAGTTGCAGAAGGAAGTAAGAGGCCATAACATAAACCCAAATGGGATCTGTTTGTGACTAAGGGGAAATGCCCCAGAAGCAGCAGGCTTGTATCCCTGCTTTGGGGAAATTACTTGTGGCAAGTGTCACAGCTAAAGGCAGTAGATATCAAATCTACATATGTTTAAGCCCTCTTTATTTATTTGTTTTTGATGTGTATATCTCTTTTTATTTTTTTATTTTATTTTATTTTTTCCCCTTGAATCTTTTTGTTTGTTTGTTTTTGTTTATATATATATATATTTATTTATTATTATTTTTTTTTACTTTATAATATTGTATTGGTTTTGCCATACATCAACATGCATCCACCATGGGTGTACACATGTTCCCCATTCTGAACCCCCCTCCCACCTCCCTCCCCATACCATCCCTCCGGGTCAAAGGGAGAATTTTCTCATCGCCCTTTAAGTTACGGTGAACTGATTTAATTATATTATACTTTAAAAGTGTGCAAACTTAGCTGTAGGTATAAATCCCTTGTGTTTATAGCTCTGTGTTGTTGCTGTTCAGCGGCTAAGTCATGTCTGACTCTGTGATGCCAAGGACTGTAACCTGCCAGGCTCCTCTCTCCATGGGTTTTCCCAGGCAAGAATACTGGAGTGGGTTGCCATTTCCTATTCCAGGGAATCTTCCTGACTCAGGGATTGGATTCACATCTCCTGCAATGGCAGGCAGATTCTTTACTGCTGAATTACCAGAGAAGCCCATTTATAGTTCTTTCACACTGACAAGTGTCTGCCTACAATGCGGGAAACCCTCAGTTGGGAAGATCCCCTGCAGAAGGAAATGGCAACCCACTCCAGTATTCTTGCCTGGAAAATCCCATTGATGGAGGAGCCTGGTAGGCTACAGTCCACGGGGTCCCAAAGACTCGAACACAACTAAGTGACTTCACTTTCACTTTCACACCCATGAAACAAAAATATTTAAAATATTTACAGGTAGTATACAAAAGATATAACAAATATATAAAACCACTCCAATCTAACAATTTTAATATTAAAAATGTCTTCTCAAAGTGCATCAGACACATACAATAAAGAACATGAATCAAGTATATGAATTTTATATATATTACGTAATATTTATATTCACCTGAAAAAACCCTAAGGGTCAAGGTGAACTATTTACAGCAGCCCAGAGTCAGACACGACTGAAGCAACTTAGCAGCAGTATCAGCAGCAGCAGCAGAGGACTCACTCGTGGTCTTTTGAAGTCAATACTGTCAGTCAGCCACCTCTGCCTCAGAATTGTACAGTGTGCACTCTTCCATGTCTAACTTCTTTCCCTTTTACATTGTCTTTGATACCCTTCAAAATAGTGCTATCTTAATATAATAAAAGCTGCTTCTTGCTGTGATACAGCGATGGTACTGCAGAGATGAGCCCAAGATGATGATTAAGGCCAACGCTCTGTGACATTTGGATTTACCAGACCACATTCATCCTGTGATTGGCCAACCCTTTCACTGTTTTTGCCTAATATATATATATATATATTAAGGCAAATATATATATATATGAGATATATATATATAGTATTACAACTATCAAAAAAGTAAAAAATTTAGCAGATCATTTTTATAACTCTAAACCTGTGGACCTGAAGTTGGCATATCCCAATTCAGAGGAATAATTAGCAGTAGCAGCAGCAGTCTAGGTGGGCTTTCATGGGGAAGCTCTTTTAGAAGAGGAGAAGCAAAAAGTCTCTTTTCCCAGTTCACATTGTGTCTAGGGGCTTGTCTGATTCTAGATGACATTTGTTTTTAGCTAATGGGTTGTTTTCAGCTTACCTGAACAACATTTGAATTAATGCTGACAGTACTTTCAGGTTCTTCAGAAACTGAATCTGTGTTCAGTTAAGTTACAATAGGGACCCTGCAAATAACTAGACCAATGTCCATAACGTCAGAATAATGTTCTCCTTTTGTAACCAAATGAATTGATAAAAAAAATTGACACCAGCTTGGCTCTGTTCTCAGGAGGGCTGTTAGAAAGGCTATGGAATGAAATTGGGGACAATAAAAGGACCCTGTCATATCATTTGTAAAATTCTTTATAACAGCCCTTGAAATTAAATGCATTCTTTATAGCTATGCTTATACTGTAGTTTTATTCAAGTACTTATTTGAGATCTTTGGGGAAGAGTGTTCTTACAGGCATTGAAAAAGTTGTAAAAGTGAGGTGAAAGTAGAAATAAATAAAAGCTAGTGCTTAAAAAAGATTCTCCAGTTTTCAAGGCTCCAACACAGACCATATAAACCCATAGTTAACAATTTGTCAGTTAGATAATAACTCTTTCTTTTATTTATGTGTAGATTCAAAAGGTCTGTTTATTTCAGAAACAAACAAAAAAAAAACATGGATGCACTCAAAATCAGGCTATTGAAGGAAACCATGTGAATGTCAAATAGGTCTCAGTGGTTTTCTACACTGATCACAACCCTTTCACCACTTACTGAAAAAATATGATATAGCGCAAATCATAACAAGTTGGGTAATTTTTATTACCCTAATCCCAAATGGCCAGGTGGTGGACTAAAAATTCTAAATTTTTCTCTAGACTTCACTAAGCTCTGTTAGGTAAACACATTTGGCTTCTCAGGGAAAGATTCCTCCCACAGCTTTCGCTATTGTTTGGTATCCTAAGTTTTGGGTAAGACCTCTGTTGAACATAATCAACCTATCAATCAAACTACTATAAGCACCAACCACCAACCAACTAACCAACCACCATGTAAACAAATATTTGGTTCTAAACTCTTCTGCCATGAAAAGCAGAAAATCTGTTCTAGATGTCTGAAGGAGCTATGGATTTCTCATCTTTTAAAACTACTTTTCTTGAACAAGAAAGAGTAGAAATGAAAGAATAACTATAGAAAAATTAATTTTCAATGAAGGAATAGATATGAGTCTAAAATGATAAATCCCAGAAGGGATCATGCTTTTTGGTACTGATCATGCAGCCATAAAGAATTGTGCCATCTTCACTTTGGGAGTGCATTTTGCAGTAGTTATTAAGGCTATTTCGCAGATATCTGTGAGTCTTCTTGAGATCTGTAGAAACCATTTCATGCCCTTTGAAGTTGGCTTTTGCCAGGTGACTTGCCTTGCCAGCCAAATGTAAGGAGGGATTCAAGTCATTTCTGGAAAGAAGTTTTAAGGGATACTGTGACTTGCCTCAGTCTTTCTCTCTGAAATGGTGACTCCAGACAATGGCTGCTGTATTCACATGGTTCCTTCCCAGAATGAGGATAATGCAGGGCAGAACCACAGCCAGATGAGGAGGAACCAGGATCATCAAAAGAAATACTCCTTGTGCTTCAAGGCACTGAGATTGGGGTGTTGGTATTATTGAGTCTTCACTTACTGTGTTCCATGTCATCCACTCTCTGTGGCAATAGTCAGCAGAAAAAGACAACAGTTTACACCCACCTACATGCTCAGAGTCTAAAAGGGAATATACTAGGGAAAAAGGCAGGAGAGATTGGAAAAGAGAGGGGAGTTATGGGTGGGAAGAAACATTGAGAGGAGGGGAGAGGAAGATCAGAATATATTTTGATTGTTTTTCATTCAAATAATTATTATCTGTGGTGTTCATTTTTCTCACTTAAAAAGTATATAATGAAGAAAATAACTTGAGAAGAAAAGCATAAAAGCTTATTTTAAGTAAATTCCCATATAATCTTATTTCGGCACACACATGTGATGATTGGGGAGTAAAAGAGCCTATAAAATTCACGTTCCAGTGTGAAATGATTGATTGGGTCTTAAATGTTTCTGAGGACGTTCAGAGACCACTGATGGTGACTGTTGGCAAATGTAAGCTGCTGTATATGAAGATGATGAGTCTGTCTGCGTGATGGCAACAAATATAACGTATGTTGAAAAATGGGAAGTTCAAATCTGCAAACACATCTTGTGAACATCATCAGTCAGCTACACGGACTCAGTATTTATTGTGCTTTGAGACAGTGCTAAGAAGAAAGAACATTCTGATTCTAAGTAAGTCAGTTTGCTTGCTACTAAAATTACCCACGCAATCCCAACAGAAGAGATTGTACACATTAAGTATGCCACAAACAAAAAGAATCAAAACAGAAAGACAGATGCACTCAGAGTCTTCCATTAGGTTCTGAACCTAATTCAACTCAAGAATCACTCAGTGTTTACCACATGCTTTGTCCATGAACCATGATGCATTGTTCCCATCATTTAACAAAGAAAAACAATAGCAGCCATAAGAAAACAACAGCAGCTAACTCTCAGAATGGTTACTGATTGAGGACTTGGAAAAGGTGCTTTAATATGGAAGGTTATTTAGTCCTCTCCATCACATTGTTAGTAAGGGACTATTGATCCTGTTATAGGAGGAAGACATTGGGACAGAAAGAGGGCAAGTGACTTGGCGGCAGTCTCCTGGCATATAAGTAGTTAAAACAAGAATTGAACCCAGATAGCGGAGAAGGCAATGGCACCCCACTCCAGTACTTTTGCCTGGAAAATCCCATGGATGGAGGAGCCTGGTAGGCTGTAGTCCATGGGGTCGCTGAGAGTCAGACTCGACTGAGCGACTTCACTTTCACTTTTCACTTTCATGCATTGGAGAAGGAAATGGCAACCCACTCCAGTGTTCTTGCCTGGAGAATCCCAGGGACTGGGAAGCCTGGTGGGCTTCTGTCTATGGGGTTGCACAGAGTCGGACACGACTGAAGTGACTTAGCAGCAGCAGTGGGGTTACAGGGTCAGAAGTCCTCTCTTTGCTGGAAAGAGAGTAGGAAATTAGAGGACTCAAAGTATAAAGTCAGAGTATAATTTCCAATAATTGTGATTGGCTTTTATTAATATTTGGTATTTAAAATTGTGAAATACTATTACAATGACAAAAATATATTTTTAAATGGAAACTGCCTTTTATCTTCTTACTTTCTGTGACTAAACTCTTTGCTTTTCCATTGTTATTCTAGATATTTTTCAAAACCTTACAGAATTTTTATATAGTTATTAAACTTATAGAATAATTTTATATTTTATTTATTTTATTTTTCCATTAAATAACTCTCTATACCAATGCAGGTTTAAAAATTTTACATTTTTAATGGATGTCTAATATTCCACAGAGCTGATGTACTAGAATTTATTATATGATTTCCTGCTACTGGCCATTTAAGTTTTTCTTGATCATTTCATTTTATAAATAATGCCATAATGGGTTTTAATGAACAATTTTCCTAGAAAAATATATTACCATGGATCTACTTATAATTCATAAATTTTATTGCCTAAAGTAAAATTATATTTTTGTTTATTCTGTCATCAGTGTACATATGCAATGCTATTACTATAATGTTTACAACATTTGGAGTTATCATTATTTTAGGTTTTGGCTGTTTTAGAGGGTAAGGATTGATATATGTTATTTAATTGGTTTCATTGATGTATTGGGGTCATGAATTGATGCCCTATCTTCTGATTTACTAAAAAAATATGTAGTATCTTCATTTCCTATCATAATTGATGTTTTTATGTGACAGTTCATACAGTGTTGCATTCTGCTTAAATAATTAGTCTACTCAAAGTTAAATACTTTATTGGAACTGATTGAGCTCTTTGAGACTGCTCATCCACTTCAGGGAAGTACTTCGTGTTTCATAGCTGTACCCAATCTCCCCACTCACCTTGCATGCTGGAGTCTGGAAATTTAAGGGAACTATTTTATCCTTGCCATGGAAGGACAGGGGTCTTGCATAATTGCCTGTCTTCTAGATGTTCAGCAATTTCTGTGGGTCAGTTCTGATTCAGTTCTGGCCTCTGTACCAGTGAACTCTGCAGTATGAGTGATGCCATGGATGCCTTCTGACTTTGGGAATGACTCTGGGCTGAGCTATTTCAAATCCTAAAAGATGCTGCTGAAGTGCTGCATTCAATACCTCAGCAAATTTGGAAAACTCAGCAGTGGACACAGGACTGAAAAAAGTTTCCATTCCAATCCCAAAGAAGGGTAATGCCAAAAAATGTTCAAACTACTGTAAAATTGCACTCACTTCTTATTCTAGCAAGGTAATGTTCAAAATCCTTTAATCTAGGTTTCAGCAATACACAAACAAAGAACTTCCAGGACTTCCAGATGTACCAACTGGGTTTAGAAAAGGCAGAGGAACCAGAGATTAAATTGCCAATATTCTCTGGATCATGGAGAAAGCAAAGGAATTCCAGAAAAACATCAACTTCTCCTTCATTGACTATGCTGTGGTTTTGACTGACTGTTGTGGATCACAACAAACTGGAAAATTCTTGAAGAGATGGGCATACCAGACCACCTTACCTGTATGCGGGTCAAGAAGCAACAGTTAGAACCAGACATGAAACAACAGACTGGCTCAAAATTGGAAAAGGAATACAAGGCTGTATATTGTCACTCTGCTTATTTAACTTATATACAGAGTACCTCATGTGAAATGGCAGGCTGGATGAATCACAGCTGGAATTAAGATTGCTGAGAGAAATATCAACAACTTCAGATACGCAGATGATATCACTCTAATGACAGAGAGTGAAGAGGAACTAAAGAGCCTCTTGATGAGTGTGAAAGAGGAGAGTGAACAACCTGGCATGAAACTCAACATTAAAAAACTAAGATCATGGTATCTGGTCCTATCACTTCATGGCAAATAGAAGGGGAAAAAGTGGTGACAGATTTTATTTTTCTTGGGCTCCAAAATCGCTGTGGACGGTGACCTCAGTCATGAAATTAAAAGACACTTGCTCCTTGGAAGGAAAGTTATGGCAAACCTAGACAACATATTAAAAAGAAGAGATATCACTTTGCTGACAAAGGTCCCACATAGTCACAACTAGGGGGCTTTCTTGGTGGCTCAGATGATAAAGAATCCCCCTGCAATGCAGACCTGGGTTCAGTCCCTGGGTGGAGAAGATTCCCTGGAGAAGGGATTAGTTATGTACTCCAGTATTCTTGCCTGGAGAATTCTATGGACAGAAGAGGCTGGTGGGCTAACTCTGTGTTTCAAATAGTTGGACATGACTGAGGGACTGACAATTTCATGTTTTTTCCAGTAGTCATGTATGGATGTGAGAGTTGGAACAAAAAGGAGGCTGAACACTGAAGAATTGATGTTTTTGAACTGTGATGCTGGAGAAGACTCTTGAGAGTCTCTTAGACTGCAAGGAGATCAAACCAGTCATCCTAAAGGAAATCAACCCTGAATATTCATTGGAAAGATGAAGGCTTAAGGTGAAGCTCCAACACTTTGGCCACCTGATGGAAAGAGCTGACTCACTGGAAAAGACCCTGATGCTGGGAAAGATCAAAGGCAGGAGAAGAAGGGGGCGACAGAGAATGAGATGGTTGGATGGCATCACTGACTCAATGGACATGAGTTTGAGCAAACTCTTAAACATAGTGAAGGACAGGGAAGCCTGGCCTGCTGCAGTCCATGGCATCAAGAAGAGTCAGACATGACTGAGCAACTGAGCAAAAACATTCTTTGGAAGGACTGATGCTGAAATGGAAGCTCCAATACACTGGCTACCTGATGGGAAGAGCTGACTCATTGGAAAAGATCCTGATGCTGGGAAAGATTGAAGGCAGAAAGAGAAGGGTGTGACAGAGGATGAGATGATTAGATAGCATCACTGACTCAGTGGACCTGAATTTGAGCAAACTTCAGGAGATAGTGAAGGACAAGGGAAACTGGCCATGCTGCAGCCCATGGAGAGAGGACTTAGGGACTGAATGAAAACAACAAAACTAGGTGCCCCTCCAGGAGTTCACACCCTGAAGAGCAAATCCCATGGATAGCAGCCCCATTTTCTGATGGGAGGCCCCCCTTCTCCTGTAAACCCTAATCTTTCACTTGCGTGAGAGTGTATAGCTTGGTGTGGTAGCTTGTGAACCCCCAGTACACACAGCAAAGGAGCCAGAAGGCTGCCTCCCGTGGGTCATTTACCTAAACATCTGCCCCAGTGCAGCACTGGCATTGTCCCCCTTCCCACGTTAACATTGATCCTGTGAGGGATTCTCTCCTAGAGGATGTAAGCTGCTTGCACACGACACAAGAGGATGCCAGCAGCATCCACAGTTTTCCCAGTGGGACCTGATCCCACTGAACACAGTTTAGTATGTTTTATTGGACATTTCCCCTGTAGCTCCATTAGGAAAAGATGAGACTACAGTATGTATTCACTCCCCGACTCCCATCTTTGCTTTGCCTGTTTTTTTTTTTTTGGTGTGTGTTTGTGTGATTTATTTTCTTAAGATGTTATCCATCCTCCCTCCTTCTATGAGACTCAGTGGACGGGGCTGGGGGACAGGAAGGAGTTGCTTGCTAAACAAGAAACATTTAGATTTATTTTTAAATTTGCAAATTGAAGTCTAATATGCAAACAGTAATATGCATACACCTGAAGCTCTGTGACTTTTCACACAGTGAAAACCCCTGTGGCCATCACCCGGGTCACAAGGCTGAAGAGGAGCAGCACCCAGACTTTTCCATACTGCCCCCTCCCCAATCATCTGATATCCTTTGGTGCCAGTGGCCAGATGTGGCTTTCCCTTTTCTTTCCTCCTTTCTTTCTTTTTTTGTTGTTGTTTGTCCCTCGCCCCCGACTTGAAGTAAGGAAAGTTTCTTAAAACTTTGGCCTGATGTTTTTAATCAGTTTTGATTAATTTTGATCCTAAATGAAATCAGTCCTGAATATTCATTGGAAAGACTGATGCTGAAGTTAAAACTCTGATACTTTGGCCACCTGATGCAAAGAACTGACTCACTGGAAAAGACTGTGATGCTGGGAAAGATTGAAGGCAGGAGGAGAAGGGGATGACAGAGGATGAGATGGTTGGATGGCATCACTGACTCAATGGACATGAGTTTGAGTAAACTCTGGGAGTTGGTGATGGACAGGGAAGCTTGGTATGCTGCAGTCCGTGTGCAAGGCATTGTACACGACTGAGCGACTGAACTGAACTGAGCTGAACTTAATACTCTTTATTGATTCTGCCTCATCATCTCTACTTCTTGGACTCCAGTATTTTTCCCATTTGTTATCTATCTTATGAATATTTTCTACCTTAAAACTATACTAATTCTAATTTCTGCAATGTTCAGCCAGTTTTTAAATATATCTGGTGAATTATTTTTTCAGTGATACTATTTATTTATTTATAAAACATTTTTATTAAAAAAATAAATTTATTGATTTTAATTGGAGGTTAATTGCTTTACAATATTGTATTGGTTTTGCCATACATCAACATGAATCTGCCACGGGTATACATGTGTTCCCCATCCTGAACCCCCTCCCACCTCCTTCCCTGTACCATCCCTCTGGGTCATCCCTATATGCATTCCAATTATGTGATAAAATTCTTCATTTTTCATATATGTTCAAATGTATTAATCATAATTATTTATATTGGATGATTTCAGTCCTCTGTTACTATTTCTATTCCTTTTTTCTTTATTTCCTTTTTCTTCAGGTTATTTGGTTCTGGATCTTAGCATGTCTGGTAATTTTTGATTCAGTTCTAAATATTAGATGTAAAATTGTAGAAGCATTGATTGATATTTTCTTTCTTCCTTTGGTCAAAGTTAGTATGTATCAAACAGGCCTACCTTACTGATCATCTTCTGTAGCCTTCTCAACAGTCTATGACTGTCAGTATTCTACAGGCATTTGAAAAAAAAAAGGTGTGTTCTTTATTGCCAGTGACCATATATGTCAACTAGATTGACCTTATCAATTATATTATTCAAGTTTTCTGTGGACATTTATTTTTCTCTAATTTAATATTCAGCAAACTGAAAGAAGTGAAATAAAATTTTGTTGCTGCTGCTATTTTTTATCTCTCATAATTTCTGACATAACATTTTTGCTCTTATTTGATATTCAGTTATGACATCCATAACTCTACTATGTTTATCATTAGTTGTAGCTTTTGGTATTATGAAGTTTCCTTTTAGCCAAGTTTAATATTTTGGGGTTGAAATTTATGTGTTTTTTTTATTATGATTGCAGCACTTGTTTTTTCTTGTTTGTTTACAGTTGCATATTTTTTGATTTTTAACTTCAGAAATCAGTTATAGACATCCTACTGTTGATATGTAGCTTATGCTCTAATCTACATATGTTTTAACAGTTGAGTTTAATACATTTATCATGACAGATAAGTGGGGTTTGCCAACAAAGGTCTATCTAGTCAAGGCTATAGTTTTTCCACGGGTGATGTATGGTGTGAGAGTTGGACTATAAAGAAGGCTGAGCGCCAAAGAATTGATGCTTTTGAACTGTGGTGTTGGAGAAGACTCTTGGGAGTCCCTTGGACTGCAAGGAGATCCAACCAGTCCATTCTGAAGATCAGCCCTGGGATTTCTTTGGAAGGAATGATGCTAAAGCTGAAACTCCAGTACTTTAGCCACCTCATGCGAAGAGTTGACTCATTGGAAAAGACTCTGATGCTGGGAGGGATTGGGGGCAGGAGGAGAAGGGGACGACAGAGGATGAGATGGCTGGATGGCATCACTGATTCGATGGACGTGAGTCTGAGTGAACTCCAGGAGTTGGTGATGGACAGGGAGGCCTGGCATGCTGCGATTCATGGGGTTGCAAAGAGTCGGACACGACTGAGCGACTGACCTGATCTGATCTGTACAGACATTGGGTAAATAGGTGCAAACCAGAATTCCCCTCATCAAGTTTGTTAGCATGGACCCTAACTTACTAAAGTGCTTTCAGTCATGGATAGCTGATTTTGCTTTTCTTAGAGACCCAAGTTATGTAAATCTTGGTTCTCTTTTGATTGTACATGTTTCAATTATTTTATCTGTAGTACTTTAACATTAAAATTTTTCATTTTATTTCTTTCTCAATATCCCTTATTCTGTTTTTCAGTGTTTAGTCTCTTTTTTCATCTTTCAACTTTATCTTTATTGTGTGTGTGTGTATTGATCTTATTTCTTTGTATGTCTGAGTTCTGCCAACACATTTTAATACACTTGTTATTTTGTCATTTCTTTGCTAAATTCTTTCTTAGAAACAAGTAATCTTTTTTATTAAAGAAGAGACTTTTATTGATAAAAATAAATACATATTAAGATAAATACCATTGTATTTAATGAATACTATGCTAACCATTTGAGATATAAAATCACAGAAGCATCATTGTATACCTAGTATCCATGTATCCAAATACACATGAAATCTACTTCTTACTGACTGGAGTATTCTTTTTTTTTTTTTAATTTAAATTTATTTATTTTAATTGGAGGCTAGTTACTTTATTCTCAAATTTTCAGGAATCATTTGCTAAAGTTTACTACATATTAGGTAATGCTGCTGCTGCTAAGTCGCTTCAGTCGTGTCCGACTCTGTGCGACCCCAAAGACGGCAGCCCACCAGGCTCCACCGTCCCTGGGATTCTCCAAGCAAGAACACTGGAGTGGGTTGCCATTTCCTTCTCCAATGCATGAAAGTGAAAAGTGAAAGTGAAATCGCTCGGTCGTGTCCGACTCTTAGCGACCCCACGGACTGCAGCCTACCAGGCTCCTCCGCCCATGGGATTTTCCAGGCAAGAGTACTGGAGTGGGGTGCCATTGCCTTCTCCAAATTAGGTAATGAGGAATAGTTAAATAATAACAAAATAGAAAAGAATCCAGACCCCTTTTGCTGACCACAATTACAGTAAACCAAAAATTAATACTAGAAAATAATCACAAGTGATACAGTGGTAAAGAATCAGCCTGCCAATGCAGGAGATGCAGAAAATGTGAGTTCAATCCCTGGGTCAGGAAGATTTCCAGAGTAGGAAATGGCAACCCACTCCAGTATGTTTGCCTGGACAGAGGAGCCTGGTTAGTCCATGGGGTTGCAAGCAGTTGGATGCATCTGAGGATGCATGCATGCTTGGAAATTAAAAAAAAGAAAAAGAAAAAGAAAACTCATTGATTCTCGGGTATAATAAAAATTTAAATTGCAATTACAAAATAGAGAAAGACAATAATTAATAATTCTTTATCATAATTCATAAGACATAATAAAAATTACTCAGATGAAATGTCATGATCCTAAAAGATTGTTTTCTTAAATAAGAAGGATGAAAATGAAACAATAAAACTTTTAGCACAAGAGGCTAAAAAATGAAAAACAAAACTTCCCCAAGGAAATGAAAGAAAGAAAGAAATATACCTAAGATCAGAATCAATATATTGGAATAATAAAATAGATTTGGTGAAAATGCTGGGTTGATTCTTTAGAGATTAAAATAAGTTATGAAATTAATTAGTCAAATTTTTTAAAAGAGTTAATTTTCAGGCCTTGGAAATTGCTCTAGAGACTCTCAAAAGACAAAAAGTTTTCATTTAAGTAAAAAAAAATAATAAAATACTAAAAAAGATTAATGTTAATAATCTTTAGAACTTAAAAATATTTCTTTTCAATGAATGCATATATGAAACATATTGTTTATTTTTCCTATGTTTTAGCTATGGTGGAGCAGAAGTCTCTGGGTCAGTCATCACTGAACAGAATTAGATATGTTTTTGGAGATCATGTTATTATAGGTTTTCCCCTTATTTTCTGTTGACAATGTATTTTCACTAATACTAAATGGATATCATCAAGACATAAGGTGAAAATATATTTCCCCTGTTCAGCTATTGTGATTAAAAAAATATGATTAATTTTACCTAATCATATCCAATAGTGCATTACCCTGACTATCCTTTAAAAAATAGGATCATTCCCTCAGTACTTCTTATAGCATCTTATTCTGTTTCTGTAATACTTCCCACCCTGTAAAATACTAGACAAAGTATTTATTTATCATGTTGATTATTTTTCTTAACCAGCTGTAACTAAACTGTAAGGTCCAGAAAAGTAGGAATTTGGCTGTTTATTTTCTAGAAAAGTCTAAGGCATATATTGTTGTTGTTCAGTCACTCAGTCATGTCCCACTATTTGCTATCCCATGGATTGCAGCATGCCTGTCTTCCCTGTCCTTCACTATGTCCTGGAGTTTCCTCAAACTCATGTGCATTGAGTCAGTGATGCCATCCAACCATCTCATCCTCTGTTGCCCCCTTCTCCTGCTTTCAGTCTTTCCTAACATCAAGGTCTTTTCCAATGAGTCAGCTCTTTCCATCAGGTGGCCAAAATACTGATGCTTCCCCTTCCACATCAGTCCTCCCAATGAATATTCAGGGTTGATTTCCTTTAGGATTGAGTGGTTTGCTCTCCTTGCTGTCTGAGGGACTCAAGAGTCTTCTGTAACACCATAGTTTGAAAGCATCAGTTCTTGGGTGCTCCACCTTCTTTATGGTCCAACTCACACATTCATATATGACTACTGGAAAAACAGTAGCTTTGAATATATGGACCTTTGTTGGCAAAGTGATGTCTGCTTTTTAACATGCTGTCTAGGTTTGTCATAGCTTTTCTTCCAAAGAGCAAGAATCTTTTCATTTCATGGCTGCAGTCACCATCTGCAATGATTTTGTAGCCTCCCAAATTAAAGTCTGTCACTGTTTCCTTTGTTTCCCCATCTATTTGCCATGTAGTGATGGGACCAGATGCCATGATCTTAATTTTTTTAAATTTATTATTATTATTATTTACTTTACAATATTGTATTGGTTTTTCCATACATCAACATGCATATGCCACGGGTGTACACATGTTCCCTATCCTGAACCCCCCTCCCACCTCCCTCCCCATACCATCCCTTTGGGTCATCCCAGTGCACCAGCCCCAAGTTTCACCAGTCCAGGATCGATGCAGGATCTTAGTTTTTTGAAAGCTTAATTTTAAGGCAGCTTCCCACTTTCCTCTTTCATATTCATCATGAGGTTCTTTAGTTCCTCTTCTCTTCTGCCATTAGGGTGATGTCATCTGCAGAGTTGAGATTATGGATATTTCTCCTGGCAATCTTGATTTCAGATTAAGGTTTATCAAGCTTGGCATATCTCATGATGTACTCTGCATATAAGTTAAAAAAGCAAGGTGACAATACACAGCCTCGATGTACTCCTTTCCCAATTTTAGCCAGTTCATTGTTTCATGTCTGGTTCTAACTTTTGCTTCTTGTCCTGCATACAGATTTCTCAGGAGGCAGGTAGGGTGTTCTGGTATTCCCATCTGTTTAATAATTTTCTACAGTTTGTTGTGATCCACTCAGTCAAAGGCTTTGGCATAGTCAATGAAGAAGTAGATGTCTTTCTGGAATTCCCTTTTTATTATGATCCAACAGATGTTGGGGATTTGATCTCTGCTTCCTCTGCCTTTTCTAAACCTAGCTTATACATCTGAAAGTTCTCAGTTCATGTTCTGTTGAAGCCTATATTTAAGGATTTTGAGCATTACCTTAGTCATGTGAAATGAGTGCAGTTCTGCAGTAGTTTGAACATTCTTTGGCATTGCCTTTGGGATCATAATGATAATGGACATTTTCCAGTCCTGTGGCCACTGCTGAGCTTTCCAGATTTGTTGGCATTGAGTGCAGGACTTTAACACTATCACCTTTTAGGATTTGAAATAGCTCAGCTGGAATTCCATCACTTCCACTAGCTTTGTTCAGAGTCATCCTTCCTAAAGCCCACTTGACTTCATACTCCAGACTGTCTGGCTCTAGGTGAGTGATCACATCATCATGGTTATCTGGGTCATTAATACATTTCTGCATAGTTCTTCCGTGTATTCTTGGCACCTCTTCTTAATATCTTCTGCTAGGTCCATATCATTTCTGATCTTTATTGCATGCATCTTTGCATGAAGTGTTCCCTTGGTATTTCTAATTTTCTTGAAGAGATATCTAGTCTTTTCCATTTTATTGTTTTACTCTCTTTCTTTGCATTGTTCACTTAAGAAGGCTTTCTTATCTCTCCTTGCTATTCTTTGGAACTCTGCATTCAGATAGGTAAATGTTGCCTTTTCTCTTTTGCTTTTCACCTCTCTTCTTTTCTCAGCTATTTTTATGGCCCCTCAGACAACCATTTTGTCTTCTTTGATCACTGCCTCCTGTACAATGTCAGGAATCTCTGTCCATATTTCTTCAGGCACTCTATCAGGTCTAATCCTTTGAATCTGTTTATCACTTTCACTGTATAATCATAAGGGATTTGATTTAGGTCATACCTGAATGGCTAAGTAGTTTCCCTACTTTCTTCAATTTAAGTCTGAATATTGCAGTAAGGAGTTTATGATCTGAGCCTCACTCTGCTCCCGGTCTTGTTTTTGTTGACTGTATAGAGCTTCTCCATCTTTGACTACAAAGAATATAATCAATATAATTTCAGTATTGACCATCTGGTGATGTCCATGTGTAGAGTCATCTCTTGTGCTGTTGGAAGAGGATGTTTGCTATGCATTCTCTTGGCAAAACCCTGTTAGCTTTTGCCCTGCTTCATTTTGTACTAGAAAGCCAAACTTGTTTATTACTCCAGGTATCTCTTGACTGCCTACTTTTGCATTCCAGTCCCCTATAATGAAAAGGACATCATGTTTTGGTATTAGTTCTAAAAGGTCTTGTAGGTATTTGTAAAATCATTCAGCTTCAACTTCTTCAGCATTAGTGGTTGGGGCATAGACTTAGATTACTGTAATATTGAATGGTTTGCCTTGGAAACGAATCAAGTTCATTCTGTTGTTTTTGAGATCACACCCAAGTACTGCATTTTGGACTCTTTTGTTGACTATGACACTTACTCCATTTCTTCTTCTAAGGGATTCTTCTCCACAGTAGTAGATATAATGGTCATCTGAATTAAATTCATCCATTCAAGTCCATTTTAGTTCACTGATTCCTAAAATATCAATGTTTGCTCTGACTACTTCAACTTTACCTTGATTCATTGGTCTAACATTCCATGTTCCTAGACAGTATTTTTCTTTACAACATTGGACTTTGCTTTCACCACCAGACATATCCACAACTGGGCATTGTTTCTGCTTTGGCTCAGCCTCTTCATTCCTTCTGTAGTTATTTCTCCACTCTTCTCAGGAGCATATTGGGCACCTACTGATTTAGAGGGGTGGGTGTTCATCTTTCAGTGGTCATATCTTTCTGCCTTTTCATACTGTTTATGGGGTTCTCAAGGCCAGAGTGCTGAAGTTGTTTGCCATTCCCTTCTCTAGTGGACCACATTTTGTCAGAACTCTCCACCATGACCTCTTGGATGGCTCAAATGGTGTGGCTCATTAAGTTATACAAAACTGTGATTGAAGTGATCATTTTGGTTAGTTTTCTAATTGTGGTTTCCATTCTGTCTGCCCTCTGATGGATGAGGATAAGAGGCTTGTGCAAGCTTCCTGATCAGAGAGTCTGGCTGTGGAGGAAAACTGCATCTTGCTCTGGTGGGCAGGGCCATGCCCAGTAAATCTTTAATCCAATTTTCTGTTTATGGGTGGAGCTCTAGTTTTGCCTCAGACAATTGAGACCTCCTCCAAAAAGATTTATGCTGCACATCATGCCTCCCAGGACCACTGCTGTCAATGACTGTGACCCTTTGTTTGGCTACTGATGACCCAGGCCTACACCAGAGACTCTCAAATACTCATACACAAGTCTAGGTCAGTCTCTTGTGGGGTCACTGCTCCTTTCTCCTGGGTCCTGGTGCATGCAAGGTTTTTTTTTTGTGTGCCCTACAAACAATGGTAGACTGGCCCTCATTTTGTTTACTTAAATGTCTTATGTGTTAGTTCACTTTCTTCTGAAAGTGATTGTTCCTATGACTATGTCTGATGTGAAACTGTTTTTTTTTTTTTTTTTTCAAGTGAATTAGTCTCTGCATATCTGACCAATACATTTTAAAAATTAACTTCAAAATTCAACGTGTTTACAGAATATGTGTTAATGTTAACCTTTCAGATTACTTTTCCTTTATAAGAGGAGACATTTCAATATGTAGAATGGAATCCTCTTTTATCTCAGAAAACTTCTGTTCAATGATATATTTTTAAATTCTTTATTGCTTTAATTTTGTTTTCAGAAGTCTCCATTTCTGTTACACTGGACCTTCTCTGCCTATCATTTATATTTTTGTTTTGACCCAATTCTCTCATGCCATCTCTGCCTCCATTCACATTACGTTTTGTTTTTTCTCTTTTCTTTCCATATGTCTCTTAGTGGGGTCTCCGTGAGATTTATTCTCTTTCGAGTCTCATATATTTTTGGTTTTCCTTTCTGAAATGATTTTGTTATCTATTTTCCTGAATTGTGCCAGTTCCTGCTTCATAGCCTGTTTCTATCATTCGCTGATCTTTGGCTGCCTTTTTAGAATTCTTTCATTTTCACTGCAATCTTCCTTAATAGCTAGGATTTTTTTATTAAGAGTTTACAACTTTCATGTTTTGTGGAAATGTGATTTTGTTTCTGGTGAGTTTTCTTCATCTATAGAAAAAGCTTGGTCTTTTTTTTTTTTTTTTGGGTATGTTTTTCTTGTATTTTTGTATAGATGTTTTGTTTGTTTATTTTGTTCTTACACTGGAATGAGCTGAATTTTCCTGGACTGTCTGCTGGTGCTCATTTCAACATGTATTGATTCCAATGGTGTCAGTGTAATTCCTAGAACTCACTGTGTTCAAATGGTACCTCCATCCACACTGAGGGAATGCTTCCAGGCCAGCACACCTCTCTGATTCTCAGAAATTAGCATGTTTCTGCATTATTTCTGATTCCATGGCTGAGTTTCCTCAGTTTTTTTCACCTGGAACCAAGGTCCTGCTTTCCACAGTGATGCACTTGCATTTCAGAGGCTATCTTGCTGGTGTTTCAACCCACCTTCCTTTTCTGCCTGCAGATTTGAAGGCCACCTTCTCAGGATAGGGCATCTTCTAATGAGTATTTTGCTGTGGTAATAAGATCTGCCAAGACCTGATGTTTCCATAGTTGTCTTCTCTCAGACACCCTCATCACAGCCTTCTGAGTGAATTCTCTGACTAGCCCATTAGTCTCAACTGCCCAATGTCTTGCTCACATGTAATGTGAAGTTCATGAGTTTTCTCTGTCTCTCTGTCTTAGGAAGTATGTAATTCAGGTTTTGTGGATCACAATAAACTATGGAAAATTCTGAAACAGATGGGAATACCAGACCACCTGACCTGCCTCTTGAGAAACCTGTATGCAAGTCACGAAACAACAGTTAGAACTGGACATGGAACAACAGATTGGTTTCAAATAGGAAAAGGAGTATGTCAAGGCTGTATATTGTCACCCTGCTTATTTAACTTCTATGCAGAGTACATCATGAGAAATGCTGGGCTGGAGGAAGCACAAGCTGGAATCAAGATTGCCGGGAGAAATATCAATAACCTCAGATATACAGATGACACCACCCTTATGGCAGAAAGCGAAGAAGAACTCAAAAGCCTCTTGATGAAAGTGAAAGGGGAGAGTGAAAAAGTTGGCTTAAAGTTCAACATTCAGAAAACTAAGATCATGGCATCTGGTCCCATCACTTCATGGGAAATAGATGGGGAAACAGTGGAAACAGGGGCAGAGTTTATTTTTCTGGGCTCCAAAATCACTGTGGATGGTGATTGCAGCCATGAAATTAAAAGACACTTACTCCTTGGAAGGAAAGTCATGACCAACCTAGACAGCATATTCAAAAGCAGAGACATTACTTTGCCAACAAAGGTCCGTCTAGTCAAGGCTATGGTTTTTCCAGTGGTCATGTATGGATGTGAGAGTTGGACTATAAAGAAATTGATGCTTTTGAACTGTGGTGTTGGAGAAGACTCTTGAGAGTCCCTTGGGCTGCAAGGAGATCCAACCAATCCGTCCTAAAGGAGATCAGTCCTGGGTGTTCATTGGAAGGACTGATGTTGAAGCTGAAACTTCAATACTTTGGCCACCTCATGTGAAGAATTGACTCATTGGAAAAAAAGCCCTGATGTTAGGAAAGATTGAGGGCAGGAGGGAAGGGGATGACAGAGGATGAGATGGTTGGATTGCATCATCGACTTGATAGACATGGGTTTGGGTGGACTCCGCGAGCTGGTGATGGACAGGGAGGCCTGGTGTGCTGCAGTTCATGGGGTCACAAAGTGTCAGACATGACTGAACGACTGAACTGAACTGAACTGAATTCAGATTTTTATCTTTCTCTTTAGTTTGCCTATATATTTCCCAATAGGATGATTCAAAAAAGAAAGTACCATCATTTTCCTAGTCAAATAAAATACGTCCTTCCTGCATTTTGTAGTTCTGCTTTATGTTCCCCTTCATATTTGTTACAATCTAATATTATATGTTAATCATCTGTATGTTTATTCATGATGGAATAACATGCAACTATTTCCTGTTAACTGTAATAGTATTTCTCTTTATAGATCTTATTGTTTGCACGAAGGCATGTTTTATGCTTTTATAAAAGGAATTCTCATGCTACATTGGTACTGTGCCATTTCTCTCTCTCTCTCTTTTTAAATTTCTTTTGGAAGGAAAATTGAGTTTTCTAAGAAGAACTATTTTCAGGATGTTCTTTCAGTTGAGGAAAAAATGTAGTTTCCAGAATTTGTCACCTCTTCTGTAGCTACAGAGTTAGAATTTTGATAAGGTGGCTCTCTGTGCTCCTTTGGACCAGCTCATCTCCTCTGTGTCCACAAACCAAACCCTATCCAGAGGAGTCTCTCACCATGTTCTCATGGCCTCTTACAATCAAGGTGCAGGATTTCTGTGTTCCAAGGTGGGCTCCTCACTCTCAACAAGGAAGTAATTGCTAATGAATTCTGAGATTTGCTGCTGGGGTTCCCCCCCCCCCCAACTCCCAGTGTTTCTTCTGCCCTAGTGCATCTTAGTTCTGAACTCAGCCTTGCTCACAGCAGAACCACTGGAGGACTACAGCCCTGGACTGCAGACTTCTGTGTCATCTTCAGGGTAGAGCTTGAGAAGCTCAGGCCCTTTAACAGTGCTCATGGCATTTTCTGCATGGCTTCTGCCGGTTCTCTGGTCACACTGGAGCCTTTTGTGTATTTTGGATTTGGTGGATATTGCTTCTTTTAATTTCATTGAAAATGAAATGGAATTTTTGAGTGTGCTCTTTTATTATCTTGTGTGCTTTCCAGGAAGTGAAGGGGAACATTCTGATGCAAATGGTCAATATGTTCATCTCAAATTGCTTATCTCAAGTAATATAATGTCCAATTTGTTCGAAGCATTGCTTAAAATTAACATCTCCTTCTAAATATTTGTTGATGAAGAAATGATTATGCCTTTAAAATGATGTGCTGTGTTAATTTATCCTCTTATTCATATGCAAGACAAATTTTATTTTTTTTCCAGTACAGAATATTTTTATTGGCTATCTTTACATGATTTATAGTAAATCTAACTTTTAATATCTACATTTTCCTTGTAGAAGAAACCAAAATACCTCTACTGGTGACATTTATGTTGTTTTCAATTAAATATTGCATCTATCAAATATTGCATTTCTAGTCACAATAAATGGAAACAAAGATACTTCAGAAAAAGAGGTACTGATATACTATTTCTTAGAATTTACTTAAGTTGTAAAAGAAAATTACAACTTAATTACAATTTCTATCTTGGGGGGAAAAACTCATTTTTTCCCTGTTTACTTGAAAAGAAAAATATCAATAAATTAACCTAAATCAGGTGCATGCTTCTGAGGCACTACATCCAGGATGGGGTTATAATGCAAAACAGGAAATTAAAACAGAGATAATTTCTGGAATTCACCACATTTTAGAGAGCATGCTGTCATCATCAGGAGGAAGAGTTGAACTCCCAAGAACCCCTGTCTCCTTGCTGCGGCTGCTAGTTACTTCAGTCGTGTCTGACTCTGTGCGACCCCCATAGACGGCTGCCAGCCAGGCTCCCCCGTCCCTGGGATCCTCCAGGCAAGAACACTGGAATGGGCTGCCATTTCCTTCTCCAATGCATGAAAGTGAAAAGTGAAAGTGAAGTCGCTCAGCGACCCCATGGACTGCAGCCTTCCAGGCTCCTCCATCCATGGGATTTTCCAGGCAAGGGTACTGGAGTGGGGTGCCATTGCCTTCTCCGCCTGTCTCCTTAGCAAATGCAAAAGGGTAATAGCTGTAACAGTGAGGAAGATTGTGGTTCTCTGATTGCACACTGGTGTTTAACACCTCTGAATTTCACTTTCCTCATCTGTAGAACAGGCTTGAGAAAAATGCAACACTTGAGGTTATTTTTATGACTAACTAAACCAACAACTTATGTACGTTGCAAAGCTTATAGTAGGTTTGAAAAATAGAAACTACCATTGTGTGCAAAGTGTTGAAAAGAACTCCTTTCTACCCATAAGGAAATCTTCTGTATAGTGGGTATCATGTGCTGTGTGTAGAGTATGTTGTGTAGCATGCAGATTCCACTTTAGTGTCTAAAGTCCTCTTTCCAGTATCTGATGGGACTTCAGGCTTCTGACAGACCACAGCTAAATTCAATGGCTGACTGATGAGAAGTCCAGAAGACCAGTGCCATTGCCACAAGGCAGACACCACTGAAGGGACACTGGCTCCCAAATCAGAGGCCGTGGTTGGCCAAGGCCTCTGTTGCTTCTGCACAACAGGTCAGTTTCTCTCTCTGCTCCATCCCACTTCCTTCACTCCCTCACAGGATCTGCCTCTGAGTCACCACGGTTGCTTCCTTGAAGCAAACCCATCTCAGAGTCTGTGCCCAAGGCACCAAGTCAGTCTGTTGCAGTGTCATTTGAGCAAAGCTGAAATATATCCCCACTGCCTACCTAATGTCAGTTACTAATGTCAATCCTTCCTGCATTCAACACCTACTTTCTATTCACTAGGGACATGCTATATATCAAGCACTGAGTGTCTTTTTCAGGGTTTCTTTTACGGCGCCTTTCTAAGTAGAATGAGTTGTTTCTCTTAAACAGTGCAAAGCATTCTAAGGCCTGTCAGCAAGAGATTTTCTGATCGTCTGTCACCAATCAGTGTCAGCTAGCAGGCAACTTTGTCAGGTTTACTGGAAAGTATTTGTAAGGCAAAGAAGTATACATTGGATTTATGTGGAGAGAAATAATGTAGCAGCATGAATAAATTATGAAAATATGCTTTTACAACACAGGCAGTACATTAGAATAACAGATGCAAGCTTGTTTTGTGAATTATGAGGTTATTCTCGAGTTATGTATGATTTTTATTCTCAATATGTTCATTGAATTTTTCTCCTATTTCATATGATTTGAAAGTGTGTTTTTCTAAATGGGGTTGGTTTAAGTTCTAAAATTAGAGATAGCAAGGTAAAATGAGAAACGGTATAAGTTTTACTATGAAAAGAAATGGGACTGAACTCCTTTGTCACTTTATAACGTTGACCTTGGGGAAATTGCCATGCTCTTTGAGCCTTGATTTTCTTTTCTAAAAAATTTTATTTTAGGGCCTTGATTTTCTTGCAAGTTAAATGAGGATACTAATATCTACTCCAAAGGATTTTAAAATAACTAAATGAGATAAGGCATGTAAAAACACAATGTCATTTAAAAGAACTTAAAAAATAGTAACTTTTATTGTTATTATTCCTATATGTGTGTTCATATATGGAGTTTATTATATGATAAACCTCTCTATACAATTAATGCATGGCTAAAACATAAGAAGCAGGTCGAAGTCTAACAGAATTTTGCCAAGAGAACGCACTGGTCATAGTAAACACCCTCTTCCAACAACACAAGAGAAGATGCTACACATGGATATCACCAGATGGTCATTACTGAAATCAGATTGAGTATATTCTTTGCAGCCAAAGATGGAGAAGCTCTATACAGTCAGCAAAAACAAGACTGGGAGCTGAGTGAGGCTCAGATCATGAACTCCTTTGTGCAATATTCAGACTTAACTTGAAGAAAGTAGGGAAAACCACTAGATCACTCAGGTATGACCTAAATCAAATTTCTTATGATTTATACAGTGGAAGTGACAAATAAATTCAAGGGATTAGATCTGATAGAGTATCTGAAGAACTATGGACAGAGGTTTGTGACACTGTACAGGAGGCAGTGATCAAGACCATCCACAAGAAAAAGAAATGCAAAAAGACAAAATAGCTCTCTGAGGAGGCCTTACAAATAGCTGAGAAAAGAAGAAAAGCTAAAGGCAAAGAAGAAAAGGAAAGATATACCCATTTGAACGGAGAGTTCCAAAGAACAGCAAGGAGAACTAAGAAAGCCTTCCTCAGTGATCAATGTAAAGAAACAGAGGAAAACAATAGAATGGTAAAGACTAGAGAACTCTTCAAGAAAATTAGAGATACCAAGGGAACATTTCATGCAATCATATGCCGGGAGCCGGCATATTACATACTGAGTGCATATTGCATATTGAGTGCAGCACTTTCCACAGCATCATCTTTCAGGATCTGGAATAGCTCAACTGGAATTCTATCACTGCCGGGAGCCAGCGTGAGGAGCTCCACCCATGACAAAGGTCATGAGGAAGGAGGCTCGGCATACGCAAAGGTGGGATCGAGCCTCAGGAATCCCCCTGGAAATTCTCGAGCATCTCTGCCTACATTTTGCTTTGTGCTTTCACCTACACCTCTGACTTTATGAGGGGCTGTCCGCCACTACCTCTCTCTGAAAAAAGAGTTAGCTTACAGCTCCAGTTAATAATTTCTGGGTGTGACAGTGTTTCAACCTACAAACTCCTTTGGAAGTCCTCTAGCCTGCCTGAATAGGTTTTTTCCGGCCACATGTGATTGCTCAGAGCCTCCCAGCTGTGAGAGGCATGAAATGTTCTAAACTGTCTAAATACAGATTCCTTTGAGCAGTTAAGATTGATTAGAAATTGTATTGGTGAAGGGATTTTCACTTGTTGGGCCAATGTTTGCTGCTAAGTCTCCATATCCCTTACCTGCTGTGTCCCTGGCAGTGTATTATTAATATAATTGGTGTAAATAATAGCTTTAATGTTTGTAACCTGGGACCCTTGAGTTAATTCTTTTTCTTGTTATAGCCCACTACACCTTTGCTCTGTAGGAATGCAACTTTATCTAATGCTTTTGGAGGGTGGCTCCTGACCAATCACCTTTAGAGAAAAATAAGTTTTCTGAAGAAAGGGTCTTAAAATGTTAACAGGTCTCCGGGCCAGAAGATGATGCAAATCACCTAAGCTTTTGATATGATAAGTTTGCAGGAAGAAAGCCTGGCTTGCTGCATGACTCTACCCCTTCCCCCATTATCCTCTATGCATAACTTAAGGTATAAAAACTACTTTGGAAAATAAAGTGCGGGCCTTGTTCACCGAAACTTGGTCTCCCCATGTCGCTCTCTCTCCCAAATTCTGGCTGAGTCTCCATCTGGAGCGCGGAACCCGCCATGCTTGCTAATTATGCCTGGGCTTCTAAGATCCGACCGGGGAGGCCTCAGTGTCTCCTCTCCTTCGGGAGAACAGAAGGATGCTTGCGGCCTACGTAAGTGGTGCAAACTTCTTGTCTTGAAGTTTTATTGGTCTCCCGCGTAAACCAAGCTACTCAGCCTCTTTTCTCCACTGAATTTTCCTATTGAACTATCCTCATCCTATTACTCTTTATATCTTTGATAAATATTTAAATAAATAGGTCGCCTATGCCGTCTCTCCTTCGAATACCCTGGATCAGCCGGGCTGGACCTCGGCAATCATGGGCACAATAAAGGTCAGAAAAGGCATGGACTTAACAGAAGCAGAAGATATTAAGAAGAGGTGGCAAGAATACACAGAAGAACTATGCAAAGAAGACTTTCATGACCCAGATAACCATGATGGTATGTTCACTCACCTAGAGCCAGACATCCAGGAATGCAAAGTCAAATGGGCCTTAGGAAGGAAGCATCACTACAAACAAAGCTAGTGGAGGTGATGGAATTTCAGTTGAGCTATTTCAAATCCTAAATAATGATGCTGTGAAAGTGTTGCACACAATATGCCACCAAATTTGGAAAACTCAGCTGTGGCCACAGGACTGGAAATGTTAGTTTTCATTCCAATCCCAAAGAAAGGCAATGACAAAGAATGCTCAAACTACCACACAACTGCACTCATCTCACACACTAGCAAAGTAATGGTCAAAATTCTCCAAGCCAGGCTTCAACAGTACGTGAACCATGAACTTTCAGATGTTCAAGCTGGATTTAGAAAAGGTAGAGGAACCAGAGATCAAATTACCAACATCCACTGGATCATTGAAGAAGCAAGAGAGTTCCAGAAAAACATCTACTTCTGCTTTATTGACTATACCAAAGCCTTTGACTGTGTGAATCACAGCAAACTGTGGAAAATTCTTAAGGAGCTGGGAACACCAGGCCATCTGACCTTCTTCCAAAGAAATCTGTATGCAGGTCAAAAAGCAACAATTAGAACTTGTCATCAAACAACAGACTGGTTCCAAATCAGAAATGGAGTACAAGGCTGTGTATTGTCTCCCTGCTTATTTAACTTATATGAAGAATACATCATGTGAAATGTCAGGCTGATGAAGCACAAGTTTAATCAAGACTGTTGGGAGAAATATCAATAGCCTCAGATACGCAGATGACACCACCCTTATGGCAAAGTGAAGAAGAACTAAAAAGCCTCTGATGAAAGTGAAAAAGGACATTGAAAATGTTGGCTTAAAACTCAACATTCAGAAAACTGCATCATGCCAACTGGTACCTTCAATTCATGGCAAATAGATGGGGTAACAATGGAAACAGTGACAGACTTTATTTTGGGGGGCTCTAAAATCGCTGCAGATGGTGACTGCAGCCATGAAATTAAAAGACACTTGCTCCGTGGAAGAAAACCTATGACCAACCTAGACAGCATATTAAAATGCAGAGATATTACTTTGCCAACAAAATCTGTCTAGTCAAAGCTATGGTTTTTCCAGTAGTCATGTATGGATGTGAGAGTTGGACTATAAAGAAAGCTGAGCACTGAAGACTTGATGCTTTTGTACTGTGGTGTTGGGGAAGACTCTTGAGAGTCTGTTGGACTGCAAGGAGACCAAACCAGTCAATCCTAAAGTAAATCAGTCCTGAATATGCATTGGAAGAACTGATGCTAAAGCTGAAACTCCAATACTTTGGCCACCTGATGCAAAGAACTGACTCATTTGAAAAATCCCTGGTGCTGGAAAAGATTGAAGACTGGAGGAGAAGGGGACAACAGAGGATAAGATGGTTGGATGGCCTTACCAACTCAATGGACATGAATTTGAGTAGGTTCTGGGAGTTGATGATAGACAGAGAAGCCTGGTGTGCTGCAGTCCATGGGGTCACAAAGAAACTATCATGACTGTGTGACTGAACTGAACTGAATACATAAGAATTTAGTATTTTCAAGTACTTGTTTTGAGAGGTCATGTAACAGAAAGCTCATCTAAACCAACTAATTCAAGTTTGTGTGGATGAAATGAGTTGATATATATGTGTGTGTGTGTGTACATATATATATATATGCATTGATGGAAGAATTTTTCACAAATTGAGGTGTAGAGAAGTCAGTCTGGTATACACACAATTTGATTTGAACTTTAGGCCAACCAAAATAGCCTGTTTGTGTCATATTAAACATGCATTGTACATCTGCTTTAACCATCAAAAAAAGAATGCGTTTAAAATCCAGCAAGGATCTACTGCATAACACAGGTGCCTCTACAGATCCTTATGTAATAACATAATGGTGAGTATAATAATATAATATAGCATTATATAATAACCTATAAAGGAAATAATCTGAAAATTATATATATATATAATATAAATATATATATTTCACTGGAAGCACTGTACACTTGAATTTTGATATTGTAAATATAATATTGTAAATCAATACTTCAATTAAAAGTGTTTTTAAAAGAATTTTAAAAATTGAGTAACTGTGATTCAGGCATCCAAAATGAAGCCAGGTGGCCAATGTGACTGTGGTTTCAGACACATTCTGCATGACTGAGACCTTGAATTTTTTGAACTGTATCAAACTGCACCAGTCACTCTCAAAACAATGTCTTTCAGCAGCTACCATCTCCAACTTTATGGACTAATGCACTCCCCTTGTAATTATGCATCCATTGTAGACCCCACCCAATCCTGGCTTAATAAGTGTCCTTCCTTCTTGCCAGCTCCTATCTTAATTCTTGACAAATGGCTTATGTAATTTTATGTTTCTTTGCTTTTATAAGCTTCCCTCATTTTGTGGTTTAGCAGAACACAATTCACGTGCTTTTTGTTTTTTTTTTTTTTTTTTTATGATGGTTGGGTAAGAGAATTTATTTATTTATTTATTTTTTTTGGTTTTAATTTTATTTTATTTTTAAACTTTACATAATTGTATTAGTTTTGCCAAACATCAAAATGAATCCACCACAGGTATACATGTGTTCCCCATCCTGAACCCTCCTCCCTCCTCCCTCCCCATACCATCCCTCTGGGTCGTCCCAGTGCACCAGCCCCAAGCATCCAGTATCGTGCATCGAACCTGGACTGGCAACTCGTTTCTTACATGATATTTTACATGTTACAATGTCATTCTCCCAAATCTTCCCACCCTCTCCCTCTCCCACAGAGTCCATAAGACTGTTCTATACATCAGTGTCTCTTTTGCTGTCTCATACACAGGGTTATTGTTACCATCTTTCTAAATTCCATATATATGCGTTAGAATACTGTATTTATGTTTTTCCTTCTGGCTTACTTCACTCTGTATAATAGGCTCCAGTTTCATCCACCTCATTAGAACTGATTCAAATGTATTCTTTTTAATGGCTGAGTAATACTCCATTGTGTATATGTACCACAGCTTTCTTATCCATTCATCTGCTGATGGACATCTAGGTTGCTTCCATGTCTTGGCTATTATAAACAGTGCTGCGATGAACATTGGGGTACACGTGTCTCTTTCCCTTCTGGTTTCCTCAGTGTGTATGCCCAGCAGTGGGGTTGCTGGATCATAAGGCAGTTCTATTTCCAGTTTTTTAAGGAATCTCCACACTGTTCTCCATAGTGGCTGTACTAGTTTGCATTCCCACCAACAGTGTAAGAGGGTTCCCTTTTCTCCACACCCTCTCCAGCATTTATTATTTGTAGACTTTTGGATCGCAGCCATTCTGACTGGTGTGAAATGGTACCTCATTGTGGTTTTGATTTGCATTTCTCTGATAATGAGTGATGTTGAGCATCTTTTCATGTGTTTGTTAGCCATCTGTATGTCTTTTTTGGAGAAATGTCTATTTAGTTCTTTGGCCCATTTTTTGATTGGGTCGTTTATTTTTCTGGAGTTGAGCTGTAGGAGTTGCTTGTATATTTTTGAGATTAGTTGTTTGTCGGTTGCTTCATTTGCTATTATTTTCTCCCATTCTGAAGGCTGTCTTTTCACCTTGCTAATAGTTTCCTTTGATGTGCAGAAGCTTTTAAGGTTAATTAGGTCCCATTTGTTTATTTTTGCTTTTATTTCCAGTATTCTGGGAGGTGGGTCATAGAGGATCCTGCTGTGATGTATGTCGGAGAGTGTTTTGCCTATGTTCTCCTCTAGGAGTTTTATAGTTTCTGGTCTTACGTTTAGATCTTTAATCCATTTTGAGTTTATTTTTGTGTATGGTGTTAGAAAGTGGTCCAGTTTCATTCTTTTACAAGTGGTTGACCAGATTTCCCAGCACCACTTGTTAAAGAGATTGTCTTTAATCCATTGTATATTCTTGCCTCCTTTGTCGAAGATAAGGTGTCCGTATGTGCGTGGATTTATCTCTGGGCTTTCTATTTTATTCCATTGATCAATATTTCTGTCTTTGTGCCAGTACCATACTGTCTTGATAACTGTGGCTTTGTAGTAGAGCCTGAAGTCAGGTAGGTTGATTCCTCCAGTTCCAT
This sequence comes from Bos indicus, assembly GCF_029378745.1. Classification (NCBI taxonomy): domain Eukaryota; kingdom Metazoa; phylum Chordata; class Mammalia; order Artiodactyla; family Bovidae; genus Bos; species Bos indicus. The sequence continues at coordinate 3,387,842 of NC_091782.1, read as the reverse complement.
TCTTCTTTCTCAAGATCGCTTTGGCTATTCGAGGTTTTTTGTATTTCCATACAAATTGTGAAATTATTTTTTCTAGCTCTGTGAAGAATACTGTTGGTAGCTTGATAGGGATTGCACTGAATCTATAAATTGCTTTGGGTAGTATACTCATTTTCACTATATTGATTCTTCCAATCCATGAACATGGTATATTTCTCCATCTATTAGTGTCCTCTTTGATTTCTTTCAAAAGTGTTTTATAGTTTTCTATATATAGGTCTTTAGTTTCTTTAGGTAGATATATTCCTAAGTATTTTATTCTTTCTGTTGCAATGGTGAATGGAATTGTTTCCTTAATTTCTCTCTCTGTTTTCTCATTATTAGTGTATAGGAATGCAAGGGATTTCTGTGTGTTGATTTTATATCCTGCAACTTTACTGTAGTCATTGATTATTTCTAGTAATTTTCTGGTGGACTCTTTAGGGTTTTCTATGTAGAGGATCATGTCATCTGCAAATAGTGAGAGTTTTACTTCTTCTTTTCCAATTTGGATTCCTTTTATTTCTTTTTCTGCTCTGATTGCTGTGGCCAAAACTTCCAAAACTATGTTGAATAGTAATGGTGAAAGTGGGCACCCTTGTCTTGTTCCTGACTTTAGAGGAAATGCTTTCAATTTTTCACCATTGAGGATAATGTTTGCAGTGGGTTTGTCATATATAGCTTTTATTATGTTGAGGTATGTTCCTTCTATTCCTGCTTTCTGGAGAGTTTTTATCATAAATGGGTGTTGAATTTTGTCAAAGGCTTTCTCTGCATCTATTGAGATAATCATATGGTTTTTATTTTTCAATTTGTTAATGTGGTGTATTACATTGATTGATTTGCGGATATTGAAGAATCCTTGCATCCCTGGGATAAAGCCCACTTGATCATGGTGTATGATCTTTTTAATGTGTTGTTGGATTCTGATTGCTAGAATTTTGTTAAGGATTTTTGCATCTATGTTCATCAGTGATATTGGCCTGTAGTTTTCTTTTTTTGTGGGATCTTTGTCAGGTTTTGGTATTAGGGTGATGGTGGCCTCATAGAATGAGTTTGGAAGTTTACCTTCCTCTGCAATCTTCTGGAAGAGTTTGAGCAGGAGAGGTGTTAGCTCTTCTCTAAATTTTTGGTAGAATTCAGCTGTGAAGCCGTCTGGACCGGGGCTTTTGTTTGCTGGAAGATTTTTGATTACAGTTTCAATTTCCGTGCTTGTGATGGGTCTGTTAAGATTTTCTATTTCTTCCTGGTCCAGTTTTGGAAAGTTGTACTTTTCTAAGAATTTGTCCATTTCTTCCACGTTGTCCATTTTATTGGCATATAATTGTTGATAGTAGTCTCTTATGATCCTTTGTATTTCTGTGTTGTCTGTTGTGATCTCTCCATTTTCGTTTCTAATTTTGTTGATTTGATTTTTCTCCCTTTGTTTCTTGATGAGTCTGGCTAATGGTTTGTCAATTTTATTTATCCTTTCAAAGAACCAGCTTTTGGTTTTGTTGATTTTTGCTATGGTCTCTTTTGTTTCTTTTGCATTTATTTCTGCTCTAATTTTTAAGATTTCTTTCCTTCTACTAACCCTGGGGTTCTTCATTTCTTCCTTTTCTAGTTGCTTTAGGTGTAGAGTTAGGTTATTTATTTGACTTTTTTCTTGTTTCTTGAGGTGTGCCTGTATTGCTATGAACTTTCCCCTTAGGACTGCTTTTACCGTGTCCCACAGGTTTTGGGTTGTTGTGTTTTCATTTTCATTCGTTTCTATGCAAATTTTGATTTCTTTTTTGATTTCTTCTGTGATTTGTTGGTTATTCAGCAGCGTGTTGTTCAACCTCCATATGTTGGAATTTTTAATAGTTTTTCTCCTGTAATTGAGATCTAATCTTACTGCATTGTGGTCAGAAAAAATGCTTGGAATGATTTCTATCTTTTTGAATTTACCAAGGCTAGCTTTATGGCCCAGGATGTGATCTATCCTGGAGAAGGTTCCATGCGCGCTTGAGAAAAAGGTGAAATTCATTGTTTTGGGATGAAATGACCTATAGATATCAATTAGGTCTAACTGGTCTATTGTATCGTTTAAAGTTTGTGTTTCCTTGTTAATTTTCTGTTTAGTTGATCTATCCATAGGTGTAAGTGGGGTATTAAAGTCTCCCACTATTATTGTGTTATTGTTAATTTCTCCTTTCAAACTTGTTAGCATTTGTCTTACGTACTGTGGTGCTCCCGTGTTGGGTGCATATATATTTATAATTGTTATATCTTCTTCTTGGATTGATCCTTTGATCATTATGTAGTGACCTTCTTTGTCTCTTTGCACAGCCTTTGTTTTAAAGTCTATTTTATCTGATATGAGTATTGCTACTCCTGCTTTCTTTTGGTCCCTATTTGCATGGAAAATCTTTTTCCAGCCCTTCACTTTCAGTCTGTATGTGTCCCCTGTTTTGAGGTGGGTCTCTTGTAGACAACATATGTAGGGGTCTTGTTTTTGTATCCATTCAGCCAGTCTTTGTCTTTTGGTTGGGGCATTCAACCCATTTACGTTTAAGGTAATTACTGATAAGTATGTTCCCGTTGCCATGTACTTTATTGTTTTGGGTTCGAGTTTATACACCGTTTTTGTGTTTCCTGTCTAGAGAATATCCTTTAGTATTTGTTGGAGAGCTGGTTTGGTGGTGCAGAATTCTCTCAGCTTTTGCTTGTCTGAAAAGCTTTTGATTTCTCCTTCATACTTGAATGAGATCCTTGCTGGGTACAATAATCTGGGCTGTAGGTTATTTTCTTTCATCATTTTAAGTATGTCTTGCCATTCCCTCCTGGCTTGAAGAGTTTCTATTGAAAGATCAGCTGTTATCCTTATGGGAATTCCCTTGTGTGTTATTTGTTGTTTTTCCCTTGCTGCTTTTAATATTTGTTCTTTGTGTTTGATCTTTGTTAATTTGATTAATATGTGTCTTGGGGTGTTTCTCCTTGGGTTTATCCTGTTTGGTACTCTCTGGGTTTCTTGGACTTGGGTGATTATTTCCTTCCCCATTTTAGGGAAGTTTTCCACTATTATCTCCTCAAGTATTTTCTCATGGTCTTTCTTTTTGTCTTCTTCTTCTGGAACCCCTATGATTCGAATGTTGTAGCGTTTAATATTGTCCTGGAGGTCTCTGAGATTGTCCTCATTTCTTTTAATTCGTTTTTCTTTTATCCTCTCTGATTCATTTATTTCTACCATTCTATCTTCTAATTCACTAATCCTGTCTTCTGCCTCTGTTATTCTACTATTTGTTGCCTCCAGAGTGTTTTTAATTTCACTTATTGCATTACTCATTATATATTGACTCTTTTTTATTTCTTCTAGGTCCTTGTTAAACCTTTCTTGCATCTTCTCAATCCTTGTCTCCAGGCTATTTATCTGTGATTCCATTTTAGTTTCAAGATTTTGGATCAATTTCACTATCATTATTCGGAATTCTTTATCAGGTAGATTCCCTATCTCTTCCTCTCTTGTTTGGTTTGGTGGGCATTTATCCTGTTCCTTTATCTGCTGAGTATTCCTCTGTCTCTTCATCTTGTTTAAATTGCTGAGTTTGGGGTGTCCTTTCTGTATTCTGGCAGTTTGTGGAGTTCTCTTTATTGTGGTGTTTCCTCGCTGTGTGTGGGTTTGTACAGGTGGCTTGTCAAGGTTTCCTGGTTAGGGAAGCTTGTGTCGGTGTTCTGGTGGGTGGAGCTGTATTTCTTCTCTCTGGAGTGCAATGAAATGTCCAGTAATGAGTTATGAGATGTCTATAGTTTTGGGGTGACTTTGGGCAGCCTGTATCTTGAAGCTCAGGGCTGTGTTCCTTTGTTGCTGGAGAATTTGCTTGGTATGTCTTGCCCTGGAACTTATTGGCCCTTGTGTGGTGCTTGGTTTCAGTGTCGGTATGGAGGCATTTGATGAGCTCCTGTGAATGAATGTTCCTTGGAGTCAGGAGTTCCCTGGAGTCAGGGTTTGGACTTAAGTCTCCTGCTTCCGATTATCGGTCTTATTTTTTACAGTAGTTTCAAAACTTCTCCTTCTATACAGCACCATTGATAAAACATCTACATTAAAGATGATAAGTTTCTCTACAGTGAGGGTCACTCAGAGAGGTTCACAGGGTTACATGGAGAAGAGAAGAGGGAGGAGGGAGTTAGAGGTGACCCAAATGAGATGAGGTGAATCAATAGTGGAGAGAGTGGGCTAGCCAGTAGTCACTTCCTTATGTGCACTCCACAACTGGACCACTCAGAGATGTTCACGGGGTTATACAGAGAAGAGAAGAAGGAGGAAGGTAACAGAGGTGGCCAGAAGGATAAAAGGGGGGAATGAAAAGGAGGGAGACAGATCCAGCCAGTAATCAGTTCCCTAAGTGTTCTCCACCGTCTGGAACACACAGAAATTCACAGAGTTGGGTAGAGTAGAGAGGGGTTAGGGAGGAGACACAGGCGACCTGGTGGAGAAAAAGGAGGGTCCAAAGGGAGAGAGAGTAGTCAAGCCAGTAATCTCACTCCCTAGTGAAAAATGGGTCCTGAAGATTGGGTCCTTAAAGGTACAAAATTGGTAACAAATACATAAAAGCAAAAATTAAAAATCTAGAGTAGATTTTGGAATTTCAAAAATACGATGTTAAAGAACAGAAGAAGGAAAAGAAAGAGAGAAAGAACGAACAAACAAAAACAAAGAAGGTCGCGAAAATTATAAAGAAAGTACAGGTACAAAATTGATAACTAATACCAGAAAGCGAAAATTAAAAATCTAGAGTAGAATTTGGAATTTCAAAAATACGATGTTAAAGAAAAGAAGAAGGAAAAGAAAGAGAGAAAAAACGAACAAACAAAAACAAAGAAGGTCGCGAAAATTATAAAGAAAGTACAGGTACAAAATTGATAACTAATACCAGAAAGCAAAAATTAAAAATCTAGAGTAGAGTTTGGAATTTCAAAAATACAATGTTAAAAAAAAAAAAAAAAAAGAAGAAGAAAAATAAAGAGAGAAAACAAACAAACAAATACGAACAATGTCACAAAAATTATACGGAAAATACAGGTACAAAATTGATATCAAATACCAAAAAGCATAAATTAAAAATCTAGAGTAAAGTTTGGAATTTCAGATATACAATGTTATATAAAAGAAGAAGAGAAAGAAACAGAGAAGAAGAAAAAAAAAAAAAAAAAGTCACAGAAATTATATAAAAAAAAACTATAGGTACAAAATTGATAACATATACCAAAAAGCGAAAATTAAAAATCTAGAGTAGAGTTTGGAATTTCAAAAATACAATGTTAAAGAAAAGAAGAAAAAAACAAAAACAAACAAACAAAAAAAAACAAGGTCAAAAAATTATAAAATATATATATATGAAGTTTGCTGAAGAAGAAAAAAATAGGGTCTTTTTTTTTTTTTTTTTTTGCAAAGTAATAGGTTATAAAAGTGAAAATTAAAGGAACAATAGAGGACTTAAAAAAATTTTTTTTTTAATTAAAAAAAAAAAAAGAAAGAATGATCGTAAAAATAATAAAAAATATATCTAGGACTTTTTTTTTTTTTTTTTTTTTTGTGGGTGTTGTGGGTTCAGTTCATTTTTGGCTAGTTCCTTGGTCAGATTTATATTTCTCAAGATCTATAGGCCCCTTCCTATGTAGTCCGTAGTAACCACAGGGTTTTGATCTATTGCCTGTAGCTTCCAAGGCGTTTCCCTCTGTTATATCTTCTTCTGTTTGCTAGTCTCTTCAGTATCTGGTTTCCGCCCTGACTCAAAGGGCACGGTGGCGGACACTTTTTTTTTTTTTTTTAGGCTTACTTGTTCAGTCGCGCTGTGGGGAGGGAGGGAGGGATGCTGCAAACAAATAACACTGGCGTGGGCTCGCAATGCCTCAGCCACCCTGGGTCTGCCCCTGCTCACGGCGCGTGTAGCCTCCCTGTCCACACTGCTCGGACTCTAGGTTGTTCCGCCGGGAACAATCCGAGGCTGGCCCTGGGCTGCATGCACCTCCCAGGTCCAAGCCGCTCAGGTTCAGGCACTCGGGTAGTCCTCAGAGGCGCAGACTCAGTTGGGCCTGCGTTTTGTGCTCTTCCCAGGTCTGAGCGCCAATTTGCTCTTCCCAGGCGAGCGCCAATGCTGCGACTTACCGCCTCCCCGCCACTCGGTTATCTGGATGTAAAACCGGCGCACCTTCTCAGGCAGATATTGACCGTCCAGACCCCCAAGAAGTTTTAGTTAGCAAAGAAGCCTGCTTACAGTTTTATAGATAATGTCTCTCTGGGGCTGCGATTGCCCCCTTCCGGCTCTGGCTGCCTGTCACCGGAGGGGGAAGGTCTGCAGCCGGCTATCTCTGTTCAGTCCTTTGTTCCGTGCGCAGGCCTGGCGGTCTTAGGTTAGGGCTGGCTTTTCGCGTGATAGGTATCCCACAGTCTGGTTTGCTAGCCCAAATTATTTCGCTCAGATAGCGCTCAGGGTATTCAGGCCAGATTCTTACTCTCAGCGATGCAGCCCACGCCGCGCCTCCCTGCCCAGCCCCGGTTTGCTAATGGCGGATGCAGGCGTCTGCGCTGCTTCTCTGCTGGGGGAGTTACCGTAGGGCTCGCAATCTGCGAGTTTTAAATTGTTTATTTATTTTTTCTCCCTGTTATGTTGCCCTCTGTGCTTCCAAAGCTCGGCACAGATTCGGCAGTGAGAAGGTTTCCTGATGTTTGGAAACTTCTCTCTTTTTAAGATTCCCTTCCCGGGACGGAACTCCGTCCCTCCCTCTTTTGTCTCTTTTTTTTTGTTTTTAATATTTTTTCCTACCTCCTTTCGAAGAGTTGGGTTGCTTTTCTGGGTGCCTGATGTCCTCTGCCGGCATTCAGAAGTTGTTTTGTGGAATTTACTCAACGTTTAAATGCTCTCTTGATGAATTTGTGGGGGAGAAAGTGTTCTCCCCGTCCTACTCCTCCGCCATCTTGGCTCCTCCCTCTTCACGTGCTTTTTGAATCTATGTCTCCCAGGCTATAGTCCCCAACTTGGCTCAAATAAAAACCATTTTTATACGTATTATAGATTGGTTGTTGATCATTGCATTGACAGCATTTCAAATTGCAAAACACATGACAAAAGTTATCTATTTATAGTTGTTAATGGGATCACAAACAATCAGCCATGACTTAGCGACTGAACAAGTTGTTAATGATCACCTCCCTTAAATAAACTGTATTATTCACACAGGCATCAGCATAGTAGTTGAACTAAATAATCGTTTTGTTCAATTATTGTAATTACAACATGCTTTAAGTTAATAGTATAGATCTTGCACTTTTTACTTTTACATTTTATAAGGAAAGTAAACTGTTATAAAAATATTCTAACCTGGTCACAGATATGAGGCGCTAGGTCTATATCTATATATCAAGTAACTAAAGTTAGTAAAGTTAAAATAGTATAATTATTGCACATATCTTCTACTTAGATAAAACTTTAAGGGAAATTTTATTTATACTTTTTTTATGACCTTTCCAGCAACTAATACTTTCTTCAAATTTTTACAGTCTATGGAAAAGCTAACCTGAGTATATTAGGTTGGATCCAGACCAAACGCCTTGACACAGACCAGGAGAGTTTCCAAGCTTCCAGATGAAAGAAAAATGGTTTCTTTTTGGTGGTCTACCTACTTTGGGATCTCGGAGATATTTCTTAAAACAGTGTTTCTAGAAAATGCGTGCAAGGTTATGATCCTGACCTGTTCGATGATATGGTGTCTATAGTAACAGACCTGAAGAAAAGACTGCTTGCTGCCAAAAGGATCACTGTGAAATTTAAAGAAATACTTTAGAGCAACAGAGACTTATGTATTTTTATTTTCCCATATTAAAATCTCTGCTGCTATTGTGTGTGGCTTGAAAATAAGTGACTTGATGGTAATTATAAGTAAGAATTTCTCATTTTACAGGGACAACACATATTTGTAATGGTTTATGTACACATATCTTTTAAGTTTATGTGTCTAAAAGGCAATGGCATTATTTTCCAAACAAGGGTGACTATCAGCATGTGGGTGAGGTCACAGCAAAATAGGAGAACTGTCAAAACTGTCAATGGAGGGTAGCCCTGGTCTCGCTTCTGGTCTCAGGGGGTCGGGGTGTCTTGTGGCAAGTGAGGGGCCACTCAGCTGACAAAATGACAGTGAGGCTCACAGCAGGAGTCCCTGTAGATATGGCTCACATGGGATTGGTCTGCTTGTGGCCATAGTTTTCTCTGGTGAGGTCAGATGTACAGAGAAGGAAGGTATATGAGTCCTGGAGGTTTGTTGGGTGGGGGGACGGTCTATACTCCCTTGTACAAGTATTTGGTAGATTATTGCTCCAGCAAACAAGAGACAATGTTAGTTCAAAGGACTTGGAAAAACAGAAAGTGCTACATAAGTTACCATCAGTGTAATTTAATTCATCTTAAGTTGCTTTTGAATGTCAAAGTTATTTAAATATTTAATTTTCTTCTGGATGAACAAGTACTGAGAACAGTCTTTCAGAAGTAAAGGCAGAAAAGCTTTGTATTTGCTCTGTTTAACACTATAAACATTTTTCATGAGCAGCTCATGGAGATGCAGTCATAAGGTCTATGTGATTGGTTCGGATGTTTTCCCAGAACTTTCCTAAGGAGACAATATTGAAAGTTATTGGAGAATAATCACAAATTCTATTTATCTTTTGATTACTATTCAGTCTAACAAGGGTTCAGAGCAGAGACATTTCTATGGGTATAGCAAGAAGGAATTTTTTTTTTTTTTTTAATCTTTTCTTCCTACAAAGTCCCTTCAATGAAGCTGCATTCAGTTTCCCAGATCAATGGCATTCCATTTTCCATGCCCACATTTTCTCCTTCTTAGGAAATGACAGTATCAAGCATCATGGATGCGAGTGTGTTACCCTGGATTAAACTTTATTGATTAAATAGATATTAAGTCAAAGTATTACCAAAAGTCACTGTCAACTCCTTGATACTCTTTTCTGTATCTCAGGGAGGGAACTACACTCCCAGCTGTGTATTGCTGTTCTGTGGTCAGGGTTCTCCAGATTTTCTTAGTAGCTCACACTGAAGTCAGAGGAACCGCTTACACGCTTTATTTAAAAGGACTTCTCTTTTCCCTCTGACAAGTGTTCTAGTTACAGGAACAAAAAGAAACAGATGGCAACACCAAGAAGCTGAACAAGTGACAGATATAAAAGTGCTGCTACAAACTGAAAGACAGATTTACCATTAATAATTTAGTGGGATAATTGGCAACTGTGGTGATGCCTCACCATTCCTCAGACTTCCAGTTCTTGGCTGCTAGAAGAAACCTCTAATCCCCAAAACTAAAAAACAGATACAGTTTCCCATCCTGCTTGCTGTAGGAGACTAGATATAAAAGATAATCTTGGTTATGGGATATGAGGCAAAACTTTCTGGGAGTTTTCTAGAAAGGATTCTTTTCCTCTAAATAAATAAAAATGTCCAAGGAGAGGCCTTTTCTTTCCTTCTGGCATTGCATAATGTTAAAGGAGACCTAATGCTTGAAGCTTCTGCAGCCATCCTGTTGAGAGGGTAACAGGCAGGAAGGCCAAGGGTCTCCAAACAGAGGAAATAGCCTGCAAGTGTCAGACATTTTTGTCTCTCTTGAGCTCCAGGAGGAAACAAACTAGTGATATTTTTTCCTTCTCTATACAAATTTAAAAGAAGGTGGTACATATACACAATGGAGTATTACTCAGCCATTAAAAAGAATACATTTGAATCAGTTCTAATGAGGTGGATGAAACTGGAGCCTATTATACAGAGTGAAGTAAGCCAGAAGGGAAAACATAATTACAGTATACTAACGCATATATATGGAATTTAGAAAGATGGTAACAATAACCCGGTGTACGAGACAGCAAAAGAGACACTGATGTATAGAACAGTCTAACGGACTCTGTGGGAGAGGGAGAGGGTGGGGAGATTTGGGAGAATGACATTGAAACATGTAAAATATCATGTAAGAAACGAGTTGCCAGTCCAGGTTCGATACACGATACTGGATGCTTGGGGCTAGTGCACTGGGACGACCCAGAGGGATGGTATGGGGAGGGAGGAGGGAGGAGGGTTCAGGATGGGGAACACATGTATACCTGTGGCGGATTCATTTTGATATTTGGCAAAACTAATACAGTTATGTAAAGTTTAAAAATAAAATTAAAAAAAAAAAGGAGGTTTCTCTTAAAATACTGTGTTGCCAGAATGACACCTGGTTTCACCTGAAGTTAACTATTCTCAAACCTAGGGATAACCAATGCCTTTTTCTTATGGAAATGTTTGTTTTAAGCTATGCTAATGTACTGTGCATTTACCCCAAACTCTGTCTTCAAGTCGGTTCTGCCTCTTGGCTCAGAACCTACTTGACAAACCAGTATGTTATACTCAGATATTGTTTCCCTAACCTATGTAAATAAAACTATTTGTATGATGGTCTGCCCTTCTTCACGATTCAAGTTAATAATTTTATGGCCCATGATAAACCATTTGGTGCCAAGATTATCCCAAAATGCATCTTATGGGTGAGGGGCCTTGTGCCATTCTGAATTTTAAGACATTCCTTTCTTTCATTAACAGACTGCTAGTGACTATATAACATCCAGCTGAAGACTAGCAGGGGGGTACTCTTTCTGCCCCCTTCTGATGCCTATGTTAGAAGCTTTTTCTGTCTCCTTGATACTTTAATAAAACTTTATTACACAAAAGCTCTGAGCGATCAAGCCTCGTCTCTGGCCCCAGATTGAATTCTTCTCCTCCGGGGGCCAAGAATCCTGGTTTCTTTGGGTGATTCAACAACAACCTTTCACTGTGATCATGAGGACAAAAGCAAGAGAATCACTGGAGGTTGATTCAGAGCTCTACTTTCACTGAACCAGTGCAGGAATACTTAGACTGCTATTTCCGAATAAGTATGTGATAAGAGATTATTTTTATTCAAAAGGGAAAAGAAACTGGTGGTAGACATACTTTGACGCTTGGGCAATCGGGAAACTAGTGAAGGCATTTGCAGAATGGTATTTATCCTTAGATGAAGCCTAGAGTGTAAACGGAGAAGGCAACGGCACCCCATTCCAGTACTCTTGCCTGGAAAATCCCATGTACAGAGGAGCCTGGTGGGCTGCAGCCCATGGGGTCGCTAAGAGTTGGGCATGACTGAGCGACTTCAATTTCATGCATTGGAGAAGGAAATGGCAACCCATTCCAGTGTTCTTGCCTGGAGAATCCCAGGGATGGGGGAGCCTGGTGGGCTGCGATCTATGGGGTCACACAGAGTCGGACACGACTGAAGTGACTTAGCAGCAGAAGCAGAAGCAGAGGGTAAAAAGGTATATAACTGAAGATAATGAGTATTTTAGAGTTCAGGTTCAAGCATGTTCATTAGCTTGGACCTCTCTGACTCTGCCTGCCCAGTTCCTCTGTCCTGGGATTATTCCAGTAGGAATACTGGAGTGGGTTGCCATTTCCTCCTCCAGAGACTCTTCCGGACCCAGGGATCAAACCAACTATTCATGCAGCTCCTGATTTGGCAGGCAGATTCTTCACTACTGAACCACCTGGGAAGCCCAGACATTAGTTACTGTGGTGAAAAAAAAGTGATTCAAATAAAGATATGTATATTTAATATGGGGACGTTCAGCCACATTCTCCTACTTGGCTCCAAATGTGCTGACCCAAGCACTATTACCTTCCAATCGAGGGGAGAAATAAGAAGGTTGATTATTAATGGAACTGACAAGGTCTAGAGATATTAATATATTGGGGCTCCACCTATAAAAAAAAAAAAAAAAGCAAAATTCCTTTCCATCTCTCTACTGTATTAGTTCAGTTGCTCAGTCATGTCCGACTCTTTGTGACCCATGAATCGAAGCACGCCAGGCCTCCCTGTCCATCACCAACTCCCAGAGCTCACTCAAACTCACGTCCATCGCGTCAGTGATGCTATCCAGCCATTTCATCCTCTGTGTCCCCTTTTCCTCCTGCCCCCAATCCCTCCCAGCATCAGAGTCTTTTCCAATGAGTTAACTCTTCTCATGAGGTGGCCAAAGTACTGCAGTTTCAGCTTTAGCATCATTCCTTCCAAAGAAATCCCAGGACTGATCTCCTTTAGAATGGACTGGTTGGATCTCCTTGCAGTCCAAGGGACTCTCAAGAGTCTTCTCCAACACCACAGTTCAAAAGCATCAATTCTTCGGCGCTCAGCTTTCTTCACAGTCCAACTTTCACATCCATACATGACCACTGGAAAAACCATAGCCTTGACTAGATGGACCTTTGTTGGCAAAGTAACGTCTCTGCTTTTGAATATGCTATCTAGGTTGGTCACAACTTTTCTTCCAAGGAGTAAGCGTCTTTTAATTTCATGGCTGCAGTCACCATCTTCAGTGATTTTGGAGCCCCAAAAAGTAAAGTCTGACACTGTTTCCACTGTTTCCCCATCTATTTCCCATGAAGTGATGGGACCAGGTGCCATGATCTTCATTTTCTGAATGTTGAGCTTTAAGCTGACTTTTTCACTCTTCTCTTTCACTTTCATCAAAAGGCTTTTTGGTTCCTCTTCACTTTCTGCCATAAGGGTGGTGTCATCTGCATATCTGAGGTTATTGATATTTCTCCGGGCAATCTTGATTCCAGCTTGTGCTTCTTCCAGCCCAGCATTTCTCATGATGTACTCTGCATATAAATTAAATAAGCAGGGTGACAATATACAGCCTTGACGTACTCCTTTTTCTATTTGGAACCAGTTTGTTGTTTCATGTCCAGTTCTAACTGTTACTTCCTGACTTGCATATAGTTTTCTCAAGAGGCAGGTCAGGTGGTCTGGTATTATCATTTCTTTCAGAATTTTCCACAGTTTATTGTGATCCACACAGTCAAAGGCTTTGGCATAGTCAACAAAGCAGAAATAGATGTTTTTCTGGAACTCTTGCTTTTTAAATGATCCAGCGGATGTTGGCAATTTGATGTCTGGTTCCTCTGCCATTTCTAAAACCAGCTTGAACATCTGGAAGTTCATGGTTCACGTACTGCTGAAGCCTGACTTGGAGATTTTTGAGCATTACTTTACTAGCGTGTGAGGTGAGTCCAACTGTGCGGTAGTTTGAGCATTCTTTGGCATTGCCTTTCTTTGGGATTGGAATGAAAACTGTCATCTCCAGTCCTGTGGCCACTGCTGAGTTTTCCAAATTCGCTGACATATTGAGTGCAGCACTTTCAGGATTTGAAATAGCTCAACTGGAATTCCATCACCTCCACTAGCTTTGTTCATAGCGATACTTTCTAAGGCCCACTTGACTTCACATTCCAGAATGTCTGGCTCTAGGTGATAGTTGTACCCAAAACACACCCACATAATCACATATTGCTTCCTACAAATATCAACAATAATTTGCTCTTAAATTTAACAGGATGACAAAAGATTACCTTCTATGCGGAAGAAGTAAGGTAAAAGCACCAGAAGAAAAACCCAAAGACACCTATAGTTAATGTCCTCTGAGTGGAAAGAGAATGTATTGTTTATAAGAAATGAGAACAAGATGCTATTAAAAATATTTAGTCAACGAAACTTTTGCTTTAGAAGTAAAATATTTGGAAATTATAAATCTAAGAGCAAAAATATAATTAACTGAAATTTCATTGAAGAACAATTCCCAGAAAGTAGAAAGAGAAAAACAAAGAAAGTTTTAGAAAAATTATAAAATTAATGTGGAAGGTTCAAAGTGAAAATGACAGGATTTTGGTACCATCTTTCTAAATTCTATGTGTGTGTGTTAATATACAGTACTTGCGTTTCTCTTTCTGACTTACTTCACTCTGTATTATAGTCTCCAGGTTCATCTGCCTCATTAGAACTGACTCAAATGTGATCCTTCTTATAGCTGAGTATTTGTATTTGTACCACAACTTTATTTATAGCACAAAAATAACCATTGTGTATACAGACCACAAATTCTTTATCCATTCTTTCAATGAACATCTAGGTTGCTTCCATGTCTTAGCTATTGTGAATAGGACTGCAATGAACATTGGGATACGTGTGTCTCTTTCAGTTCTGGTTGCTTTGGAACCAGAAAATTAATTCCTAGTTTTTTAAGGAATCTCCACAATGTTCTCTATAGTCGCTGTACCAGTTTGCATTTCTACTAACAGTGTAAGAGAGTTCCCTCTTTTCCACACCCTCTCCAACATTTATTTTTTGTAGACTTTTAGATGATGGCCATTCTGACTCGTGTGAGATGATACCTCATTGTGGTTTTGATTTGCATTTCTCTAATAATGAGCGATGTTGAGCATCTTTTCATGTTTTTATTAACCACCTGTATGTCTTCTTTGGAAAAATGTCTGTTTATGTCTTTTGCCCACTTTTTGATTGGGTTTTTTTGTTTTTCTGGTATTGAGTTGTATAAGCTGCTTGTATATTTTAGAAATTAATCCTTTGTCAGTTGTTTAATTTGCTATTATTTTTTCCCATTCTGACAGTTGTCTTTTCACCTTGCTTGTAGCTTACTTTGCTGTGCAAGAGCTTTTAAGTTTAATTGGGTCCCACTCGTTTACTTCTGTTTTTATTTCCATTACTCTAGGAGGTGGGTGATAGAGGGTCTTGTTTTGATTTATGTCATAGAGTGTTCTGCCGATGTTTTCTTCTAAGAGTTTTCCAATTTCTGGTCTTACATTTAGGTCTTTAATCCATTTTGAGTTTATCTTTGTGTATGGTGTTAGGAAGTGTTCTAATTTCATTCTTTTACATGTAGCTGTCCAGTTTTCCCAGCAACACATATTAAAGACACATTATATATTCTTGCCTCTTTTGTCAAAAATAAGGTACCCAAAGATGCATGGGTTTATTTTTGGGCTTTCTATATTGTTGCATTTGTCTGTATTTCTGTTTTTGTGCCAGTACCATAATGTCTTGATGACTGTAGCTTTGTAATATAATCTGAAGTCTGAAAGGTTGATTTCTCTGGCTCCATTCTTCTTTCTCCAGACTGCTTTGGCTATTTGGTATCTTTTGTGTTTCCATATGAATTGTGAAAATTTTTTATAGTTTTGTGAAAAATGCCATTGGTAGTTTGATAGGGATCACATTGAATCTGTAGATTGCATTTGGTAGTATAGTTATTTTCACAATATTGATTCTTCTTACCAAGGAATATGGATTATCTCTCCATGTGTTTATGTCATCTTTGATTTCTTTCATCAGTGTCTTAAAATTTTCTGTGTACAGTTCTTTTTTCTCCCTAGGTAAGTTTGTTCCTAGATATCTAATTCTTTTTGTTGCAATGATGAATGTGATAGATTTCTTAATTTCTCTTTCTGATTTTTCATTATAATTATATAGAAATGCAAGTGATTTCTGTGTATTCATTTTGTATCCTGCAAATTGCCCAATTCACTCATTATCTCTAGTAATTTTCTGATACTATCTTTAGGGTTTTCTACGTACAGTATATGTCAACTGCAAACAGCAAGAGCTTTACTTCTTTTCCAATCTGGATTCTTTTTATTTCTTTTCCTTCTCTGATTGCTTTAGCTAGGACTTCTAGAACAATATTGAATAATAGTGGGGAAAGTGGGCACACTTGATTTGTTCCTGACATTAGGGAAAGAGTCGGATACAACTGAGCAATTTCACTTTCACTTTAGGGGGAATGCTTTCAGTTTTTCACCGATGAGAATAATGTTTTCTATAGGCTTATATAAACATCAGAATGCAGAGTTCCAAAGAAAGCAAGAAGAGATAAGAAAGCCTTCCTCAGTGATCAATGCAAAGAAATAGAGGAAAACAACAGAATGGGAAAGACTAGGAATCTCTTCAAGAAAACCAGAGATACCAAAGAAACATTTCATGCAAAGATGGGCTCGATAAAGGACAGAAATGGTATGGACCTAACAGAAGAAGAAGATATTAAGAAGAGGTGGCAGGAATACACAGAAGAACTGTACAAAAAAGATCTTCATGACCCAGATAATCATCATGGTGTGATCACTGACCTAGAGCCAGACATCCTGGAATGTGAAGTCAAGTGGGCCTTAGAAAGCATCACTATGAACAAAGCTAGTGGAGGTGATGGAATTCCAGTTGAGCTATTTCAAATCCTGAAAGATGATGCTGTGAAAGTGCTGCACTCAATATGCCAGCAAATTTGGAAAACTCAGCAGTGGCCACAGGACTGGAAAAGGTTAGTTTTCATTCCAATCCCAAAGAAAGGCAATGCCGAAGAATGCTCAAACCACCGCACAATTGCACTCATCTCACCTGCTAGTAAAGTAATGCTCAAAATTCTCCAAGCCAGGCTTCAGCAATATGTGAACCGTGAACTTCCTGATGTTCAAGCTGGTTTTAGAAAAGGCAGAGGAACGAAAGATCAAATTGCCAACATCTGCTGGATCATGAAAAAACAAGAGAGTTCCAGAAAAGCATCTATTTCTGCTTTATTGACTATGCCAAAGCCTTTGACTGTGTGGATCATAATAAACTGTGGAAAATTCTGAAAGAAATGGGAATACCAGAACACCTGATCTGCCTCTTGAGAAATTTGTATGCAGGTCAGGAGGCAACAGTTAGAACTGGACATGGAACAACAGACTGGTTCCAAATAGGAAAAGGAGTACGTCAAGGCTGTATATTGTCACCCTGTGTATTTAACTTATATGCAGAGTACATCATGAGAAACGCTGGACTGGAAGAAACACAAGCTGGAATCAAGATTCCTGGGAGAAATATCAATAACCTCAGATATGCCAATGACACCACCCTTATGGCAGAAAGTGAAGAGGAACTCAAAAGCCTCTTGATGAAAGTGAAAGAGGAGAGTGAAAAAGTTGGCTTAAAGCTCAACATTCAGAAAACGAAGATCATGGCATAGTTCCCATCACTTCATGGGAAATAGATGGGGAAACAGTGGAAACAGTGTCAGACTTTATTTTTCTGGGCTTCAAAATCACTACACATGGTGACTGCAGCCATGAAATTAAAAGACGCTTACTCCTTGGAAGAAAAGTTGTGACCAACCTAGATAGCATATTCAAAAGCAGAGACATTACTTTGCCAACAAAGGTTCATCTAGTCAAGGCTGTGTTTTTTCCTGTGGTCATGTATGGATGACCACAGTCTTCTTCACAGTGAAGAAGACTGAGCGCCGAAGAATTGATGCTTTTGAACTGTGGTGTTGGAGAAGACTCTTGAGAGTCCCTTGGACTGCAAGGAGATCCAAGCAGTCCATTCTGAAGGAGATCAGCCCTGGGATTTCTTTGGAAGGAATGATGCTAAAGCTGAAACTGCAGTACTTTGGCCATCTCATGCGAAGAGTTGACTCATTGGAAAAGACTCTGATGCTTGGAGGGATTGGGGACAAGAGGAGAAGGGGATGACAGAGGATGAGATGGCTGGATGGCATCACTGACTCAATGGACGTGAGTCTGAGTGAACTCCAGGAGTTGGTGATGGACAGGGAGGCCTGGCGTGCTGCGATTCATGGGGTCGCAAAGAGTCGGACATGACTGAGCGACTGATCTGATCTGATCTGATCTAATATTGATTCAGGTTTCTTCTATGCCCATTTTTGGAAGAGTTTTAATCGTAAATGGATGATGAATTTTTCTCAAAGGCTTTTTCTGCATCTGTTGAGATTATCATATGCTTTCTATCCTTCAATTTGTTAATATAGTGTATCACATTGATTTATTTGCATATATAGAATCCTTGCTCCCCTAAAATCAGGAACAAGACAAGGGTGTCCACTCTCACCACTACTATTCAACATAGTTTTGGAAGTTTTGGCCACAGCAATCAGAGCATAAAAAGAAATAAAAGGAATCCAGATTGGAAAAGAAGAAGTAAAACTCTCACTGTTTGCAGATGACATGATCTTCTACATAGGAAACCCTAAAGACTCCACCAGAAAGTTACTAGAGCTAATGAATGAATATAGTGAAGCTGCAGGATATATAATTAAGACACAGAAATCCCTTGCATTCCTATACACTAACAATGAGAAAACAGAAAGAGAAATTAAGGAAACAATTACATTCACCATTGTAACGAAAAGAAAATAAAATACTTAGGAATATATCTACCTAAAGAAATATTGCCAGAGAAGGCAATGGCAACCCACTCCAGTCCTCTTGCCTGGAAAATCCCATGGGCGGAGGAGCCTGGTAGGCTGCAGTCCATGGGGTCGGGAAGAGTTGAACACGACTGAGCAACTTCCCTTTCCTTTTCACTTTCATGCATTGGAGAAGGACATGGCAACCCACTCCAGTGTTCTTGCCTGGAGAATCCCAGGGATGGGGGAGCCTGGTGGGCTGCCACCTATGGGGTAGCACAGAGTCAGACATGACTGAAGCGACTTAGCAGCAAAGAGACAAAAGATATATATATATATATATATATATATATATATATATATATATATATATATAAATAAACTATAAAATACTGATGAAAGAAATCAAAAAGGACACAAAAAGATGGAGAAATATACCATGTTCATGGATTGGAAGAATCAACATAATGAAAATGAATGTACTACCCAAAGCAATCTATAGATTCAATGCAATCCCTATCAAACTACCAACGGTATTTTTCACAGAGCTAGAACAAATAATTTCACAATTTGTATGGAAATACAAAAAACCTCGAATGGCCAAAGCGATCTTGAGAAAAAAGAATGGAACTGGAGGAATCAACCTGCCTGACGTCAGGTTCTACTACAAAGCCACAGTCATCAAGACAGTATGGTAGTGACACAAAGACAGAAATATAGTTCAGTGGAACAAAGTAGAAAGCCCAGAGATAAATCCACGCACCTATGGACACCTTATCTTCGACAAAGGAGGCAAGAATATACAATGGAGAAAAGACAATCTCTTTAACAAGTGGTGCTCGGAAAACTGGTCAACCACTTATAAAAGAATGAAACTAAAACACTTTCTAACACTATACACAAAAATAAACTCAAGCTGGATTAAAGATCTAAATGTAAGACCAGAAACTATACAACTCCTAGAGGAAAACATAGGCAAAACACTCTCTGACATACATCACAGCAGGATCCTCTATGACCCACTTCCCAGAATGTTGGAAATAAAAGAAAAAATAAATAAATGCGGCCTTTCACACAGCAAAGGAAACTCTAAGCAAGGTGAAAAGATAGCCTTCATAATGGGATAAAATAATAGCAAACAAAGCAACTGACAAAGAATTGATCTCAACAATATACAAGCAACTCCTACAGCTCAATTCCAGAAAAATAAACGACCCAATCAAAAAATGAGCCCAAGAACTAAACAGACATTGCTCCAAAGAAGACATACAGCTGGCTAACAAACACATGAAAAGATGCTCAACATCACTCACTATCAGAGAAATGCAAATCAAAACCACAATGAGGTACCATTTCACACCAGTCAGAATGGCTGCTATCCAAAAGTCTACAAGCAATAAATGCTGGAGAGGATGTGGAGAAAAGGGAACTCTCTTACACTGTTGGTGGGAATGCAAACTAGTACAGCCACTATGGAGAACAGTGTGGAGATTCCTTAAAAAACTGGAAATAGAACTGCCATATTACCTAGCAATCTCACTGCTGGGCATACACACCGAGGAAACCAGAATTGAAAGAAACATGTATACCCCAATGTTCATCGCAGTACTGTTTATAATAGCCAGGACATGGAAGCAACCCAGATGTCCATCAGCAGACAAATGGATAGGAAAGCTGTGGTACATATACACAATGGAGTATTACTCAGCCATTAAAAAGAATACATTTCAAACCGTTCTAATGAAGTGGATGGAACTGGAACCTATTATACAGAGTGAAGTAAGCCAGAAAGAAAAACACCAATACAGTATGCTGCTGCCAATACAGTATACTAACGCATATATATGGAATTTAGAAAGATGGTAATGATAACCCCACCTGTGAGACAACAAAAGAGACACAGGTCTATAGAACAGTCTTTTGGACTCTGTGGGAGACGGCGAGGGTGGGATGATTTGGAAGAATGGTATTGAAACATGTATATTATCATATGTGAAAAAGATCACCAGTCCAGGTTCGATGCATGACCAGGGTGCTTGGGGCTGGTGCACTGGGATGACCCAGAGGGAGAGGATGGGGAGGGAGGTGGGAAGGGGGTTCAGGATGGGAAACACATGTATACTCATGATGGATCCATGTCAATGTATGCAAAACCACTACAGTATTGTAAAGTAATTAGCCTCCAATTAAAATAAACAAATAAATAAATATATATATATATATATATATATATATATATATATATATATATATAAGCCTTGCTTTCCTGGAACAAACCCAAATTGATCATGGTGTATGAGCTGTGGCTCAAACGGTAAAAGCATCTGCTTACAATGTGGGAGACCCGCGTTCAATCCCTGGGTCAGAAAGATCCCCTGGAGAAGGAAATGGCAACCCACTCCAGTATTCTTGCCTTGAAAATCCCACGGATAGAGAAGCCTGGTAGGCTACAGTTCGTGGGGTCACAAACAGTCAGACACGACTGAATGACTTAACTTTCTTTTCTGAATTCTGTTTGATAAAATTTTGTTGAGGATTTTTGCACCTATGTTCATCAGTGATATTGACCTGTAGTTTTTTTTTTTTTTTTTTTGCATGTTGTCTTTGTCTGGTTTTTGTATTAGGGTATGGTGGCCTCATAGAATGAGTTTGGAAATGTTCCTTACTCTGCAATATTTTGAAAGTGTTTTAGAAAGATAGACATTAGCTCTTCTCTAAATGTTGGATAGAATTCTCCTGTGAAACCATCTGTCCTGTGCTTTTGTTTTATGGGGGATTTTTGATGACAGCTCCAATTTCAGTGCTTGTAATTGGGTTGGTCATAATTTCTATTTCTTTCTGGTTCAGTCTTGGAAGTTTGAACTTTTCTAAGAACCTATCCATTTCTCTAAGTTTATGCATTTTATTGTCATATAATTGTTAATAATAATCTCTTATAATCCTTTGTATTTTTGCATTGTCTGTCGCTACCTATCATTTCTATTTGTAATTTTGTTGATTTGATTCTTCTCTCTTTATTTCTTGATGAGTCTGGCTAAAGGTTTGTCAATTTTGTTTATCTTCTCAAAGTACCAACTTTTAGTTTTATTAATCTTTACTATTGTTTCTTTCATTTCTTTTACATTTATTTCTACTCAGATGTGTATGATTTCTATCCTTCTACTAATTTTAGAGCGTTTTTGTTCCAGTTCTTTTAGGTGTAAAATTTCTTGAGGTAGGATTGTATTGCTATAAACTTCCCTCTGAGGACTGCTTTCACTGCATCCCATAGGTACTTAGTTGTCATATTTCCATTGTCATTTGTTTCCAGAAATTTTTTATTTCCCTTTTGATTTCTTCAGTAACCTATTGATTATTTAGAAACATGTTGTTTATTCTCCATGTGTTTGTGTTTCTTACAGTTTTTTCTTGTAACTGATATCCAGCCTCATAGCATTGGAGAATGCAATGGCACCCCACTCCAGCAGTCTTGCATGGAAATTCCCATGGATGGAGGAGCCTGGTGGGCTACAGTCCATGGGGTCGCTAAGAGTCAGACACGACTGAGCAACTTCACTTTCACTTTTCACTTTCATGCATTGGAGAAGGAAATGGCAACCCACTCCAGTGTTCTTGCCTTGAGAATTCCAGGGATGGGGGAGCCTGGTGGGCTGCCGTCTATGGGGTCACACAGAGTCGGACACGACTGAAGCGACTTAGCAGCAGCAGCAGCAGCTCATAGCATTGTGTTTGGAGAAGATGCTTGATATAATTTCAATTTTCTTAAATTTACTGAGGTTTGATTTGTGACCCAAGATGTGGTCTATCCTGGAGAATGTTCCATGTGCACTTGAGAAGAAAGTGTATTCTTCTGCATTTGGATGGAATGTCCTGAAGATATCAAGGAGATCCATCTCATCTAATGTATCATTTAAGACTTCTGTTTCCTTAATAATTTTTTGTTTTGATGAACTGTCCATTGGTGTGAGTGAGGTGTTAAAGTCTCCTACTATTATTGTGTTACTGTCAATTTCTTCTTTTATGTCTGTTAGTGTTTGTCTTATGTATTGAGGTGCTCCTATGTTGGGGGCATAGATATTTGCAATTGTTATGTCTTCCTCTTGGATTGATCCCTGGATCATTATGTAGTGTCCTTCCTTATCTCTTGCAATCTTCTTTATTTTAAGGTCTATTTTGTCTGATATGAGAATTGCTACTCCAGCTTGCTTTTGCCTTCCATTTGCATGGAATATGTTTTCCTATCCTCTCGCTTTCAGTCTTTATGTTTCTTTAGCTCTGAACTGGGTTTTTCGTAGACAGCATGGGTCTTGTTTTTATATCCATTCAGCCTGTTTGTGTCTTTTGGTTGGAGCATTTTATCCACTTGCATTTAAAGCAATTATTGATATTGTTCCTATTGCCATTTTCTTAATTGGTATTGATTTTGTAGATCTTTTTTTTTTTCTTCTACTTCTTGACTAAATAAGTCCCTTTACCAGTTGATGTAAAGCTGGTTTGGTGGTAATGAATTCTCTTAACTTTTGCCTGTCTGAAAACCTTTTTATTTCTGTATCAAATTTGAATGCAATCCTTGCTGGGTACTGTAATCTTGGTTGTAGGTTTTTCCCTTTCAATTCTTTAAATATATCCTGCCATTCCCTTCTGTCTTGAAGAGTTTCTGCTGAAGGATCAACTGTTAAGTGTATGGGGTTTCCCTTACATGTTACATGTTGCTTCTCCCTTGCTGCTTTTAATATTCTTTCTTTGTTTTTGTCTTTGTTAGTTTGATTAGTATGTATCTTGGCATGTTTCTCCTTGGGTTTATCTTGTATGGGACTCTGTGCCTCTTGGACTTGATTTACTCTTTCCTTTTCCATGTTGGGGAAACTTTCAACTATAATCTCTTCAAAAATTTTCTCATACCTTTTCTTTTCCTATTCTTCTTCTGGGACCCCTATAATTTGAATGTTGGTGCATTTGATATTGTCCCAGAGGTCTCTTAGTCTATACTAAGTTCTTTTCATTCTTTTATTCTTCTCTTCAGAAGTAATTTCCACCATTTTATCATCCAGCTTACTGATTCATTTTTCTTTTTCAGATATTCTGCTATTGATTTCTTCTAGAGTATTTTAATTTCCTTACTTGTGTTTCTTGTCTCTGTATGTTTATTCTTTAATATTCTAAGTCTTTGTTAATTGATTCTTGAATTTTCTCCATTTTGTTTTCAAGGGTTTTGATCATCTTTACTATCATTATTCTGAATTCTTTTTCAGGTAGTGTGCCTATTTCATCTTCATTTATTTGGACTTCTGTGTTTCTGGATTGTTCCTTCATTTGTGTAGTACTTCTCTGTCTTTTCATAATTTTTTTTAACTTACTATGTTTGAGGTCTCCTTTTCCAGGCTTCAAGGTTGAATTATTTCTTCCTTTTGGTTTCTGCCCTCTTCATTTTGGTCCAGTTGTTTGTGTAAGCTTTGTATAGGGTGAGATTTATGCTGAGTTTTTTCTTGTTGGTTTGTTTTTCCACTGATGGTTGGTGATGCCAGGTATTTTATTCAAGTGGTTTTGTTTCTGTGAGTTATCACTATTTGATACCCCCTAGGGTTAGTTCTCTGGTAGTCTAGGATCTGGAGTCAGTGCTCCCACTCCAAAAGCTCAGGGCTTGATCTCTGGTTAGGAACAAAGATTCCACAAGTGATTTGTTATGGCATGAATTGAGATTAAAACAAATATCCAAAAATGAGAAACTGAAGATGAAACCCAGACAAATGGCAGTTACAAAATCAGGCAAATAATAATTAAATAATGGAATACACACACACACACACACACACACACACACACACACACACCCATGAGCAAAGTCAAAACAGTCCATCAAAAATAGAGTACAGTAGATTGAGTTGGCAAACAAAGGAAATGAAAAATTATATTTACCACTTAAGAACAAAACTAACTAAAGCACAAACTGGAAAACAAAATTAAAGCAAGGTGCCAAGTGGGGAATAAAGCAATGAAAACAAAACTAACAGATATATTGAGAGGAGAGAAAGAAAGAAAAATAAGAAAGAATAGATATGAAAAGTTAAACAGAGGTAGATGAAAAAGATGTATATACATTAAAGATTAACTGCGAGGGGAAAAGAACAGCAGGAAAGGCAGACAAAGTAATAAATGTAGAAAAATATAACAGGTTTAAAAAATTAAAAATTGAGTTTATAAAAAAGAGAAAATAAAAAAAAGGAAGAATAAAGAAAAAAAGAAAAAAAAAAAAAAAAGAAAACTCCATAGAACTGCAAAATCCAAATATAGAGGCAGACGTTTATAACAATAAAAAGTGTGACTGAATATACACATATACACATACACCCATAAGCAAAATCAAAACAGTCCAACAAAAATAAAAAGTACAATAGGTTGACCCAGTGAACAAAGGAAACCAAAAATTATATCTATCAGAACAAAACTAAATCACAAACTGGAAAGCAATACTAAAGCAAGGTGCCAATTGGGGAATAAAGCAATGAAAATAAACTAACAAATATGTTGAGAGGAAAGGAAAGAATGAAAAGAAAGAAAGAATAGATATGCAAAGTTGAATAGAGGTAGATAAAGAAGATTTGCATACCTTAAAGATTAACTGCAAGGGGGAAAGAACAGTAGGAAAAGCAAACAAAGGAATAAATGTAGAAAAAGTAATAATGAGTTCAAAAATTAAAAATTAAAATTAAAAAAGAGAAAAGAAAAAAGAAAAGAAAACTCCACACAACTGCAAAAGCTGAACATAGAAGCAGAGGTTTATAACACCAATAGAAAATGTGACTAAAAAAAAAAAAGCTCAAAAGCTTAATTAGATTTCATAGTGCCAATTAAAATCTACAATTACAACAGAGGGGGGAAAAAGAAAAAAAAAATCCAAAAGAATCTACAAAACAAGTCAAAACATAAGAATAATAAATGTTTTTCTTGAGTCACTGATGTCAGAGTCCTATCCCTTGCTGGGAGTCACAGTCCACCTCATCTCTCTAGGATGTCTTCCAACACTGTGCTGATCTCTGGACCTGCTGTGGGGGCAGCTCAGGTTCTAATCTGGTCCTACTCAACTGAGTTGCCTCCAGTGTCCACAGCTATCAGAACCAGTGCGCTTTCTTTTGTGGGAGCTCTCAATGTCCTTTTAGATATTCCATAGACATAGAGTCTGTCTAGTTGATTGTGTGGATTTAATCTGCACCTTGTACAGCTGGTGGTAAGGTTTTAGGTCTTCTTCCTTAGCCACACTGCCCCTGGGTTTCAATTGTGGTTTTATTTCCACCTCTGCATGTGGGTTGTCCACTGGGCTTTCCCCCTGAGGCTGTCTGGTGGACTTGGGTTTTCCCCTGTGAGGGCCAGGTGTAGAGGTGGTGCAGCTGCTTGGGTCGCAGAGGTTCTGTCAGCACCAGATATTCAGGCGGGTTGGCGGCTAGGGCAGCAGGAAATATAGTGCTCTAGAAGAGTATGGCGACCAGTATTGGCCAATACACTCCAGTATTCTTGGCTGGAGAACCCTCTCCCTGTCAGAGAAGCCTGGCAAGCCATAGTCTACAGGGTCACAGAGTCAGATAGGACCGAAGCAACCCTGAATGTATAGATGCAAGACTTGTTACGCCTATGGCAGCTCTGCCCCAGTGAGAGTTGAACGTGAAGATGCACAGCTGCTTGGCTTGTGGGATGCTGGCAGCATCCCCACAAGTGTGCAGAGACATGGACTGCCTCCACCACAGAAGTTATGGCCCTATCAAAGTCTTTTTTCGAGCCTTTTGTAGCTGGCAATCAGAAGGCTTCTTTGGCCAGTCTTTCTCCTAGCTCTGCTTGTTCAGGCACTTAGAGGACTTCTTTTCCTGGGGTCCTTCTCTGTTATTTGGTGCATCAGACACATAGAGGGGCCCCCCTGGGTGGGGTCCTAATCTGTAGATTGGTGCATCAGGTATTAAAGGGGCACCCTGGGTGGGGACCTACTCTGCAGTTCAGTGCATCAGGTGCTTGATGGGCCAGGCTCTCTATTGTTCAGGTGCCGCTGCTGGTGTGTGGGAATAGAGAGGCTATGGTGATGGCTCCATCCCTTATGCATGACTCAGCAGTATCACCTTGCTTCCATGACTGCCTAGCTTTCCTCCAAAGGCATTTCCCACCACAATCTCCCTCCTCACATCCCCTTTATCCATCTCTCTGCAGTCAACAACAGCCCTCACCCTGGGATGGCTCCACAATCCCCAAACTCCAGCTTCTAGCCACTGTGCCTTCCAGGGAACCCATATCCCTGTCTGGGATATATATGGCTGTGGCAAGGACTGTCTGATTCTCATTCCATTTAGGCTGCCCCAGATCAGCTGTTTCACTCTCAGCCTTAAATATTTTTCCTCTGACTCAGACAATTGCCCTGATGTGAAGATCATACCCTCCCTTCAGTTCTGCCACCCACCAAGGGTAGGTCCAGTCCTAACAACACTCCTGTTTTCCCACCTAGTTCCTTCATCCTACCAAGTTTTGCTTGAGTCTATATATTCTTTTTGGTGGTCAGGTACTCCTGCCTGCTCTCAGCTGGTATTCTGCATGCACTTCAGTGTATGAAGGTGTATTCCTGATGCATCCATGGAGAGATGTACTCCATGTCCACCTACTCTTCCACCAGGTTGTTCTCCACCCTTTCCTAGAGGTTTTATATTAACCTGTTTCACCTTTCATGCTACAACATCAGGTTGCTTTATCCTGTGCCAGATATATTACACACATCTGTCATTTCATGCTCAGGGTGACCTTTATGGAGTCCGAGCTGATTCTGCTCACTGCACAATAAGTCCATGAAGCTAAGACTAAGTGTTGGGATGAGGAAGGGATTTTTTTGGGGAGCCTGCTGATCAAGCATATGGCAGGCTAGCTCCTCAAAATAACCTTCTTGTTGGGGATTGGTGGCCAGGTTCTTTGTTCCACTTATATTGATTAAGTAAATGAAGTCACCATAATATTTCTAAGTGGTCTATTTAAACAAGTTCCTAGTACAATGGACGAAAATTCTTTATCTCTGGTGGCACCTCAAATATATTTTAGCAACATAGTTTTTAAAATGTGCTTAAGCTTTATTGGTATAATGAATCTCTTATATCAGCCTTATATAATAATTTATGACACCCCCCACACATATATAGATGTGTATATATATATATAGGCATGTATACACGTGATTTTATATACATGGTCATTCCATTTCTGTCACAACATCCTTGTGCATCCTTGAGTAACCTCTGTGGCACTTGCTACCATGTTTCTAAAGTAAGTATAATATCACTATCTAGCTTTTTGGTTTCTGTAAGAATTAAAGTAACACAAGTAAACACCTTAAGAGGACAGTCTGGCTTATTATAATTTTGGATAACATGCTGATTATTAATATGATAATGACAGTATACAGAACACTGAATTTGGATTTAATTCTTCTCTGGGTTCTTCTATTATGGAGCAAGACATTTAAATATGTGTTTTGCTTTCCTCATCTGTAAAGTGGAAAAAACTATAAGGGTGTACAACACAGTCCAGTAGAGTTTTCTGTATGTGATGGGTAATGGTTTATCACTGCACTGCTTTGTACAAAGCACTAGACACAGGAGAAGTAAAATTTTCTATTTAGTTTTAATTAATTTAAATGTATGGATGTGAGAGTTGGATTGTGAAGAAAGCTGAGCGCTGAAGAATTGATGCCTTTGAACTGTGGTGTTGGAGAAAACTCTTGAGAGTCCCTTGGACTGCAAGGAGATCCAAGCAGTCCATTCTGAAGGAGATCAGCCCTGTGATTTCCTTGGAAGGAATGATGCTAAAGCTGAGACTCCAGTACTTTGGCCACCTCATGTGAAGAGTTGACTCATTGGAAAAGACTCTGATGCTGGGAGGGATTGGGAGCAGGAGGAGAAGGGGACGACAGAGGATGAGATGGCTGGATGGCATTACTGACTCAATGGACGTGAGTCTGAGTGAACTGTGGGAGTTGATGATGGACAGGGAGGCATGGCATGCTGCAATTCATGGGGTCTCAAAGAGTCGGACACGACTGAGCGACTAAGCACAGCACCTGGGTCTAAAATGGATAGTGTTTATTCTTTCAGATATTTTGGTTTTGCATAGCTCTAAAGGCCACCTCATGCGAAGAGTTGATTCATAGGAAAAGACTCTGATGCTGGGAGGGATTGGAGGCAGGAGGAGAAGGAGGATGAGATGGCTGGATGGCATCAATGACTCGATGGACGTGAGTCTGAGTGAACTCCAGGAGTTGGTGATGGACAGGAGGCCTGGCATTCTGTGATTCAGGGGTCACAAAGAGTCGGACATGACTGAGCGGCTGAACTGAACTTAATTTAAATGTAAAGAATCCCATGTGTCTAGTAACTATTGTGTTAGTGAAGACATTAAGTCTTAACATTCTAAGATTCTGAACTTACCTATATTCATCAACAAAACAATATAAATGCAAGAATTTATTTGTAGGCCCAAGGTATTTATTTATTCCCCAAAGTGGTCAACTTTCAGACAACATCTGAGGTGCTGAGTATTATTGGGCCAAAATAACTTACTTCTCTTTACTTACAGACATATACTTTATTTTTCCCTTTGCATATTTCAATGATGAGTAGCCACTTTCCTAATAAAATCTGTGTTTCTGATTTTATGTATTTAAGATTTCTTAATATCTGGTGATCACACTTAAATTTCTCATCCATGCCCAGAGAAAGAGTTAACATACATTAATAGTGAGAAAAAAAAAAAAAAAAAAAAAACCACCAGGCTAGAATAGTTGTTTTTCCATTGTGGATGTACATTAAAATCAGTGGGGGGAGGGGCTTTAAAAATTCTGTTCCCAATGCTTCTGATGTAGTTGATGTGGACTGAGGCTATTTATTGGTGCATCCCCAGGTGCTTCAAATAGGCTGTCAAGGTGGGAGCCATTGGCTAAAACTTTGGGAAAGAAAATCATGTCATTAATTCTCCCAGAATTCAAGGAACTAGGGCTGTGTGTTGTTATTCTCATTTGAGAGTCATGTTTATTTAACTCTGTATGCTTAGAATTCCCTTGAGAGCTCAGAAGGCTCTTCATTTTGACAGGCAGAGCAGTGATTCTGATACAGGAGATGGATTGCCTGTGGAGAAGCAGGGCTTAGAGAACACACAGAGCTTATGGCAACTCCTTAAGTTTGGGATGAGATACAAAACAAAAGGAAAAATCTTGAAATGTTACATGAATGTGAAGTATTTCACATGTTTTAGATTGGGAATTCTTTATACTTGTTAGATTCCAGTAAGGAGGTTGGCACTGAATACAGTTATGGATGAGATGATGATGACGACAATGCAGACAGTGGTAGCACTAAAATGACTTGTCTGGGGGAACAAGGGACCTCATCTATTTGCCTCTTCATTGATGACAGTGGGGAGCTCCTTCCTCTTCAAGCTGTGACTGTGGAAGTTTAGGTGGGCAGAGAAGGGTCTCCCATGAGGATCATGACCATGAAACTTTTGGGTGCTTGTTGTCTGCTAAAAGTCTACTAGGTCACCTACTAGGGACCACTTATCACCATGGTCAATTTAAAATAACCTAGTTCTGGCCCACAGACCTAGAAACCTTATTTTGTCTGAGAGTATATACAGTCATTGAGTGTTTCATTTTTTATTAACCAAAGTAACTCAAATGTGAACAAAAATACCAATTTATCAACTCACAATAAAAATTTATTGCTGCACAAAGGATAATACTTATGTCCCATTAATGTACTTTATTCTCATAGGCTCATGTACCTGAGAAACAAAAGCATAATCTAAGCTCGTTTACAAGCCATAAAATAAGAAGAGAGTGTTCAGATTAATTGACCTGTCCTGCCTTCATACTAAAAAGAGATGGAATCTCCTACATCACAGCAGAGATGGTTTTATATGGGGCAAGAACACTTGCTGTCCCAGAGTTGGGCTTCCTCTCCCATGGGGCATGTTAGGATGGACATTGCCAATATTTTATTCTATGACTTTCTTTCCACTATGTTTCTTTCCACTGAGACTAAATAGCCCACTCTTTTAAAGGTACAGTCCTTTTCTAGAGATAATGCATTGAAATGAGTTTTAGTTTTCTACTAGCACTGGCTCACTGAAGTTGCAAAGATATTCAGATTTCCACAGGTGATGAGGTATGTAGGTTTATTTTGAGATTGCAAGCAAAGGGAACTTTGGTGGCTGGTATCAATCAACTTGAATATATATATACATACATATATATATATATATATATATATATATATATATATATATATAATGACCAAGAATAACACTAGTGACCTAGCATTAACACTTCTGTTGTCTTTGAGTGTCCTTACATCAGCATTCAGAGAGAGCACACAATCTAATCTCTTTCTTAAGTCAACCTAAATAAACCTAGGAGGTAATAAACAAACAGTGTTTATTTGGGAGCAGAGAATTGCCATTTGGTCACTAAGAGACAGCTGGCAGTCCAAACCGTGTCCTATTAGGAAGTAAAAGTCAGGGGCTTTTAGAGGCAAAGGAGAGAGGTTTACATTACAAAGAATTTTAATTGGAGCTGGAGGCAGAAGCCAGTATTGGCTGAAGGACTGATCACTAAGGCCATAACCAGAGGGAGGGAAAAGGCAGTGATGGTGACAGGCTGTAGGTTTTCTAGGATAGTCCTTGGAATATCAGTGACTTGACCCAGTTCAAACATTTATGGTTCCACCTGGTGAGGACACGGTTAATGCCCACCTTCTTAATTGCCTTCTGGCTCCACTTGAGAGCTCCTGGCACAAGTGACTCCATTTTTTTTTAATTTCACATTTCCCACTTACTAGGATAAAACAGCCATACTGGGTGGAGTTCCCACATGGTCTCTCTTCATAAGCCATTTGCTTTTTTACCTTCATTGTGTGATGACTGCCTTGCTTAGAATGCTGATCTGTGGTCTCAGTATAGAAGGCATGGGTAACTTGTGAACAAATTCCTGCTTTGGGCAGCCTCACTCACCAGAAGGCTATGGACTTGCTGGCTACCCAGGCCTTCATGCTACATGCCAGTCTTGCAGGACTAAAAGTCAGTGCATTTTTCTGAATGCTTCATAACTCTTAACTGTTGATATTCAAGTCTTGGGAGTAATTATTTCTTTTATTTATGAATTCCTAAGGGAATGCCCTCTTAATAACTACTATCAGTTCAGTTCACTTCAGTGGCTCAGTCGTGTCCAACTCTTTGCAACCCCATGGGCTGCAGTATGTCAGGCTTCCCTGTCCATCACCAACTCCCAGAGCTTTCTCAAACTCATGTGCATTGAGTCGGTGATGCCAACCAGCCATCTCATCCTCTGTTGTCCCCTTTGCCTCCTGCCTTCAGTTATTCCCAGCATCGGGGGCTTTTCAAATGAGTCAATTCTTTGCCTCAGGTGGCCAAAGTATTGGAATTTCAGCTTCAGCATCAGTCCTTCCAATAGTTACTATAACATAGATTAAATTGGGTCAACTTATTTTAAACAGAGTTAATTGCCCTAGCAAGAAAGTTCAGATATGAATTCTAGTCAAAGTAACTAGGAAAATTAAAAAAAAAAAAAAGACTATGTAGTAATATTTATTCAAAAGCTGATTGCATTCGAGAAGAAATGGCAACCCACTCCAGTGTTCTTGCCTGGAGAATCCCAGGGATAGAGGGAGCCTGGTGGGAGGCCATCTATGGGGTCGCACAGAGTCAGACACGACTGAAACAACTTAGCAGCAGCAGTAGCAGCAGCAGAATTTCCCCAGGTGGTGCTAGTAGTAAAGAACTTGACTGCCAATGTAGGAAATGTAAGAGATGCAGGCTCAACCCTTGAGTCAGAAAGATCCCCTGGAGGAGGGTATAGTGACCCACTCCAGTATTCTTGCCTGGAGAATCCCATAGACAGAGAAGCCTGGCGGGCTACAGTCCACAGTGTCTCAAACAGTTGGACATGACTGAAGTGATTTACCATGCACAATACAAAGGAAAAATTTTATAATCATCTTTAACATATGGTTACTATTTAGATGTGTTTTCATAATAGATAATATAAATTCAAGTTTTCATATTATAGCACAAAATACAGTTGCCATTTACAAAATAAGAAAAAGTGCAATCTTTTCATTAAAAGAAATGAGTGAATCTCAATTATTAAGTAAAATATACTTCCTGTTCTTTATTAAGCTATATATATTTTAGAGAAACCAGGATCTGCATGAACATAAAATTGGTATATATTGTATCTTTCATAAATATTAAATATCAAATCCAAACTCAAATGCTGCATGTAATAAATTCTTTGTAAATGTGTCAATCTAACTTTAAAGGAAATAAATATCAATATCTTCTTTAATTGCCATTAGAATTTTTTCAAACCATGTGTTAATATATTTCCTTAACATTTAATTATTTCCAGTGTATCTTATCAGAGAAGGCAATGGAACCCCACTCCAGTACTCTTGCCTGGAAAGTCCCATGGACGGAGGAGCCTGGTAGGCTGCAGTCCATGAGGTCTCAAAGAGTCAGACACAACTGAGCGACTTCACTTTCACTTTTCACTTTCATGCATTGGAGAAGGAAATGGCAACCCACTCCAGCGTTCTTGCCTGGAGAATCCCAAGGACGGAGGAGGCTGCCGTCTACGGGGTCACACAGAGTCAGACACGACTGAAGCAATTTAGCAGTGTATCTTATAGAACATATGTCATGTTGGACATAAAAATATATTTATGTTTAATATTAGTATCAGATATTTATGATTTTGACATTTGCCACCATTGTAAAATAAGTCTAGTGATTTACTTCAGTATTATATGTCTCTGGGAGTAAGTAGAAATAATAAGCAAATTCCGAGTCAGACTTAACTGGGTATGTACTATCAGCACTAATCAGCACTATCTTTCATGTGTTTTACACATAAATGCTTTGTGTTGCTCTATTATGCAAGTATAAATGTCAGTATAAGTAAAGACTCAATGTGAATCTAAATCTGCTTTCTTTCCACATTTTTGAGGATATGCTGACATTGAAATAAACAATTAAAAACGTTGAAACTATGGAGATACTTTTCCTCTTTCTGGAAAATGAAAAATTAAACAACTCTGTCAATTTGTCAAAGTAAACAAATCTGCTTACTTATGATTTCTTTCTTTGCCAATAAAATGTAAAAATGAACAAATTATATAGCTTTTAAAATACCTTTTAGTGCTGGTAAGTTTACAAATTCTCTGCTACATAAAGCAATAAGTGTGCTACTGGCTTGATGATGCTTGTCCTTCTCCACTGTATTTGTAAAACAAAGTCCCTAAGGTTGGAAGTGGGGAAAACCTTGAGCCACATACTTTATAACTTGCATTTTGTAGATGAGAAAAATGAAACTTAGAAAGCCTTGAGCTCCTTTATCACAGTTCTGTATGTTATAGGTGGATGCGCTGGGAAAACTCACAGTCCTGCTAACCAATGTTCTTTCCCTTATCCCAAAGCAGTCATTCTGTTGAATTTCAAATACTGTTTTTGTAAGGGTTTCTATAAGGGTCTGTTTTCCTCTTAAGGTTATTTCTATATCTAAAGGAAGGCAAATTTTTACATTTGATTGCTCCAAAAGATACCAGCTTTTCCAAAACCCAGCAGAGAAGATGTAGACAGGAAGGTAAACCTATGTTTTAAGACTCTAGCCTCTTTCAGGAATAGGTGGAGAATTTGAAATGGGAAAACTTGTCTTAGACACCTTTCCAAAGTGAAAAGGTATTTGAGGTTTACTTAGTCCTTCCTTTAAAATGTCTTTGTGGCTGGAGATTTAGTTAGATTATTTAAAAAATTATTTAATTTCCTTGGCTCATCTTTAATATGAAGAAATTCTAAAATCTTTCCCACATGATTTCAGTATATCTACACAAATATCTCAAAGCTTTCCCTTGAAAGGGATACAATTTTTAATCCCCCAAACATCAAAAGTATTTGTTTTGACCCTTCACCTAGTTAAAGCTCTCATATTGGAAATTATGTATTTATGATACAGATTCTTCAATCTATTGAAGTTTTAACTTATGAAATACAGCTTCTATTTCTGGATGTTCTCTGTGTGTTGAAGTCTAGTTTACAGGACATTAAAGCAGCCACTATCACCTTTTTAATGTTTACTGTTTGCACGGAATATTTATTTTTCATTTGATTACTTTTAACCAACTTGTTTTTAAAGTAGGTTTTACAGGCAACATAGAATTAATTTTCATTTCTTCATTCTAAATCCATGTTGATAATCTATGGCTAACTTTGAATCTGAGTCCTTAGTCAATGAACACTTTATTATTCAGTTTTATTTAGGTCTACAGTTTTACTATTATTATTGTTGTTGTCGTTATTACTTTCCTCTTTTACATTTTTTTCTGCCTTGTTTATAATTTTAAATACATACTCAAATAAAATCTTAAGATACTTATTATTTTTCACCTCACTATACAGATTTTTTAGTGGTAGTTCTAGGAATTACAATATATATCCTTTAAATCTCACAGTATATACAGAGTTGATTGTACCACTTCACATTGAATGTAGAAATCTTTCTACTGTCTAGGTCTATTTATCCTACCTCCCAACCTCTTCATAATAGATGTCATAGTAGAACTACATAGGTGCTATCTATTACAAAACATATTATAATATTTTTAAATTTCATATATGCTTAACAAATTAAAAAGAGAAACAGTCTTTTAAATGTTCTCTTATGTATATACTTTTCAGTGTTCTTCAGATTTTCTTGAAGATTTCATTTTCAATCATGTATTGTATTCTTTTAGTCTACTTAGCCTTTCTTGTAGTATACAGGTCTACTGGTGAAAAATTTAGTACTTTTTTAATCTGAAAAAAAAAAAAAACCCTATTTTTCTTTTTTAATATTTATTTATTTTTTAATTGAAGCATAATTGCTTTACAGAAT
Organism: Bos indicus; assembly: GCF_029378745.1. Taxonomy (NCBI): domain Eukaryota; kingdom Metazoa; phylum Chordata; class Mammalia; order Artiodactyla; family Bovidae; genus Bos; species Bos indicus. Next base: position 3,352,794 of record NC_091782.1, on the reverse strand, counting down.
TTTGCTGTTTTCTGTCAAGCCTCAACATGAATCAGCCATAGGTATACACATGTACCCTCCCTCTTGAACTGCTCTCCCATCATCTTCCCCATCCGACCCCTCTAGTTTGGTACAGAGCCCCTGTTTGAGTTCCCTGAGATATACAGCAAATTCCCATTGGCTATTTATTTTACATATGATAATATAAGTTTTCATGTTACTCTCTCCATACATCTTATCCTCTCCTCCCCTCTCCCCATGTCCATAAGTCTATTCTGTATGTCTGTTTCTCCATTGCTGCCCTGCAAATAAATTCTTCTATACCATCTTTCTTGATTCTGTATATATGTGTTTGTAAACGATAATTATCTTTCTCTTTCTGACTTACTTCACTCTGGATAATAGGCTCTAGGTTCATCCACCTCATCAGAACTGACTCAAATGCATTCCTTTTTAATGGCTGAATAGTATTCCACTGTGTACATGTAAGTAACAACTTCTTTATCCATTTATCTGTCAATGGAGATCTAGGTTGCTTCCATGTTCTAGCTATTATAAATAGTGCTGCAGTGAACATTGGGATACATGTGTCTCTTTCAGTTCTGGCTTCCTCAAAGTATATGCCTAGGAGTGGGATTGCTGGGTCATATGGTGGTTTAATTCCTAGTTTTTAAAGGAACCTCCAAACAGTTTTCCATAGTGGCTGTATCAGTTTGCATTCCCACCAACAGTGCAAGAGTGTTCCCTTTTCTCCACACCCTCTCTGGCATTCATTGTTTTTAGACTTTTTGATGATGACCATTCTGCCCAGTGTGAAGAGATATCTCATTGTAGTTTTGATTTGCATGTCTCTAATAAGGAGCGATGTTGAGCATCTTTTCATGTGTTTGTTAGCCATCTGTATGTCTTCTTTGGAGAAATGGCTGATTAAGTCTTTCCCCCACTTTTTGATTGAGTTGTTTGTTTTTCTGGCAGAGTTGTATGAGCTGCTTGTATACTTTGGAAATTAATCTTTTGTCAGTTGTTTCATCTGCTATTATTTTCTATCATTCTGAGGGCTATCTTTTCACCTTGCTAACAGTTTCCTTTGCCATGCAAAAGCTCTTAAGTTTAATCAGGTCCCATTTGTTTACTTTTGTTTTTATTTCTATTACTCTAGGAGGTGGGTCAGAAAGAATCTTGCTTTGATTTATGTCATCGAGTGTTCTGCCTATGTTCTTCTCTAAGAGTTTTATAATTTCTAGTCTTACATTTAGATCTTTAATCCATTTTGAGTTTATCTTTTTGTATGGTGTTAGGAAGTGTTCTAATTTCATTCTTTTACATGTAGCTGTCCAGTTTTCCCAGCAACACATATTGAAAAGTTGTCTTTGCCCAATTTTATATTCTCACCTCCTTTGTCAAAAATAAGGTACCCATAGATGCATGGATTTATTTTGGGGCTTTCTATATTGTTCCATTGGTCTATATTTCTGTTTTTGTGCCAGTACCATACTGTCTTGATGACTGTAACTTTGTAGTATAATCTGAAGTCAGGAAGGTTGATTCCTCCAGCTCCATTCTTCTTTCTCAAGACTGCTTTGGCTATTTGGGATCTTTAGTGTTTGCATATGAATTGTGAAATTTTTGTTCTAGTTCTGTGAAAAAATGCCATTGGTAGTTTGATAGGGATCACATTGAATCTGTAGATTGCATTTTTGGTAGGGTAGTCATTTTCACAATATTGATTCTTCCTACCCAGGAACATCTCTCCATCTGTTTATGTCATCTTTGATTTCTTTCATCAATGTCATAATTTTCTGTGTATGGTTCTTTTGTCTCCTTAGGTAAGTTTATTCTTAGATATTTGATTCTTTTTGTTGCAATGGTGAATGTGATGAATTCCTTAATTTCTCATTCTGATTTTTCATTGTTATTATATAGGTGATTTCTGTGTATTGATTTTGTATCCTGTGACTTTGCTAAATTTACTGATTAGCTCTAGTAATTTTCTGATAGTATCTTTAGTGTTTTCTATGTTTAGCAGCATGTTATTTCCAACCAGTGAGAGCTTTACTTCTTTTTTGATCTGGATTACTTTTATTTCTTTTTCTTCTCTGATTGTTGTAGCTAGGATTTCCAAAACTACTTTGAATAGTCATGGTGAAACTGGGCACCCTTGTCTTGTTCTTGATCTCAGGGGGAATTCTTTCAGATTTTCACCATTGAGAATAATGTTTGCTGTAGGTTTATCATATATGGCCTTTACTACGTTGAGGTAGGTTCTGTGTCAATTTTTGAAGAGTTTTAATCATAAATGGGTGCTGAATTTTGTCAAAGGCTTTTTCTGCATCTATTGAGGTTATCATATGGTTTTTACCCTTCAAATTGTTAATATGGTGTTCACATTGATTGATTTGTGTATATTGAATAATCCTTGCATCCCTGGAATAAGCTCAGCTTGATCATGATGTATGAGCTTTTTAATGTGTTGCTGAATTCTCTTTGCTAAAATTTTGTTGAGGATTTTTTCACATCTATGTTCATCAGTGATATTGGCCTATAGTTTTGTGTGTGTGTATCTGTGTGTGTTGCTTTGTCTGGTTTTGTTATCAGGTTGATGGTGGCCTCATAGAATGGGTTTGGAAGTGTTTCTTCCTCTGCCAATTTTTAAAGAGTTTTAGAAGGATAGACATTAACTCTTCTCTAAATGTTTGATAGAATTCTCCATGAAGCCATCTGGTCCTGGGCTTTTTTTTTTTTTTTTTTTGGAGTAGGGGGGTAGAGGGAGGTTTTTAATCATAGCTTTGATTTCAGTGCTTATAATGAAAGGTTGTTGTTGAATCACACAAAGACGCCGGGATTCTTGGCCCACGGAGGAGAAGAATTCAATCTGGGGCCAGAGACGAGGCTTGATCGCTCAGAGCTTTTGTGTAATAAAGTTTTATTAAAGTATATACTTCTGCCTGGGAAATCCCATGGATGGAGGAGCCTGGTGGGCTGCAGTCCATGGGGTCGCTGAGGGTTAGACACGACTGAGCGACTTCACTTTCACTTTTCAATTTCATGCATTGGAGAAGGAAATGGCAACCCGCTCCGGTGTTCTTGCCTGGAGAATCCCAGGGATGGGGGAGCCTGGTGGGCTGCTTTCTATGGGGTCACACAGAGTCGGACATGACTGAAGTGACTTAGCAGCAGCAGCAGCAGCAGCAGCAGCAGCAGCAGCAGCAAAGGAGATAGAGAAAGCTTCTGACATAGGCATCAGAAGGGAGCAGAAAGAGTACCTCCCTGCTAGTCTTCAGTTGGATGTTATATAGTCACTGCTGCTGCTGCTGCTGCTGCTGCTAAGTCACTTCAGTCGTGTCTGACTCTGTGCAACCCCATAGACAGCAGCCCATCAGGCTCCCCCGTCCCTGGGATTCTCCAGGCAAGAACACTGGAGTGGGTTGCCATTTCCTTCTCCAATGCATGAAAGTGAAAAGTGAAAGTGAAGTCGCTCAGTCGTGTCCGACTCTTAGCGACCCCATGGACTGCAGCCTACCAGGCTCCTCCATCCATGGGATTTTCCAGGCAAGAGTACTGGCATGGGGTGCCATTGCCTTCTCTGGCACAGTGCATTAGCATAGCTTAAAACAAACATTTCCATAAGAAAAAGGCATTGGTTATCTCTAGGTTTGAGAATAATTAACTTCAGGTGAAACCAGGTGTCATTATGGCAACATAGTATTTGAAGAGAAACCTCCTTTTAAATTTGTATAGAGAAGGAAAAAATATCGCTAGTTTGTTTCCTCCTGCCGCTTAAGAGAGAGAAAAATGTCTGACACTTGCAGGCTATTTCCTCTGTTTGGAGACCCCTGGCCTTCCTGCCTGTTATCCTCTCAATAACTGGGTTGTTCATAATTTCTATTTCTTCAGAATATTGAACTTTTTAAAGAATCTGTCCATTTCTTCCAGGTTATCCATTTTATTGCCATATAGTTGTTAATAATAATCTCTTATAATCCTGTGTGGGCTGCCCTGATAGCTCAATAGGTGCAGAATCTGCCTGCAATGCAGAAGACCCTGGTTCGATTCCTGGGTCAGGAAGATCCACTGGAAAAGGAATAGGCTGCCCACACCAGTACTTTCAGGCTTCCATTGTGGCTCAGCTGGTAAAGAATCTGCTTCCAATGGAAGAGACCTGCATTAAATCCCTGGGTTGGGAAGATCCCCATGAGAAGGGAAAGGCTTCTCACTCCAGTATTTTGGCCTGGAGAAGGCCATGGGCTGTATAGTCCATGGGGTTGCAAAGAGTCAGTCATGACTTAGCAACTTTCATTTCCACTTTCTTTCATAATCCTTTGTATTTCTGCATTGTCTGTTGTAACCTCTCCTTTTTCACTTCTAATTTTGCTCATTTGATTATTCTTTCTTTTTTCTTGATGATTCTAGCTCAAGGTTTGTCAATTTTATCTTCTCAAAGAATTAGCTTTTAGTTTTATTAATCGTCACTAATGTTTCTTTCATTTCTTTTTCATTTATTTCTGCTCTGAACTTTATGACTTCTTTCCTTCTAAATACTTATAGTTTTTTTTTGTTCTTTTCCAGTTATTTTAGGTGTAAAGTAAGGTTGTTTATTTGATGCTTTTCTTGTTTCTTGAGGTAGGATTGTATTGCTATAAACTTCCCTCTTAGAACTGCTTTTGTTACATCCCATAGGTTTTGAGTTGTCGTGTTTTCATTGTCATTTGTTTCTAGGAATTTTTTGATTTCCCTTTTGATTTCTTCAGTAACCTGTTGGTTATTTAGAAATGTATTGCTTAATCTAAATGTGTTTGTGTTTTTTACAGTATTTTTTTTTTCCCTTGTGATTGATATCTAGTCTCATAGCATTGTGGTTGGAAAATATGATTGATACAATTTTCAATTTTCTTAAATTTACTGATGTTTGATTTGTGACACACTATGTGGTCTATCCTGGAGAATGTTCCATGTACACTTGAGAAGAAGGTGTTTTCTTCTGCATTTGGATGGAATATCTTGAAGATATCAAGTAGATCTATCTCATCCAATGTATCATTTAAGACTTGTGTTTCCTTATTAATTTTCTGTTTTGATGATCTGTCCATTGGTGTGAGTGGGATGTTAAAGTCTCCTACTATTATTGTGTTACTGTCTATTTCTCCTTTTATGTCTGTTAGTGTTTGTCTTATGTATTGGGGTATTCCTATGTTGGGTGCACAGATATTTATAACTGTTATGTCTTCCTCTTGGATCGATCCCTGGATCATTATGTAGTGTCCTACCTTATCTCTTGCAATCTTCTTTATTTTAAGGTCTATTTTGTCTGATATAAGGATTGCTACTCCAGCTTTCTTTTGCTTTCCATTTGCATGGAATATATTTTTCCATCCTCTCACTTTCAGTATATATGTGTCTTTAGATCTGAACTGGATTTCTTGTAGACAGCATATATATGGGTCTTGTTTTGTATCCATTCAGCCAGTCTGTGTCTTTTGGTTGGAGCATTTAATCCATTTACATTTAAATTAATTATTGATATATATGTTCCATTTGACATTTTCTTAATTGTTTGGTGTTTGTTTTTGTAGATCTTTTTCTTTTCTTTTATTTCCTGACTATGTAAGTAAGTCCCTTGAACCTTTGTTGTAAAGCTGGTTTGGTGGTACTGATTTATCTTAATTTTGATTGCCAGAAAAGCTTTTGATTTCTTCATCAGTTTTGAATTAAATCCTTGGTTTGTTGAGTAATCTTCATTGTCAATTTTTCCCTTTCAGTACTTTAAATATATCCTGCCATTCCCTTCTGGCCTGCAGTTTCTGCTGAAAGATCAGGTATTAAACGTATGGGATTTCCCTTCTATGTTACTTGCTGCTTCTCCCTTGCTGCTTTTAATGCTCTTTCATTGTGTTTAATCTTTGTTAGATTAGTATGTGTCTTGGCATGTTTCTGCATGGGTTTATCCTGTAAGGGACTGCCTGCACCTCTTGGATTTAATTGACTATTTCCTTTACCATGTTGTGGAATTTTCAACTATAATCTCTTCAAAACTCCGTTTTCTCTTCTTCTTCTGAGACCCCTATAACTCTAATGTTGGTGCATTTAATATTGTCCAAGAGGTCTCTGAGACTATCCTTGGTTCTTTTCATTTCTTTTACTTTATTCTGCTCTTCAGCAATTATTTCCATCATTATTTCTTCCAGCTCACTGATCCGTTCTTCTGCTTCAGATATTCTGCTATTAATTCTTTCTAGAGTATATTTAGTTTCTTTACTTGTACTCTTTGTCTCTGTATGTTTCTTCTTTAATTCTTCTAGATCTTTGTTAATTGATTCTTGCATTTTATCCATTCTCTTTTCAAGGTTTTTGATCATTTTTACTATCATTATTCTGAACTCTTTTTCAGGTAGTTTGCCTATTTATTTGGATTTCTGTGTTTCTAGTTTGTTCCTTTATTTGTGCAGTATTTCTCTGCCTTTTCATTATATTTTAAATCTTATTTTGTTTGAGGTCTCCTTTCCCCAGGCTTCAAGACTAAATTATTTCTTTTGGGTTTCTTCCCTCTCTAGGTTGATCTATGGTTTATGTGAGCTTCATATAGGCTGAGATTTGAACTGAGTTCATTCCCCCCCCCCCCCCCCCCCCCCCCCGATGATCAGGGCGGAATGAGGTGATAATCCTGTCTGCTGATGATTAGGTTCATATTTTTGTCTTGTTTGTTGTTTGGATGAGGCATCCTGTACAGTGTGCTACTAGTGGTTGGGTGATGCTGGGCCTTATATTCAAGTGGTTTTCTTTGTGCAAGTTCTCACTATTTCATACTCCCTAAGGTTAGGTGTTCTCTGGTAGTCTAGGCTTTTAGAGTCAGTTCTCCCACTCCAAAGACTTAGGGCTTGATCTCTTTTATTTTTTCCTTTGTGCTTTCTGGAGTTTCACTAGCACCTAGGATGTGGCATGCAGAGGCTTTGTAGTCAGCACTTCAGATCAGAGCTCCTAGAGTGAAACAGCAGCTCCTAGAGCAGCTCCTAGGTGCTGCTCTCAACACCTCATCTGGGTGGCCAAGTGCACCCTCCTCCCATTCTTTTCACTTTGGTAACCATAGGTTTGTTTTTGAAGTCTGTGAATCTGTTTCTGTATTGTAAATAAGTTCACTTGTATCACTTTTTGGATTCCACATGTTAGTGATGTCATATAATGTTTATATTTCTGTTTGACTTATCTTACTTAGTATGATAATCTCAAGGTCTATCCATGTCTCTGCAATTATAGCATTATTTCATTTTTTATGACTGAGTAATATTCTACTGTATATATTCACCACATATTCCTTATCCATTCATCAGCTGATGGACATTTAGGTTGATTGCAATTCTTGGCTATTGTAAATAGTGTTGCAATGAATATTGGGGCTCATGTATCTTTTTGAATTATAGTTTTCTGTATATACAACTAAAAACAGAGCTACCATCATTGTTCAGTCACGACATTGTGTCTGACAATTTGCAACTGCATGGACTTTATCACAGTAGACTTCCCTGTCCTTCACTGTAACCTGGAATTTTCTCAGACTTAAATCCAATGAATTCATGATGCCATCCAACCATCTCATCCTGTCACCCCCTTCTCCTCTTGTCCTCAATCTTTCCCAGCATCAGAGTCTTTTCTAATGAGTCAACTCTTTGTATCAGGTGGCCCAAGTATTGGACCTTCAGCTTCAGTGTCAGTCCTTCCAATCAATACTCAAGGATCATCTCCTTTAGAATCAACTGGTTTGATCTCCCCACAGCCCAAAAGACTCTCAAGAGTCTTCTCCAGCACCACAATTTGAAAGCATAAATTCTTTGGTGCTCAGCTTTCCTTATGGTCCAGTTCTCACATCCATACATAACTACAGGAAAAACCATAGTTTGACTAGATGGACTTTAGTTGACAAGATGATGTTTCTGCTTTCTATAAGGTGCCTAGGTTTTCAATAGCTTTCCTTCCAAGGAGCAAGTGTTTTTTTAATTTGGGGGCTGCAATCATGCTCCACAGCAATTTTGGAGCCCAAGAAAATAATATCTATCACTGCTTTCACTTTTTACCCTTTTGTTTGCCATGAAGTGACAGGCTGGATACCATAAACTTCGTTTTCTGTATGTAGACTTTTAAGCCAGCTTTTTAACTCTCCTCTTTCACCCTCTTCAAGAGGCTCTTTAGTTCCTCTTCATTTTCTACCGTTATAGTGGTATCATCTGCATGTCTCAGCTTATTGATATTTCTCCTGGAAATCTTGATTCCAGCTTGTGATTCATCCAGCCTGGCATTTTGGATGACGTACTCTCATATGGGGCTTTCCAGGTGGCAACAGTGGTAAAGAACCCACCTGCCAGTGCAAGAGATATAAGAGACATAGGTTTGATCCCTGGGTCTGGAAGATCCTCTGGATTAGGAAATGGCAACCCACTCCAGTATTATTGCCTGGAGAATCCCATGGGCCGAGGAGACTGGTGTGCTACGTAGTCCATGGGGTCACAAAGAGTCAGACACAGCTGAAGTGACTTAGCACACACTCAGACACACTTTGCACATAAGTTAAATAAGCAGTGTGACATACAGAATTGATGTACTTCTTTCCTGATTTTGACCCAGTTCATTTTCCCATGTCTGGTTCTAATTATTGCTTCTTGACCCATATACAGGTTTCTCAGGAGACAGGTAAGTTTGTCCGGTATTGGTTTTTTACCTATGAGGCATGAAGTATCATATCTCTTTAAGAATTTTCCATAGTTTTCTGTGATCCACACAGTCAAAGACTTTAGTGTAGTCATTGAAGAAGATGTAGATGCTTTTCTGGAATTCCCTTGCTTTTTCTGTGATCCAACAAATGTTGGAAATTTGATCTCTGGCTCCTCTGCCTTTTCTAAATCCAGCTTGTACTCTGAAAGTCCTAAATTCATGTACTACGAAGCCCAGTTTGAAGGATTTTGAGCATAATCTTGCTCGCATGTGAAATGGGCTCAATTGTATGGTAATTTGAACATTCTTTGGGATTGGAATGAAAATTGACCTTTTCCAGTCCTGTGGCCACTGCTGAGTTTTCCAAATTTGCCAGCATAATGAGTGCTGCACTTTAACAGCATTATATTTTAAGATTTTATATAGCTTAGCTGGAATTCCATCACCTCCAGTACACTTGTTCATAGTAATGCTTTCTTACGTCCACTTGACTTCATATTCCACAATGTCTGGCTCTAGGTGAGTTAGTACACCACTGTGGTTATACAAATCACTAAGACCTTATTTGTACAGTGACAGACTTTATTTTGAGGGGCTCCAAAATCACTGCAGATGGTGACTGGAGCCATGAAATTTTTTTTTTTTCTCAACCTTTGCCTCATGGTTGTTTTTTTTTTTTTTTAATTTTATTTTATTTTTAAACTTTACAATATTGTATTAGCTTTGCCAAATATCGAAATGAATCCGCCACAGGTAATTGAAAGACGCTTGTTCCTTAGAAGAAAAGTTATGACCAACCTAGACAGCGTATTAAAAAGCAGAAGAATTACTTTACCAACAAAGGTCTAGTCAAAGCTATGGTCTTTCCCATAGTAATGCATGGATGTGAGAGTGGACTATAAAGAAAGCTGAGCGCCAAAGAATTGATAATTTGAACTGTAGTATTGGAGAAGACTCTTGAGATTCCCTTGGACTGCAAGGAGATTCAACCAGTCTATCCTAAAGGAAATCAGTCCTGAATATTCATTGGAAGGACTGATGCTGAAGCTGAAACTCCAAAACTTTGGCCACCTGATGTGAAGAACTGACTCATCTGAAAAGACCCTGATGCTGGGAAAGATTGAAGGCAGGAGGAGAAGGGGACAACAGAGGATAAGATGGTTGGATGGCATCACTAACTCAATGGACATGAGTTTGAGTAGGTTCTGGGAGTTGGTGATGGACAGGGAAGCCTTGTGGGCTGCAGTCCATGGAGTGCAAAGAGTCCAACACGACTGAGCGACTGAAGTGAACTTCTGAGAAAATGAAAAAGCAAAAAAACATCAAGTGTTAATGTCATTGGCCTAGAATATTCAAAATATAGAGTAATTTTTAAAATGATGAAAGAGGGAATGGAGGTTGATTAGAACATCTCAGCATTTATTGAAAGAGTGCTATTGGTAATATGATGTAATAAGCATAGAAGTAGAAACGTGAAAGACAAAAAACCCCACAAATATATCATTGTTTTATTCTATTTTTATCCATTGAAATACCACCTTTTCCATGTTACTGACTGTATTTGCCCATTAAAAGAAATTTAAGTCATAAATACTGGAAATGTTTTCAAATTGTGATAAAATCTGAGTGTTAAGATTCGTTGTCTTAACTGAGAACAAGATGGAGGAGGAGTAGGTGGATGTGGTGTCCATCTCTCTCCACAGATACATCAGGAATACACCTTCAGACACAGAATGCATGCAGAAAAATAGCTGAAAGCAGACAAGAGTACCTTACCAGCAGGAAAGAATATATAGATCCTCACAAAACTCGGTAAAATGAAGGAAATAGGGGGAAAACAGGAGTATTAGTAGGACTGGACCTTCCCTTGGTGGGTGGGGGAACTGAAGCAGGGATCTGATTCCCACATCGGGGCAATTGTCTGAGTCACACGAGAAATATTTAAGGCTGAGAGTGAAACAGCTGATCTGTGGCAGCCTAAATGGAATGAGAATCAGACAGTCCTTGCCACAGCCATACATACCCAGGTGGTACAGTGGCTGAGTGCTGGAGTTTAGGGATTGTGGAGCTTTACCCGGGTGAAGGCTGATGATGACTGCAGAGAGACAGATTGAGGGGATGTGAGGGAGGAGATTGCGGTGGGAAATGCCTGTAGAGGAAAACCAGGAAGCCATGGAAGCAAGGCGATACTGCTGAGTCATGTGTAGGGGGTGGAGCCATCACCAAAGCCTCTCTCCCACCACAAGCAAGCATCTGCAGCTGAACAATAGAGAGGCTGGCCCATCAAACACCTAATGCACTGAACTACAGAGTAGAACCCCATGCAGTGTGCCCCTTCAAGTGCCTGATGCACTAATGTAAAGAGTAGGACTCCAGCTGGGGGGCCCCTCTATGTGCCTGATGTACTGATATACAGAGAAGGACTTTGTGGGATTGCTTTAATAGTGTCCAACTCTTTGTGACTCTGTAGACTGTGGCCTGCTAGGCTTCTCTGTCAGGGAGGGTGGTTTTCCAGTCAAGAATACTGGAGTGTATTGGCCAATACTGTTTGCCATACTCCTCTAGAGCACTGTGTTTCCTGCTTCCCTATCTGCTAACTCCCCTGAGTACCTGGTGCTGCCAGAACCCCTGTAACCCAAAGAGCTGCACCACCTCCATACCTGGCCCTCACAGGGGCAAACCCAAGTCTGCCAGGGCAGCCTCAGTAGCAAACTCCAGGGGACAATCCACATGTAGAGCTCGAAAGAAAACCACAATTTAAACCCAGGGGCAGTGTGACAAGGAAGAGGACCCAAAACCTTCCCACCAGCTATACAAGGTGCAGATTAAATCCATAACAATTAACTAGGCAGACTCTGTGTCTATGGAATATATAAAACATCATTGAGAGCTCCCACAAAAGAAAACGCACTAGTTCTGATAGCTGTGGACACTGGAGGCAAGAACTCAGTTGAGTAGAACCAGATTAGAATCTGAGCTGCCCCCCACATCGGGTCCAGAGATAAGTACAGTTTTAGAGGGCATCCTAGGGAGGTGAAGTGGACTGTGACTCCGGTGAAGGAAACGACTCTGACAGCAGTGACTTAAGAAAAGCATTTATTATACTTATGTTTTGACTTGTTCCATAGATTCCTTAGTATTTTTTTCTTTTTTTCCTCCTCCTTTCCCCTCCCCCCGCCCCAAGTTGTAGTTGTTGATTTTATTGGCACTATGAAATCTAATTAAGCTTTTGAGCTTTTTTTTTTTTTTTTCCTCAGTCACACTTTTTATTGCTGTTATAAACCTCTGCCTCTATGTTGGGCTTTTGCAGTTCTGGGGAGATTTTTTTTTCCTTTTTTTTAATTTTAATTTTTTAAACCTATTATTTTTCTACATTTATTCCTTTGTTTGCTTTCCTACTGTTCTTTCCCCCTTGCAGTTAGTTATATATATATATATATATATATATATATATATATATATATATATATATATATATAAATCTTCTTTATCTACCTCTACTTAGCTTTGCATATCTATTCTTTCTTCCTTCCCTTTCAACATATTTGTTAATTTTATTTTCATTGCTTTATTCCCCAGTTGGCACCTTCCTTTAGTTTTGTTTTCCAGGTTGTGCTTTAGTTAGTTTTGTTCTTAATAAGTAGACATAATTTTTGGTTTCTTTTGTTAGCTGTGTCAGTCTAGTGCACTTTATATTTGTTGGTCTGTTTTGACTTTGCTCATGCATGTATATGTATATGTGTATATTCCTTTATTTTAATTATTATTTGCCTGATTTTGTAACTGTAATTTGTCTGGGGTTCATCTTTGGTTTCTTGTTTTTGGATAATTGTTTTAATCTCACTCAATGCCATAACAAACCACTTGTGGAATCCTTGTTCCTGACCAGAGATCAAGCCCTGAGCCTTTGAGTGGGAGCACTGACTCCAAGACCCTAGACTACCAGAGAACTAACCCTAGGGGATATCAAATAGTGAGAACTCACACAAAGGAAACCACTGGAATACAAGACTCCGAATCTTCCAGCCACCAATAGCACCCTGTGCAGGTTACCTCATCTAAACAACAAACAAAACAAAAATACAAACCCTATCATCAGCAGACAGGATTACCACATCACTTAGCCTTGCCCATTAGAGGAAAATCAAGCAAGCAAACAAAAATTCAGCACAAATCTCATCTTATATGAAGCTTACACAAACCCCTGGACCAACCTTGGGAGGGCAGAAACCAAAGGAAGAAATAATTCAGTCTTGAAGCCTGGGAAAAGTTGACCACAAACACAGTAAGTTAAAAAAAATAATGAAAAGGCAGAGAAATACTACACAAATGAAGGAACAAACTAGAAACACAGAAATCCAAATAAAGAAAGAGGAAATAGGCAAACTACCTAAAAAAGAATTCAGTATAATGATACGAAGATGATCAAAAACCTTGAAAACAAAATGGAAAAAATCAAGAATCAATGAACAGAGACCTAGAAGAATTAAAGAATAAACATGAAGAGACAAACAGCATAACTACTGAAATTAAAAATACTCTAGAAGGAATCAATAGTAGAATATCTGAAGCAGAAGACCGGAACAGTGAGCTGGATGATAAAATGGTAGAAATTACTTCTGAAGAGCAGAATAAAGTAAAAGGAATGAAAAGGAAAGAGAATAGTTTCAGAGACCTCTGGGACAGTGTCAAATGCACCAACATTCAAATTATAGGGGTTGCAGAAGAAGAGAAAAGAAAGGGTATGAGAGAAGTTTTGAAGAGATTATAGTTGAAAATTTCTACAACATGCAAAAGGAAATAGTCAATCAAATCCAAGAGGAATAAAGAGTCCTATAGAGGATAAACCCAAGGAGAAACATGCCAAGACACATACTAATCAAACTAACAAAGACTAAACACAAAGAAAGACTATTAAAAGCATCAAGGGAGAAACAATAGGTAACATACAAGGGAAACCCCATATGCTTAACAGCTTTCAGCAGAAATTCTGCAGGCCAGAAGGGAATGGCAGGATATATTTAAAGTACTGAAACGTTTCCTTTGATGTGCAGAAGCTTTTAATTAGGTCCCATTTGTTTATTTTTGCTTTTATTTCCAATATTCAAAGGAAACTATTAGCAAGGTGAAAAGACAGCCTTCAGAATGGGAGAAAATAATAGCAAATGAAGCAACCGACAAACAACTAATCTCAAAAATATACAAGCAACTCCTACAGCTCAACTCCAGAAAGATAAATGACCCAATCAAAAAATGGGCCAAAGATCTAAATAGGCATTTCTCCAAAGAAGACATACAGATGGCTAACAAACACATGAAAAGATGCTCAACATCACTCATTATCAGAGAAATGCAAATCAAAACCACTATGAGGTACCATTTCACACCAGTCAGAATGGCTGAGATCCAAAAGTCTACAGATAATAAATGCTGGAGAGGGTGTGGAGAAAAGGGAACCCTCTTACACTGTTGGTGAGAATGCAGACTGGTACAGCCACTATGGAGAACAGTGTGGAGATTCCTTAAAAAACTGGAAATAGAACTGCCTTATGATCCAGCAATCCCACTGCTGGGCATACACACTGAGGAAACCAGAAGGGAAAGAGACACGTGTACCCCAATGTTCATCGCAGCACTGTTTATAATAGCCAGGACATGGAAGCAAACTAGATGTCCACCAGCAGATGAATGGATAGGAAAGCTGTGGTACATATACACAATGGAGTATTACTCAGCCATTAAAAAGAATACATTTGAATCAGTTCTAATGAGGTGGATGAAACTGGAGCCTATTATACAGAGTGAAGTAAGCCAGAAGGAAAAACACCAATACAGTATACTAACGCATATATATGGAATTTAGAAAGATGGTAACGATAACCCTGTATACGAGACAGCAAAAGAGACACTGATGTATAGAACAGTCTTATGGACTCTGTGGGAGAGGGAGAGGGTAGGAAGATTTGGGAGAATGGCATTGAAACATGTGAAATGTCATTATGAAACGAGATGCCAGTCCAGGTTCAGTGCACGATGCTGGATGCTTGGGGCTGGTGCACTGGGACGACCCAGAGGGATGGTATGGGGAGGGAGGAGGGAGGAGGGTTCAGGATGGGGAACACATGTATACTAATTAAATAAAAATTAAATAGAAAAAAAAAAAAGTACTGAAAGGGAAAAATCTACACTAAGGTTACAGTAGCTGGTAAGGATCTCATTCAAAATTGATGGAGAAATTTAAAAAGGTTTTCAGACAAGCAGAAGTTAAGAGAATTCAGTACCACCAAACCAGGTTTATGACAAATATTAAAGAGGCATATATAGTCAAAAAATAGAAGAGAATAAAAAAAAAATATACAAAATCAACCCCAAACAATTAAGAAAATGGGAATAGGAACATATATATCAATAATTACTTTAAATGTAAATGGATTAAATGCTGCAACCAAAAGACACAGACTGGCTAAATGGATACAAAACCAAGACCCATATATATGCTGTCTACAAGAAACCCACTTAAGAGCTAAAGACATAGATAGACTGAAAGTGAAAGGATGGAAAATTATATTCCATGCAAATGGGAAACAAAAGAAAGCTTTTGTAGCAATGCTCATATCAGACAAAATAGACCTTAAAATAAAGAAGATTGCAAGAGATTAGGAAGGACACTACAAAATGATCCAGGGATCAATCCACAAGGAAGACATAACAATTGCAAATATCTATGTACCCAACATAGAAGCACCCCAATACATAAGACAAACACTAACAAACATAAAAGGAGAAATTGACAGTGACACAATAATAGTAGGAGACTTTAACACCCCAATCACACCAATGGACAGTTCATCAAAACAGAAAATTAATAAGGAAACACAAGTCTTAAATGATACATTAGATGAGATGGATCTCCTTGATATTTTTAGGACATTCCATCCAAGTGCAGAAGAATACACTTTATTCTCAAGTGAACATGGGACATTCTCCAGGAGAGACCACATCATAGGTCACAAATCAAACCTAAGTAAACTTAAGAAAATTGAAATTGTATCAAGCATCTTTTCTGACCACAATGCTATGAGACTAGATATCAATTACAGGGGAAAAAAGTGTAAGAAACACAAACACATGGAGATTAAACAACACGTTTCTAAATAACCAACAGGTTACTGAAGAAATTAAAAGGGAGATAAAAAAAATTCTATTAACAAATGACAATGAAAAGCTGACAACTCAATACCTATGGTTTGTAGCAAAAGCAGTCCTCAGAGGGAAGTTATAGCAATACAAATCTTAAAAAAATGGGCATAGAAAGAACCTACCTCAAATATAGTAAAGGCCATATATGATAAACCTACAGCAAACATTATTCTTATTGGTGAAAAACTGAAAGCATTCCCCTAAGATCAAGAACAATACAAGGGTACCCACTTTCCCCACTATTATTCAGCATTGTTCTGGAAGTCATAGCTATAGCAAACATATAAGAAAAATAAAAGTTATCCAGATCAGAAAAGAAGAAGTAAAGCTCTCACTGTTTTCAGGTGACATGATACTGTTCATTGAAAACCCAAAGTATAGTATCAGAAAAATTACCAGAGCGTATGGATGTGAAAGTTAGGCTGTGAAGAAGGCTGAGCGCTGAAGAATTGATGCTTTTGAACTGTGGTGTTGGAGAAGACTCTTGAGAGTGCCTTGGACTGCAAGGAGATCCAACCAGTCCATTCTTAAGATCAGCCATGGGATTTCTTTGGAAGGAATGATGCTGAAGCTGAAACTCCAGTACTTTGGCCACCTCATGCAAAAAGTTGACTCATTGGAAAAGACTCTGATGCTGGGAGGGATTGGGGGCAGGAGGAGAAGGGGATGACAGAGGATGAGATGGCTGGATGGCATCACTGACTCAATAGACATGAGTCTGAGTGAACTCCAGGAGTCTGTGATGGACAGGGAGGTCTGGTGTGCTGCGGTTCATGGGGTCGCAAAGAGTTGGACACAACTGAGCGACTGAACTGAACTGAATCAGTGAATTTATCAAGGTTGCAGGATATGAAATCAATACGCAGAAATCACTTGCATTTCTATATACTAACAATGAAAAATCAGAAGGAGAAATAAGGAATCAATCCCATTCACCATTGCAACAAAAAGAATTAAATATCTAGGAATAAGCTTACCTAAGGAGACAGAAGACCTATATGCAGAAAATGCTAAGGCACTAATGAATGAAATCAAAGATAAACTAAGCAGATGGAGAGATATTCCATGTTCCTGGGTAGGAAGAATCAATATTGTGAAAATGACTACCCTAGCAAATCCAATCTACAGATTCAATGTAATCCCTATGAAATTACCAATGGCATTTTTCACCAAACTAGAGAAAAAAATTCACAATTCATATGGAAACACAAAAGACCCTGAATAGCCAATGCAGTCTTGAGAAAGAAAAATGGAGCTGGAGGAATTAACCTTCTTGACTTCAGATTATACTACAAAGCTACAGTAATCAAGACAATATAGTACCAGCACAAAAACAGAAATATAGACCAATGAAACAAGATTGAAAGCCCAGAAATAAACTCATGCACCTATGAGTACCTTATTTTTGACAAAGGAGACAAGAATATAAAATGGGGCAAAGACAGTCTCTTCAATATGTGTTGCTGGGAAAACTGGACATGTACAAGTAAAAACTGAAATTAGAACGCTTCCTAACACCATACACAAAGATAAACTCAAAATGGATTAAAGATCTAAATGTAAGACCAGAAATTAGAAAACTCTTAGAAGAAAACATAGGCAGAACACTCGACAACATAAATCAAAGCAAGATCCTTGATGACCCACCATCTGCAGTAATGGAAATAAAAACAAAAGTAAACAAGTGGGACCTGATTAAACTTAAGAGCTTTTGCACAGGAAAGGAAACTATAAGCAAGGTGAAAAGACAAACCTCAAAATGGGAGAAAATAATAGCAAATGAAACAACTGGCAAAGGATTAATTTCCAAAATATACAAGCATCTTATACAATTCAATGCCAGAAAAACAAACAACCTAATCAAAAAGTGGGAAAAAGACCTAAACAGACATTTCTTCAAAGAAGACATACAGATGGCTAACAAACACATGAAAAGATGCTCAACATCAAAAGACACATGTATCCCATTGTTCATTGAAGCACTATTTACAACAGCTAGAACATGGAAACAACCTAGATGTCCATCAACAGATGGATGGATAAAGAAGTTGTGGTACCTATACACAATGGAATAATACTCAGCCATAAAAAGGAACACATCTGAGTCAGTTTTGATGAGGTTCAGTTCAGTTCTGTCGTGTCCGACTTGAGGTGGGTGAACCTAAAACATATTATATAGTGGGAAGGGAGTTAGAAAGAGAAAGTTAAATATCACATTCTAACACACATATAGAGAAGGGAATGGCAACCCACTCCAGTACTCTTGCCAGAAAATTCTCAAGGACAGAGGAGCCTGATAGGCTGCAGTTCATGGGGTTGCAAAGAGTTGGACACGACTGAGCGACTTCACTTTCACTTTTCATTTTCATGCATTGGAGAAGGAAATGGCAACCCACTCCAGTGTTCTTGCCTGGAGAATCCCAGGGATGGTGGAGCCTGGTGGGCTGCAGTCTATGGGGTCACACAGAGTCGGACACGACTGAAGCGACTTAGCAGCAGCAGCAGCAGCAGCAACATACATCTATGGAATCTAGAAAAATGGTACTGAATTATTTATTTACAGGGCAGCAATGCAGAAACAGACATAGAGAACAGATTTATGGACATGGGGAGAGGGCAAGAGAGGGTGAGATGTATGGAAAGAGTAACATGGAAACTTACATTACCATACGTAAAAAACATAGCTAAAGGGAATTTATTGTATGGCTTAGGAAACTCAAACAGGGGCTCTGTATCAACCTAAAGGGGTGGGGTGGGGAGGGAGATGGGAGGGAGATTCAAAAGGGAGGGTGTATATGTATACCTATCACTGATTCATGTTGAGGTTTGACAGTAAAAAATTCTGTAAATCGTTTATCCTTCAATTAAAAATAAATTAAAATAAAATTTAAAAAATCGGTTGTCTGTTTCAGTTTTAGGAGAAAACTTCAAAAAAGTGTTCACTTATGTTAAAATTATTTGAAAGTATTCTTCAATTTTTTTTTTAATTTATTTATTTTAATTAGAGGCTAATTACTTTACAATATTGTATTGGTTTTCCCATACATTGACATGAATCTGCCATGGGTATACTTGATTTAAGTTAACATACTTAAAATTACACTTGAAAATTTCCATAATTAATTTAAAATTAGTTAAAATTAATAATGCCAATATTTCCCTTAATTCATATAGTCTGGTATCTTCTCTTCAACAACACCAATGATAAAAAAAGAAAAAAAATTTTTTAAAGGATTTAGTTATTCAAGAAAACAAAAATATGTTCAAAGAGGAAATGACTTTATAAAATGCCACAGCGATTAATCACTATTCTTTTTAAAATATGTGAGAGTGGACTTCGCTGCTGATCCAGTGGTTAAGACTCTGCACTTCCACTGCAAGGGGCACAGGTTCTATCACTGATCTCCAAACTCTCTGCATGCAGACAAAAAGAAAAAGAGAAAGTGAGAAAACAACTTGAAAAGGCAGCAGGTAATCTTATTTTCTTTAAGAGAGCCTAAAACTTTAAGATCTTATTCATAAAGTTTTCCTATGGTTATTCTTTTAAAATTCATTAGTGCTGTGCTTCATATTTATAAAATTTGC